>NW_012148130.1:1611734-1633904 GCF_000956105.1 Propithecus coquereli | reverse complement strand
CAACCCGAGCAACATAGTAAGATCCCGTCTCCACAAAAAATAAAAAAATTAGCCGGGCATGGTGGCGCATGCCTGTTGTCCCAGCAACTTGGGAGGCTGACGTAGGAGGATCACTGGAGCCCAGGAGATGGAGGTTGCAGTGAGCTATGATGACACCACTGCACTCCAGCCTGGGCAACAGAGTGAGACCCTGTCTCAAAAATAATAGTAAGAAGAATTTAGTTCCTTAGATGGACCAGCCACGTTTCAGCTGCTTAATAGCCACATGTGGCCAGCGGCTACTCTAATGGATAGTACAAATTATAAAATATTCCATCACTGCAGAAAGGTCTGCTGGATGGCACTGTGGGAGGTGAGGCGCAGCTACCTCTAGGGAGGTAGTGATGGGGGCACGACGAGGCTTCTGGGTGCTGCTGACATTGCTTCTTATCTGGGTGCTGTCGTGAGCATATGCACTTTGTGAATTATTGACTGAGCTGTACACCTACGATTTGGGAGCTTTACTCACTATACCTCAATAAATTTCACATAAAGAATGGACTTTGATAAGTTACAAAAACTCCTCCTACCACAACTACAGATGACAATGATTTAAAGGATGTTTTTATTGGGAACCAGCAATAAAACAGCTACCAGGTATTAAACGCCAGATACAGTATATGCTTTCTATAAATTGTCACAATTAATTCTCAGACCAGCCAGCTTTGTGAGGTAGATATTATTCTCCTCTTTTTACAGAAGAGGAAATTGGGCATAGGTGACTTGCTGTCCGCCTCCCAGTCTGTGCTCACTCCACGACACGCACCGTGAATGCAGGCGTCCATGCTCCCCACACACGCTGCATCGGTCTAAGAAGAAACTCACCCCGTGAGCAATTGTTTAAGGAAACCGGAACACAAAAAAAGATACCTATTTTTGTCTCATATTACTGTAGTAACTTTGACACAAAATCTTTAAGCCTTAAAGACAGCAAGAAAAAAATCAAAATGAAAACACCTGCTGAATGTATTATTTTCACTAATAAAAACCTTGTTTTGACAGGGAATGAATGCATAATTCGTATTTACATAAATCCAAATTAAATTTATTTCAGAAGAACAAATTCTTTTTTATACGTTATACATGTGTAACGTTCACTTCCCAATAGACTCACCAGTGTTCGGAAGGAAGGAAGGTGTTGATCTCCCTAAAAACCTGACTATTCTGCAGATTCTGAGAAGGAAATGCTGGGTGCTACAACTGACACTGGAGGTAAGTGAGCTTTTCACAGGCCTCTGTGTGGAGGGAAGGCTTAGGCCAGAAGTGCAAATAGCTATTAATAGCATTTTGGGGGACATCCAAAAGACTCCTCCACATTTGCCAATTTTTTGGCATCCCTCTCACAGGAAAAGAGTGAAAGGGGTAGAAAGGGGGAGTGGACGAAGGGAGGGAGTGGAAAATACAGACAGACCAACACCCCGGAATCAGCAGACTGAACCCCTCCCCTGCCCCCCCAGCCCCCCACATGACGGGCGCTCCTAGTGCTCACTCCCCTCAGGAACCTTTACCCACCCCCCAGCCTCCCCCCTCTCCTGTGTGCCTCCCTTGCAAATAAAAGAGGACCCCGTTCAACGAGAAGGAAGACCAAAACGCTGCAGGGTTGGTTTGCGTAGCAGCTCCACACCTGGCTTCCTGGACGAACGGACTGAGGACAAGGCTAATGAGATGACTTCAGATTAGAACTCACTGGTTTTTCTCCCCACAAATCGCATCTTTTTGGCTTACCTTTTTTGGTTTGGGAATGTAAGGCAGGACAATTCATATAAAAATGGAGAAATGATTACACAAGACAATCTGTTTAAGGCAAATAACTACAATTTTACATACACACACAAAAAATTTCCCAAGTGACCTGAGACAGAATAGGCACAAACTGGACAGACACTAAGGAGGCATGAGAACCTGCCACTAATAGGTGCTCAACGAAACAAGTTAGCAGGAATGAAGTGACGAGAGTTTTATGTGAAACAGGACCTGGCTGCCAGTAATTCCCTACTAAATAGGTACGTTCTTCCAGAGCCACACCAGGGACCCCTGGCACTAGCTGACTCTGAGAAGACCCTGTGCCTCTTCCCTTTATACCTTCCAGGGTGTTCCACTGCCAGCCACGTGCACAGCCAGGAGTTATCTGGGCATTGCGACTCTGTATTTAGAATACCACCAATACGGTGTTAGTCTGTTCTGCGTTGCTATGGTAAATACCTGAGGCTGGGTAATTTATAAAGAAGAGAGGTTTATTCAGCTCACAGTCCTGTAGACTGAACAAGAAGCATGGTGCCAGCGTCTGCTTCTGGTGAGGGCTTCAGGGAGCTCCCACTCCAAGCAGAAGGCAAAGGGGCAGCAGGTGTCACGTGGCAAGAGAGGGAGCAAAGAAAGGGAGGAGGTGGTGTCAGGCCCTTCAAACAACCAGCTCTGGCGTCATGAACTAACAAAGCCAGAATAAAGCCCGAACTCACGCATGACCTGCACGACCTGGGGAGGGCATCAAGCCACTCAGGAGGGATCCACCCCCATGACTAAACACCTCCCACCGGGCCCCACCTCCAACACCGGGGATGAAATTTCAACAGGAGATTTGGAGGGGCCAAACACGCAAACCACATACACGTTATCCTGCTAATGTGTGCAGGAGGTCATGACCAAAGGCCCTCTGGGCAGAAGACCACTGGAGGCTCAGGGCGAAGACTAAGGCAGAGCTTCTTAGATGGGCGGGGGGTCCCTAGACCACCACCTGAGACAGCTGCCGATCCAAGAGCTGATGGTCCCCGTGGGCCACCACCGTGCTGGGACTGCCTCCAGCTATTCCCTTCCAAAACCCAGGGCAGCAACATCTTCAAGGAAGAGTCAGCACAGGGCTGAGCAGCAGCTCTAGTCACCCCCCAAGTGCCTTTTCTCGCAGCTGCTGTAACTCTGGCTAAGAACAGTGGTGGGGGTGGGGGCAGCGTGGATTAGAGCCATGGACAATCCACAGGCTGTGCTTTTCCCTCCCAGCTCTTCCTCTGACACATTGAAAAGGGAAGCCTATTGTGTCCCTCACCGTCCCATTTCCAAGTGATTGCTCAACTCCCACTTCCAACTGTCCCCCTCATGGAGCTTTCTGCTGCAAAACCAACATGGAAGTCTGATTCCCACAGCAGCTGGGATGCCAAGGGCCACCTCTGACAGGCTTCAGCCTCCAGAACACACAGTCCACCACCTGGGTGGCGCGTGGCTCCAGAGCCACTCTGACCACTGGATCTTCTCTCTCCAGTTTTTCCTTTGTCAGATTTTCTCTACTTTATCTTCTACCAAACTTTCTATTTTTTCTAGTTTTTATTTTCCAAAACCCTTTTTGTTCTCTGAATATTCCTCTTCTTAAATTTGTACCCTGTTTTTTTTCATTCATGCAACGTGCTCTCTGCTCTCTTGGGGATGTGACATCCTCTCTCTGCGATCCTTTGTGTAGCTGTCACTAGCAATCTCTGCCTTTCCTCTGGATCATCAGGGCCTGACCTCTCAGGAAGGGGCTATACCCACCTGCGTGGGCTATTCCCTGGGTTCAGCTGCCAAGCCGGGTAGTAGCTGTTCAACCTCAGAATCCCATCTGGTGGAGTGGTGCCCGAAGTCACTACAGCCCACAACCAACCACAGGAAAGTGACCCAAGTTAAGGCACATACTCTAAATCCCACTGGTTAAATCAATCAGTGGTATCACTCTTGTGCCGATGAAACTCACTTATTTCTGACCCTACCAAATACAGTTTTCACTTATTCACAATGTACCCAGCTGAGACTGAGGTAAGACAGGCTTCCTATAAAATCTGACTTTGTTCTATTTTTAGACTGGGTCATTCAGGCATTAATGTGAATGATGAGCTGATTTGAGGGGAAAAAAATTTTTGAAGTGTATATTTTCAAGCCTACTATGCCTAGAGGTCAAATGACAGAGCAAAGCTTCTTCAAACCCAATTAAGAAAATGAGGAGAATGCTTTCTAATTAGGGGCAAAATAGGAAAAGAATAAACTACTAAAAAGATGGTCAAATTAATTTCTCTGGAGATCTGTGACAAATATAAAGACACTTATCTCTGTACTGTGAACTAGGGAAAGTCCTAATAGGAAGACAGAATATAAAATCTAAATGTTAAAAAAAACTACAATAACTATTACAAAAGCAGGCCTAACTACATTAAAGAATACACTAAAAAAGAGAGAAAGGCCGGGCGCAGTGGCTCACGCCTGTAATCCTAGCACTTTGGGAGGCTGAGGTTGGAGGATCCGCTTGAGGTCAAGAGTTCAAGACCAGCCTGAGCAAAAGTGAGATCCCGTCTCTACTAAAAATAGAAAAAATTAGCCGGGCATGGTGGCGCATGCCTGTAGTCCCAGCTACTCGGGAGGCTGAGGAAGGAGGATCACTTAAGCCCGGGAGTTTGAGGTTGCTCTGAGCTAGGCTGACACCACTCTAGCCTAGGCGACAGAGCAAGACTCTCAAAAAAAAAAAAAAGAGATAAAACCTCATCGCGCTCAATGAAGCAACTGTGTTCTTTTGGGGCAGCTCCTTTGTGTGTCCTGGGACACAGGTGGCAGCAGGGCAGTACCATGCACATCTGAGTGTGGCCCAAGGCAAGGCACCCACCTCTCTGCGCCTCAATTTCATCCTCCAGCAAGGAGGTGACACTCACAGCAAGACTGAAGAGCGGTCACTTTTACAGTGCGTGCCATCACTGCCCACAGAGGAGGGACTATGTCTGCGGACCAGCTGTGGAGGCTGAGTACAGGGCCTGCACAAGACAAAGCCACAGAGACCATGAGGGCCTCGAGCCTCTCAACAGCAACACTCAAGGTGTAAGACATAGGACTGTATGACACCTTCAAAGTCCCAAGGGTAAAGTGACTCACAATCTACAGTTCCATACTGAATAAACTACCAGTCACATACGTGAATGGAACAAAGACGCTGATCTCAAAACAACCATCTCACACACCCCCTTTTCCAGAAACCACTGAGGATATGCACTAACAGATCAAAAGGATAAACCAGGAAAAAGGAAGACAAATGACCAGAAAACAAGGGCTCCAACCCCAGAGAGACGTGAGGAATCTCTGTGCTGGAAAAGCAACCTCGGACTGAGTACAACACAGCGAGACTGAAGAGAGTCAAAGCAGAAGGGAACAGGAAAGACGGAAGGGGAATCGCCAAGAAACAGTCAGACCAAGACAACTTGATGTGTCTGCACGTACGTACAGAGCTTTACCATATGGCCGTAATATTTGGGGACAGTTAGTGATAACTACATAGAAAGTAAGCTAATGGAAAAACAAGGCAATTAATAACTCCAGAGAAAACAAAAATGTATATAAGTATAGTTACATAGTCATAATATTATAAACACCAAAAACTGGTTTAACTACATGTTTTTATTTTACAAATTGGGACGATGTGGGAGAAGGAAGAGAGTTTTAGAGTAAATGTGGGAGAAAGGGGTGAGAGAGAGAGGTAATTATGTAAGAATTAAATCGGAAGGAAGGATCAAAATAAGCCTGTCATTTAGAAATATGAAGGCAGCTAAAAAGTTCACAACAGTTACCTGAGCAAGTGAAGTCAGGGTGCGGCAGTGCTGGGCTCATTTTTTGTTACAAGCTCTGCAGAACTATTTGACCGTAAAAACTATCACCATATAAAAATACAAGTAAAACTAGTTTTAAAAAAACAAAAACCAAAACAAACCACAGGAGTGAACCTTCTAGTCTGAGAACTGACGGATGCTAAGAGGCTGAGTCATCACTGCCCTCCCAGCAAGAACAGCACAGTGGGCCCAGGGAGGGATGGGGAGGGGCCTGCTCCCATTTCCGTCCCACACAGAGGGTCCTCAGCAGAGTCCTATGATCACGCAGTCCAAGTCCTTATGTTGCTGTGATGTAAACCTCTCTGTCTCAACCCCGTCTTCCCTTTGTGAGGCCTTTTGTGGGTCAGTGCGGAACTGAGAGCAGAGCTGAGAAAAAACACGGAGACGGGCTGGCCATGGTGGCTCACGCCTATAATCCTAGCACTGTGGGAGGCTGAGGCAGGAGGATTGCTTAAGGCCAGGAGTTGGAAACCAGCCTGAGCAAAAGTGAGACCCCATCTCTACCAAAAAATTGAAAAATTAGCTGGGTGTGGTGGTGTGTGCCCACAGTCCCAGCAACTCGAGAGGCTGAGACAGGAGGATTGCTTGAGCCCAGGAGTTTGAGGTTGCAGTGAGCTGTGATGACACCGCTGCACTCATGCCTGGGTGACAGTGCAAGACCCTGTCTCAAAAAAAAGAAAGAAAGAAAGTGGAGATGCAGAGGGATGAGCTGGGGGGAGGATAGGCATCTTAGGGAGGGGACATCCCCATGCAGGGAGAGGGTGAGTCAGTACCATGTAAATACCAAAAGACAAGGTGACAGGAATTAGACTATCACAACTGTAAGAGTAAAAGCTGGCATCTGTGCTGTGGCTGCTCAAAGCGAGGACTCACTACCTGCGTGGCTTCTTGGGAAGCCTAGAACCTGGCGTATATGACTCAGGGAAGCCTGAAAGGAACACTTTAACACACCCAATGGAGTTTCCGCACCAAGCATCAGAGGGCATTACCTGTGCACGTAATGGAGCTGGTGGATGGAGTCGATGGCCAGCACCATCTCCCCAATGTAGAATCTTGCCATATCTTCCGGAAGCTTGTCTTCAAATTTACTGAGTAGGGTCAGTAAGTCACCGCCCACGTAGTAATCCATGACTAAGTACTACAAATTGGAAAGAGCGGGAGAATACAAAACTGAGTCACCACTAGACCTGACTGAGGCCAAACGTCTACTGTGGAAGTTCTTTGACTCTTCAAGTCTGGATCGACGGCTTCTCAATTGTTCTTCTGTCATCCAGGACTGACCTTCTTGGAACATGAACCCCGATGAACCGTACACTGCTGTAATTTCAAGTTATGCATATGGCAGAGAACAGACGTCAATGAATAACACATTTAACCAATGAAAGAAACAATTGGAGGGTTCGAGGCTGGCGAAGGCACTCTAAAAGCTACTGACCCACAGTAGAAGCAAGTTAATGGCCCATCAAATCTTACTGGGTTTAAAAATAATTCTCCAGAAGGACACTGGACCAGGGAAGGGAGGCAAATTATCTAAAATCGCACGTGATATTCGCAGCTCTTACCAGAAAGATGGTATCCTGAAAGAGCTGAAAATAAGTATTTAGAGGTTTACCCCCACACAAAAATCAGAAAAGCTACTGTTTAAGTAGAAATTAGAGCAAGAGGAGGAAAAACATCTCCCACTAACGGTGCTGAGCCCATCTTTCCTCAGAGCCAGCCGGCAGGGCTCCGCCTGGGCACAGTCTCTGCACAGAAGTCTCACGCCATGAAGCTCGGGGCGGTGGAGGCCCTGATGGGGGCATCTCACCCCAGGACGGGCAGGACGTCAAAGCCAGAGTCCGAGTGGCAGCCAACACCTCCACCGCCCGGGGCCGCGAAGCCTCAGAGATCACTGAAGAAACAGGCAGTCTCGGCCCCGCAGCAATCGCCTTCCTTGGTGTTAACTTCCTTGTAAGACACGAATTCCCTGGTCTGAATAGCTAACTTTTAACTACTCCCACAGGGAGGAAATGCCTTGTTAACTCAGGCAGGGAAATAATCCTGTCATACTCATGGAGAACCTAACGATAACGACAACTACCAGTCACTGCGCAACTACGGCGTTCGGGCCCGCAGGCTGCAGGAAGCAGGCCCAGTGCCCCTTGTCAACCCCCACCCCAGCACCCTCGGGAGTCCATTTCACACAGGAGGCCTGACGACATAGCCAGAGTCGGCAGGGAGCAAGTGACAGAGCGAGGACCAGACCCAAGCAGGCAGACTCCAGCGCCCGTCGCCTGCAACCCAGCGCTGCAGTGTTTCCTAAGAAAGGCAATCACCGTGCCGGTGGGCTTGTCTGAGGAAGAGAGTGGGCCCTGGCTAGATCTAAGGAAACCAGAGAAGCCTTCATTTTAGGTGCCTGTTCTCAAACAGAACCTTCACCAGCAACAGTCTCATCCTGCTTACAAGACTCTCTTCAACTGTCCCCTCCTGAAGTCTCCCTGCCCGGCTCAGACACTGCCCCATCCCTTCCAGTCAACTGACTCTTAGGGCAAGAGTCCCGACCTAACGGTTCTCTGTCCCTTCCACCTCTCGCCCAACTCCTGCCACACAGAACACTCTCAGGGGATGTTTACTCACTCACTCTCAACAATATACCTATTGGCACCCTTCTGGGTGACAGGGACATTGGTGTGAACAAGGTCCCTGCACAGAGACCTCACACTGTGTGGAGGGAGAGACCATGGCATGCACCAAGACCAGACAGCAGTAAGTGCCAGCACGGACACATGCCGCCTAGCACATAGTGACAACCAGAAAATGCCTAGCTGCGGCCTGAAGGGCAGCTGGAGGTTGTGTCCAGACAGAGGGTATGTGCAGAGAGGCCGGAGGAAGGTGGCATGCCAGAGGGATGGAAAAGGATGACTGGCTGGAGCCCAGTGGTGGGGCCCTGGCCACGGTGGGGACTGTGGCTCCACTCTAAGGGCCGTGGGGTAAAGCAACCCAACTATGTTCAAGGTCTTCTCTGATGGGGCAGGGAGGACGCAGCCCAGGCGGTGAGGGGCCGTGCATGGAGGGCAGTGCGGAGCGAGGACAGTGGTGGGCCCTGGAGACACTCTGGAAGGACAGGCTGCAGCAGCTGCTGGTGCAGGTGGCACAGTGAGGCAAAAGGAGGTGAATGAACGATCAAGACCTTCGGCCCCTGAACAAAGTCAGAGAAATGGTTTCTAGCTGAGCCCCAACCGTTCCCATGTCTACCTGGAAATCTAAAAAGAACACAGAAAGCATACTATAGCAGTGCCAAATCTGGCTGAGGGTCACCTGGAAAACAAGTGTGTAAGGAACATAAGCTGCAAGGGCTCATCAGGCAGACAGGTAGAAACTTATTCTGGAGTAAGAACTATCCCAACTCTTTACTCTGTCGTGTAACGCAGGATTCTGAGTTAAGTCACTAAGGTAGTGCCCCTTTAGTTAGTGGTGAAACAGGTTTAGTTTTTATAAAACTCCAAGTCAGACACCTATAACAAACGCCATGACACGAACCAGCTCTGTGGGCAGGCAGAGGGGCCACGTGAGACACCCGGCACCAGCCTGAGCTCACGCTCAGCTGTCTGCTTTCCACGCTGGCCTCCTGCCTTCTGCACAGTCACCTAGGAGCGAGGAACCTGCCCAGATGCACCAGCCCACGGGCGGAAGGTCTGCGGCCCCAGGAACTGGATCCGCAGTCACATGCTGGAAAGCTTTGGCACCCTCACTTTCTCTCACCCTGTTTTCATGGCACTTCTAACCAAGCAACTCCAAAAACTCAGGCTGCAGCATCTTCACTGGGATCCTAATTTACACGTCTTAACTTAGAATAAACCTGGTAATGCCTAACATTTTAGACAGTAGCATACTATGCTGATTTTGGGAAAATATTAGAAACAAAACAAAATCATTGTGTTCCTCTGTAGACATCCATGTTGTCTAGTACCACTTGGAAATATCATTCAGTTCTTAACAAAAGAGGAAATAACTGGACACAGTCCACTTGGGTCCTCAGAGCAGGGACACTGACCCAGGAAGTGAGGGGTTTCTGTGGAGACAGTCTCATAGCATCGGGACTCTGCAGTCTGCCAGACAGGCCGGGCTGGGACCGGGCACAAATGCTGTCATCTGTGTGCTCACCCTGGGCAAGTGATCTCACCTCCCTGTGCCCCAGATACCCCATTTATGAAACGGTGATGATCACAAAGGCCTAACTCCCTGGTTGTCGGGAAGACTAAGATAACGCACCGGCCTAACGTCGTAAGTGCTCAGTGAACACCAGCTGAAACAAACATAAATTTTCAAAATTCTAAAAGAGTATATAACACACCGTTTTACCTAATCCTGGACTTTCCAATCCTAGGGATTTCTTTGATGTTTGAAAGAGATTATTTTAAGATGAATAAAAGAAATCCTGCATTTATTCCATTTCTTGTGAGCCAATGGAGCACATGACCAAGGAGCTTCAGTGTGAACATGTAAGTGGCTGTTATGGAAAGAGAGGCTGTGGTGACAACAGCAATTATACCCCCTTGCAGCTGTTGCTGCTGCTGCAGACACAGTCCCAGCCGGAGGGAGTTAAGCCCAGACCTGCTTCTCTGAAGTCTGCACAGGCCCGTCCACCCAGAGCTCCATGAGGTGGGCTCTTTTAGGTTTCAGTAGACCTAGAAAGTCATTCTAGGAATAAAAAGTCGTGAAGAAAGCAGTCCTGAGGGTCACTCAGTGCCTGAGACCAAAGGTCCGGTTTCCCCTTCACTTCTAAGTTAGTTGTCCCACGAGTGTTTTACAAGGCAACCATGCTCAACTCTACACACGTGTGGATCCCAACCCTGATTACGCAGCACTGAAGTTAGCCCTGCTCAAGTCAGAAGATAGATGACAGACACATGGAAACCAAGTCACCTAAAAACTGTATTAGATGCCTCCCGCGGCAGCTCCTCCACTGCGGGGACTGTGGACCAGCCTGAGGCATTCGCTGGTGTAGAGCTGCAACTGTGTAAATCCCCACGGCAGTTTCTTTTTCTTATACATAATTCAAGATTGATAATGTTTCAGACCCCAGTTTACTTAAATGTCATAAACTCAGTGAACAAAGTAATCAGGTTATCTAGTGATTTAGAGAAAAATTAAATACATGCTTTCATAAGTCTGTTTAACAAAACATCCTACCAGACAATTACTACAATAAAACAAACCCCTCCATTTTATCTAGTCCAGTATACATTTTTCTAATGTCAGTTGCAAATCATCTTACTTAATTTTTAGTGGCAGCACAAAGGAATCCAAAAACTTAAGTGAAATATCACCGGATCGAGAGTCTCTGGGCTCCGGCGTCGCAAACGTACCAGGTAATTCTCGTCCTGGAAGGCGTAGTGCAGCGCGGTGATCCACTGGCAGTCCCCGTTCACCAGCACGTCACGCTCCTCTCGGAAGCAAGCCGTCTGCAAAGCAGAAGGGGCACCAGTCTGCGCCACCAGGGAAATGTCCCAGAGAGCACATTCCTGATTTTGGGGTCCCCGTTTCAACAGGCTCCAGAGACAGTGTCCCCCGTCCCCCTCCTTCCAGGCTGCACGGAGGAGAGTCCCTTACCTCACAGGGAATCAAACGCACCCCTAGGCTCTGCAGCACTGAGGCAGAGCCATCTTTCTTTCTTTCCACTCCCGAGCCCTGCGCAAGCACCTGAGGCTGCTGAGAATGTACTTGCACCACCGTCCCCTCCCCAACGCCCCACTTCTACAGCCAGCCTCGGATCTGCCCCATCCTCACGCTGGACTCCAGCAGCAGCCCCGGCGGGCTCCTCCATCCAGCATCACCTGCCTTCCCGACCAGATCGACCTCCTGAAGGTGCCCAGGTCTGTGCTGCCCCCACCCGCCACCAAGTAGCCGCATGGCGGGCAGGGCAGGGCACACACCGGAGCGCTGAGCGCGTCAGTTACCCTGAGGAAACACGACTTATTCACAGTACACTGACGAATATGATCACAACAAGATTCTCCTGTGGAGACCTATGCCTGGGAGCACGTGGGTAAAAGGCTACCTTTTAGGCTGCTGTAGCTTTTTAAAAAAAGTGCTGTAACACACAGGCTGCACCTTCTATTTAAAAGTAACCAGGTCTTCGGTATAATTATAGTAAAATTTCCTCTTTATTGAGCACATAACATAACAAGATTTAAACTTTCTTATATCTGAAACTTGTAAAGCTTAAAAAGAAAAAGTATAGCCACAGTGGCTTCTCGGCGAGGCACTGGAGCCCAAGATCGACCCCCTCTCGCACAAGAGTCTCGTGGTGACCTCAGTAATTTGTTTTTTTCCACAAGATTTTCTTTCCTAAACTTTTAAGTTTTCCTTTCAAAACAAAATGGCTGAGGTGGATGTATCCCAACTCTAGTCATTACAACACAACGGGCGGTCGACAATCAGCTTTCACGGTCCAGACGTGCAGAGACAAGCAGCTCTGGAACCACTGGACCCCCTTTGCCAAGGGCCACCCCAACCACAGGGCTCACTGAAGGGACAGCTGCAGGGAAACCTCAGCACTGGTGTGCCCGACCTCCTGTCGTCCAGGCCCTCTTCCAGGAACAAACGGTGGTGAAGTGAGTCCCGGGCGAGGTGGGACTGGAGGAGGCCGGGGCAGCCAGCGCCCTGCAGCATCTGTACGTGGCTCCCGAGAGGAGACCACGCATCTGCACGCTTGGCATCGACCTACCCACATTTCGCGTAAAACAAACTCTTCAACTGGGAACTGCCTGCACGGAGACTACTGACAGGACAGACGTGTTATTCAGCAGTTTAGTTTTATTTTATTTAAAAAGCAGAGAAACTTTTAGTATTTTTGACCAAAAAAGATCAAATAAAGACCTAGCCTGGTCTAAAAGTTATGAACTTACACTGCTTAGCAACTCTTCTACTGCCTAACCTCTTGTTTAATTCATGATTTTAAAGAAAATTTTTTACAAGTCAATGTAAAATTTAAAGTTTAAAATAAGTCTAGTAAGAATAAAAAGATAAATTATTTACAACTAGCATTATAATCGACGCATATATGTTTTTCTGTATCTCATACATATGTATATCCCATTATATGTAGTCTAGGATAATCATCATGACTAGCAGACATTTCTGGACTTTTCTGAGTATGCCACTTATGTTGGATCTGTGTAACCAGATTCAAAATAAATGAGCACTATTCACTCCTAAAATTTACTTATCCACCACAACAGCTGGGTAAATACCAAACACATTATATCTCCCCAAACTTTCATGTAATAGTGGCTACTTTTTTTCCCATAAAATATTGCTTCAGGCCGGGCACGGTGGCTCACGCCTATAATCCTACCACTCTGGGAGGCCGAGGCGGGCAGATTGTTTGAGCTCAGGAGTTCGAAACCAGCCTGAGCAAGAGCGAGACCCCGTCTCTACTAAAAATAAAAAGAAATTAATCGGACAACTAAAAATATATAGAAAAAATTAGCCGGGCATGGTGGCACATGCCTGTAGTCCCAGCTACTCGGGAGGCTGAGGCAGAAGGATCGCTTGAGCCCAGGAGTTTGAGGTTGCTGTGAGCAAGGATGACGCCACGGCACTCTAGCCAGGGCAACACAGTGAGATTCTGTCTCAAAAAAAAAAAAAAAAAAAATGGCTTCAGGGATGTTCCCGAGTTTGCCGCAATTGCAGTGGGGGCGTGCGGGGCTGTGGGGCTGCTCAGCTGGGGCTAGTGGTCTGGGGACAGGGGCTGGAGGAAGCATGAGGTAAGATGATGGAGTGAGGATGGAAGGGAAGAGCACCAAGGCAAAAAGGGAAGGAAGGAGGGAAGACTGTGTGTGCAATGTGGGAGCTGTGAAACCCAGTGGTTGAAGCAGTCATGGACACCAATATTTTGAGCCCAAGTGACTCCAAAACAGTGATAACTCTGTCAGCCAACATGCATTTATTGAGCAATAAATGGGCATAAGACCTTGTGCTGGGTGCCATAATATGGAAGAGGAAATGAGTATGGATTAGGAAAAGGACCAGGCCATAAATGACTTAGACATTGCTGATTTAATTTGAATTTGGTTACACAGATCCAATATAAGTTGAATATTCAGAAAAGTGCAAGAATGTCTGCTAGTTACAATGATTACCCTACATTATCCTGAGGCACCGGAAGGATGCTGAGAATACCCACAAAGTTAATAAAAACCCAGATGGGCCAGGTGCTGTGGCTCATGCCTGTAATCCCAGCACTCTGGGAGGCTGAGGTGGGAGGATCGCTTGAGGCCAGGAATTCAAGACCAGCCTGAGCCAAGAGCAAGACCTCAGCTCTACAAAAAATACAAAAAGTAGCCAAGTGTTGTGGTGCATGCCTGTAGCCCCAGCTATTCAAGAGGTTGAAGCAGGAAGATCGTTCGAGCGCAGGAGTTTGAGGTTGTTGCAGTGAGCTATGATGCTGTCACACTGCACTCAAGCCCGGGTGACAGAGTGAGACTCTATCGCAAAACAAACAAACAAACAAACAAAACCTGGATGGAGCTTAGGAAAGATCTGACCTAAATAAATGGTTGCATTATCTGCCCAATGTGGCAGCTGTAAGAATTCCAGAATGAAAGATGAAAGTGTCACCTAAAATTACTAGGAGGGTGTGAGTGGTAGGATAAGAGGCTAGAAGCCAAAGAAAGACTTTCCAAAAGGAAGAGGTGGAGGCACTGGACTCTAGAGGGGAGTGCCCGGCTACAAGGCCAAGCAGTCCTGGAGCGCAGCTGCAGTGGCGCCGGCAGACCTTGCTCGAACAGGTTACAGAGACACGGGGGGCACAGCAAGCCACTGCCACAGGCGCTAAGAGCCTTCTGGCAGAGGCGCGACGAGTCAAGCAGATCTGAAAGGATGGAGCAGCAGGAAACTGGCCAGGAAGGGTACGTGGCTCTGAGGCAGAAGAGCGCAGGTGAGGATGGAGCGGCGAGATGGCCAGAGGAGGAGCCCGGCCAGCCCTGTCGGGTTACGAGGGAGACCAGGGGCTGAGTGTGGGGCTGCAGAGATGGGGTCAGGGGCAGGAAACAGCCACTGTGAGAACTGACACTGAACCAGGAGAAAGTGCGTCAGAGACTACCGAGCACAGTAATCCACTTGTATTTACAATCTTGACTCTCCCTCTAAGTGGGACTATGAAAACACTTCTGTATGTAAGTAGGCTCCAAACTCTGTAATTCCTTTTGCAGATGGAGCGGAACTTCGATAAATGCCTAAACTTCCATGGAGATTTTAATATGCCTTTACAGTAAACCCCGCTCCGGCCAGTGTACTTGAGGGCGTCCTCTCCAGCACGGCGCCTGGTAAATGCGTGAGCGCCACTGAGGAGAGCGGCAGATGCCAGGAGGACACCAGGACTTACTGACAAAGACCAGCTCACTCCGCGAGGAAGGCAGTGAGGTGACTGCAGTCTTTACCCAGCTGGGCTTCACTGTCACTTCTCACTCACACGAAACCCCATTTTTATTTATTTTTTAATACTCCACATGTACCTCTGCTCTTTTAAGCATCTCCCACTTGTTGAGGATTTTCATCGCGTAAATTCGCTCAGTGTTCTTCATTTTGACAACAGCAACCTGGAATACAAATGTGAGTTTAACAGAAATTTAGTTAATGGAACAAAAGGCGAGCACATTTTAATATAACTACAGTGAAATCTTAATTGCCTGGGAAGCCTGGGAAACACGCTGTGAAGGAAAGTGAAGTTTTCCACACAAATAAAAATTTGCCCTTTTATGTGCTGAAACTCGATTTTTAACCCCCCTGCAACTTGAATGATACCACTCGCTCACTCATAAACTCTAGCACTGAGTGATCGGCGCACAGGGGCTAACTGTCCTCCACTTCGGGTTATGTCTGCAGATTTTCATTGAAAAAGAAAAAGAAAAGGAAAAGGAAAAAGAAAAACATTTCTAATGTTCGATGGCACAGTAAGGTGACTATAGTAACAACAATGTATTGTGTATTTCAAAATAGCTCCAAGTGAGGACCTGAAATGTTTTCAACACACAGAAATGACACATGCAGGGGGTGAGGGACACCCCAAACACCCTGACTTGATCATTACACATTCAATGCACATAACAAAGTATCGTAAGTAGCCCATAAATATGGACAAATATTATGTATCAATAAATTTTTTTTTAAACGCTCACCTTTTAAAACTCATTACTAGCCCGAGGTTTTCCCTCCCTGCTTTCCGAGGCCCCGCTGGTGCTCTCCCCTCCTGTGGCTGGCACTCATTTCTACATCGGCGCCCACCGTTCTTGCACTGAGAATCTTTTCTTCATGGGTAGTAACTGTGTGAGCTCTGGAGTGTAACCTGGGCAAATTCACTTGTTTGTGCCTCAGTTACCACAACTACACAAGAGGATCAGAGCAGGACAGGCCTCCTGAGACAGCTGCGAGGCCCAACTAAGTCACGTGATGTCAGTGCCCAGCATTTTGGCTCACAGCCATGTGCTTCAAGCCATAACTCAAGTGCTACCTCTTTCAGGAAGTCCTCTTAGATATTTTGGGCTCTGCCAAATCTTGAATGAGCTCTTCCATCACTACCAACATCTGTCCTGGCGTCTGCACCATTGTGTGGCACGTTCTAGCCCAGGTAAATTGATCATTCATTGGCCCAGGTTCCCGCTATGGCACTGTACCCCACTCAGTGGCAGTGACGGTGACTTCCATACCTTTTGGTTGCCAAGGGCATGCAGCAACATGGAACAAAGAGTTCTTAAATGGCATCATTTACTCCCCTGTCTTTCTAAATACCATACACTACGCAATAGCACTGTCAAGTACTCATGAGAGCTAGCATTCACTGACCACCTTGCAGGCAGCAGAAACTGTGCTAAGCAATTTATCTGTTCTCTAATTGCATCCTCACAACAATCCCAGGTGGTGGAGGGTTTTAAACTCTATTATTTTATAGACATGCTATTTGAGGCTTGAGACACTCTCAGGCATAGGCTTTTAAAGACTACATCATAATGACAGTCACAATTAGTCTTCCCTTGGCAACAATGCGGGTTCCACAACGAACATGCCCCGATGTGACGCCAGAGCCTGCTGAGGGTCAGGGCACCTGCCCTATGTCACAGGGCTCCCAGTCAGCTCTCCCCAGCTGGCCACCTCCCTCATCACCGCCCTCACGGCTCCCTGTGGTGGGGCAGTCACACTTGAGCTACTGCGTATTAACTATGGTCTTAGAAACCAATTATCAAGTCTGATACAATATTGAATAAACTAAAAATGAACAGTGCCTAAATATAGGCTTAGGAAGCTCTCCTACGTGGGAAACAGGGGTACATACTTTATTACCACAATGGGAGCATCTACTTCTTCCTCAGAATCAGCTATCATCTAGGTAAAGTGAGATATCAGCATTTTTAAAAGCTCCATAATACCTGCTACAGAAAGGGTCTACCTTAGAAGGAATAGTAGAGCTGATAACTTTTTAAGAAGAACACTGAAATTCTAAAGATGACAACCTCATGAACAATTCAGATCTGAGAATGAGATGAACAACACTGAGTTCTTACTGGGAAGCTTAATTCTTCACTTATTCTTAGCCAAAAGGCCAAGATGAGATAAGGGAAGCTTAATTCTTTAAACCAGGCATACTAGGGCACAGGCTATTTCTAGAAACCATACAAAACGGCTCGGATAAAATACATGGAAAGATGTAACTGCCCACAGAAAAATATCTGTCAAATCAATAATAAGTAAAATTTAATGTTTTTTTTTTAATTTCTATATATTGAACAAGCTTTTCCTATTGCAATACAATCTACAGAAAAAAGAATTTGTAGAAAATCTTGTTTGGTTTATCAGAAACTTCTTCCTGGCCAAAAACTCAGTTTTAATTGTTTCAAAGCGATGACGATCCCCAAAATATCTCCAAAATTAGACATTTCGGCAAAGGAATAAAAGCCCAAATGATTTTACAAAACATTACAAAGTGATCCTAGGACGTGATGGTAAAGTGTAGTACCTGATGCCAGCCAGATCCTGCACCGAGGGAAAAAGAAAAAGCAAAACAATGTCATAAAGAACATCACTGGGCCAACTACAAACTGTGGTGTAAGGAAAACTCGATCAGTTTAAATTAAATGAAAACACACAAACTGTGGCTATATAAAAGAAGACCCCTACTAGAAAACAGGCAGTGAAGGACAGGCATACGTCATTTTATTGTGTTTTGCAGATACTGTGTTTCTTTACAAATTCCAGGTTTGTGGCTACCCTGCGTCAAGCAGGTCTATTGGCACCATGTTCCCAACAGCACATGCTCACTGTCTCTGTGTCTCATTCCAGTAATTCTCACATTTCAAACTTTTCATAATTATTATGTCTGTTATGCTGATTTGTGATCAGTGATCTTTGATACTGTAATTGTTCTGGGGTGCCACGAACCATGTCCATATAAGACGACAAACTTAATCGGTGTGTGTTGACTGCTCCACCAACCAGCAGTTCCCCCATCCTCTCTCTCCTTGGGTCTCCCTATTTCCTACCACACAACAATATTGAAATTAGGCCAATTAATAACCCCACAATGGCCTCTAACTGTTTGAGTGAAAAGAAATGAAAGGAAGAGTCACATGTCTCTCTCTTTAAATCAAAACCTAGAAATGATTAAGCTTAGTGAAGAAGGCATGTCAAAAGCCGAGACAAGCTGAAAGCTGGGCCTCTTGCACCACAGTTAACCAAGTTGTGAATGCAAAGGAAAAGTTCTTGGCCAAGCACGGCGGACAGTGGCTCACACCTGTAATCCCAGCGCTTTGAGAGCCGAGGCGGGAGGATCTTTCGAGCCCAGGAGTCCAAGGCTGCAGTGAGCTATGATTACATCGCTGTACTCCAGCCTGGGCGATAGAGAGGGACCCTGTCTTCTTAAAAAAAAAAAAGGAAAAGGAAAAGTTCTTGAAGGAAATTCAAAGTTCTATTCCACTGAACACACAAATAATAAAAAAGCGAAGCAGCCTTATTGCTGATATGAAGAGAGTCTGAGTGGTCTGGACAGAAGATCAAACCAGCCATGACATTCCCTTAAGCCAAAGCCTCATCCAGAACAAGGCCCTGACTCTCTTCAATTCTGTGAAGGCTGAGAGAGGTGAGGAAGCTGCAGAAGAAAAGATGGAAGCCACAGCAGAGGTTGGCTCATGAGGTTTAAGGAAAAAAGCCATCTCTATAACATAAAAGTTCAAGATAAAGGAGCAAGGGCTGACACAGAAGCTGCAGGAAGTTACCAAGAAGATCTGGCTAAGATCAATGATGAAGGTGGCTACACTAGGCAACATATTTTCAATGTAGATGAAACATCCTTATATTGGAAGATACCACCTAGGACTTCAAAGCTAGTGAGAAGTCAATGCCTGGCTTCAAAGGGCAAACTGACTCTCGTTAGGGATTAATGCAGCTGGTGACTTTATGTCAAAGCTACTCCTCACTTACCATTCTGAAAATCCTAGGGCCCTTAAGAATTATGCTAAATCTACTCTGCCTGTGCTCTAGAAATGGAACAGCAAAGCCTGGATGACAGCACATATATTTACAGCATGGTTTATTGAATATTTTAAGCCCACTGTTGAGACCTGCTGCTCAAAAAAAGATTCCTTTCAAAATATCCCTGTTCATTGACAATGCACCTGGTCACCCAAGAGCTCTGATGGAGATATGCAAGGAGATGAACGTTGTTTTCAAGTCTGCTAATGCAACACCCATTCTGCTGTCCATGGATTTAGGAATAATTCTGACTTTTGAGTCTTATTATTTAAGTAATACATTTCCTAAGGACACAGCTGCCATAGACAGTGATTCCTCTGGTGGATCTGGGCAAAGTACACTGAAAACCTTCTGGAAAGGATTCACCACTCTAGATGCCATTAAGAACATCTGTGATTCACGGGAGGAGGTAACAACATCAACATTAACAGAGGTTTGAAGAAGTGGATTCCAACCCTCACGGATGACTTCGAGGGGTTCAAGCCTTCAGTGGAGGAAGTCGCTGCAGATGTGGCGGAAACAGCAAGAGAACGAGAATCAGAAGTGGAGCCTGAGGGTGGGACTGAATTGCTGCGATCTCATGATAAAACTGGAACAGATAAGGGGTTGCTTCTTATGGATGAGCAAAGAAAGTGGTTTCTTGAAGTGGAATCTACTCCTGGTGAAGATGCTGTGAACACTGTTGAAATGACAACAGAGGATTTAGAACATTCCACAAATGCAGCTGGTAAAGTAGCAGCAGGTTTGAGAGGATTGACTACAATATTTAAAGATAGTTGCAAACCACTATCGAATAGCACCACATGCTACAAAGTAATGTTTCGTGAAAAGAAGAGTTAATCAATACAGAAAACTTCATTTTTTTTATTATTTTAAGAAACTGTCACATCCACCCCACCCTTCAGCAACCACCACCTTAATCAGTCAGCACCATCAACAGAGGCACGACCTTCTACCAGCAAAAAAGATTATAACTCCCTGAAGGCTCAGATGATCATTGGCATTTTTTAATAATAAAGAATTTTTAATTAAGGTATGTACATTGTTTTTTAGACACATGCTATTGCACACTTAATAGACTACAGTATAAACATAACTTTATATGCAATGGGAAACCAAAAAAATTGTGTGGGTTGCTTTATTGTGATACTTGCTTTATTGGGATGGTTGGAACTGAGCCTGGAGATATCTCCAAGGTGTGTCTGTGTAGGGTAAAAGGTCTTCCTTCACACAGGCAACGTACTCTCAGTGGTTCTGAAAAACGTATGTGTGTACGCACGCACACAGAGCAAAGGGGGGAGGGGGCAAGACTGACAAAGAAGAGCACAATCCCCAAGGACAGAGTACACGCAAAGATGTTCACAAAAGGACATCCAGGCAGAGGGTCAGACTGGTGTTCTGTGGACCATTCTATTCATGCAAGTGTTCTGATAATTTAAAATCGTTTCCAAGCAAAGTTCGTTTCGTCGTCTTTTTTTTTTTTTTTAAGCGATTCTAGGAACAAGAGAGACAGCAGGGCGGAGTGGCTGGGTACAGAGGCTTTGGGTCAGGCAGGGGGATTCAAGTCCAGCCTACCACAGCCCACCCTGGGACCATAGCCCATTGCTCTGAGACTCAGTTTCTCATCTCTCCAGTGGAGCAGTAGCTGTGTGAGTGGTACAGTCAGCAGCTAGAAAGTGCAGTGTGCACTGACCCAGGTGAAGCATGTTGTGCACACCACACACGGCCCAGTGAGCCGCTGGCTGCTGTTATGCCCCAGGCAGACCCCGGCATTGCCTCGAATTAGCTAGGGAACCACCCTTCCAGAGGGGGTGCCAGCATGAAAGGAACATCCTAGACTGGGCTGTTCTCAAGACACTGAGAAGGTGTTTTCAAAGCCATTATGCTATAGAAAAGGGCAATACCCCAAATATCCTGAACCTTGTTTATATAATAATCTAGAAATGTTTCTCTCACCTCTGTTGGGGGGCGGGGCATAGGGGCTGCAATTTTGAGGTGTACATTTGCTATGCTCACAACACTCCATGTACACCAGTGGCGTGCACACAGTTCTGGACTCTGCAAGTTCCTGCCTGGGGGCTGCAGGTACACACATCCGTGCTCCACCATTGACCCAGCAGACACTTGCCCTCCCCGAGCTTAGCATTAAAAAAATATTATTCAATCATAACCATATGTGAAGAACACATCTGGTCCGAACATTGATAAGAGCACCGTCACTTCTGTCACTCACTTGGTGCTTTCAGAGACAGAGAGGCTGCAATCAGGTGCAGTTCGGCAGGCGACTACAGGAACAGCCTGTGGGGCCACAGGGTGATTGTGACATTAGCTACAGAACCCACTGGGACCCTGAAAGGACATTGGTGGACGGTGTTGACACCAAAGAATGACTCAGGGTTGGGGGCATTTGTGAGTTGCTACAGCCTGGAGAGGGAATGAAGGGAGGAGTGAAGGCCTGGCCCAAAAGGACGCATTTCCTTAATTGGGGAGGAACCTGAAAGGTGATCGATGTCATCTTTTTTGAAACTCATAAAACTGAGTTTTGCATTCAGTTCTTTGGCAAAGAAGAGCACTAGAAACACCTATAAACTATTTAGGCAAAATAACTTTCTCTCTCATCCTTTCACTTTCCCTCTCAATCATGGTCTCTCCACCTTGGTGTGCCTTTCTTGCCTCTCAGAACCACCCTCTCAGGTGGGTGCAGCTGTGACTGCACAGCTCTGCACAGGTACCCACTGTCACGTGACACAGATCGTTTTATTGTCCAATTTTTCCTCAGTAACCAACAAGCACATTTCCCCAGCCAAAGAGAGCTTAAGATTAGACCTAAGCATAGGTGTTAATACACATCCCAGTTAAAGAAGCAAAGCTCATCAGGTGACTCCGTGCCACACCGCCTGAGGCAGCTAGAGCCTGACCCCCTTGTCCTGGCCTCACTGTGTGCCACAGGCCCCCAGGGTAGTTTCCCCAGCTGGGTGGCTGTACTATCTCTCCCCTCACACAGAGCCCATCAGACTCG
>NW_012148130.1:1607232-1609519 GCF_000956105.1 Propithecus coquereli | reverse complement strand
TCCTGTTCCTTGTGTGAGTGAGCTCTGAGCTCCACCTATCTGCACAGCAGGAGCCACAGGGCAGCTGGGGAACAGAAGACGTTCTCCAAGACAGTGCCACTCTCACAAGTGCCAGTGGTGTCCCTGGATAGCCACAGTGTCCTCGATAAGCCACATGGCATCTCTAAAAGTAACGTCTACCGACCAGGCACTTTATGCTGCTGCTCACGTCCTCCTCACACTGATTCTCTGAGATTAATTCTGTCATTATCCACATCTCACTGGTGAGAAAACTGAGCCAGGTTTCTTTGACAGTATACTGAGTTGAATAGGCTCCCATCCCCGCCAAATTCATGTCCACCCAGAACCTGTGACTGTGACTATGACTTTGTTTGGAAACAGGGTCGTTACACAGGTAACCAAGATGAGGTCCCATACTGCAGTAGGGTGTGCCCAGAGTCCAACAAGACTGGTGTCCTTGTAAAAGAGAATTTGGACACCGAGACACAGGGGAAAAAAGCCATGTGAAGATGGAGGCGGAGACTGGAGTGGTGCAGCCATGGGACAAGGAACGCCAACCACTGCCAGCAACCAGCAGCAGCTGTAAAGGGAAGGAGGGTTCTACCCTCGAACCCTCAGAGGGAACCTGGCCCGCCAACACCTTGACTTTGGGCTTCTCTGAAAGAAACTGGGAGAGGAAAAAAAAAAATCTCCACTGTGTTAAGCCCCCAGGTTATAGTAATTATTACAGCCACTCCAGGAAACCCTACAGAGTGTTAGTACTTTCCTCGCAGGAACACAGAGCATGTGGCAGAGGCAGGACATGAACCCAAGCAGTCTGACTCTGGAAGCGGCACTGTCCCAGCCACCGTGTGTCCTGCCCACAGACTAGCACCTTTTTATGCCATTACATCTCTTACGCCTGTTTTACGTTCACCTTCAGGCCAAAATCTGCATGTTTTATGCTAACTTTTATTTATTCTCTATAGCTCTTTTTCAACTTCTCCATTACTACAGTTTTGCAAAATGTTACCACTGAGGGAAACTGGGCGAAGTATACAAGGGATTTCTGTATTATTTCTCACTACTGCAAGAGTGAGTGTCTACAATTAGCTCCAAAAAATGTGCAATGTGACATTTCCTGTGCTTCCAAGTGAGTTCCATATTGTTAATGTAATTCTATTTTTTCCCCTTAAATAGTTCCTCAATACCACTAAGGTTTGATTATCATGGTTCACTGACTCAAGTAATAGGGAGAACAGAAGGTTCCTGGTGTCTATCAGATAGTGAATTATGAACTCTGGCCCCACCATCACTGTATACGCCCATCAGCACAGATTAGGGAACACAACAAACAAGGCCTGAATCATTATTATTTTTTTAAAGTCCAGGCTAAGACAACTCTTGAGCTAGAACTTAAAGGGTCATCTGTAGTTCACCTTCATTTCTTTCAAATATCACCAAAAATAACCGTTCACAAATTCCTAATGGAAATAAGTCTTTTTAAACAGCCACTGAAGACAGCCACCTCTCTTGGTATCTTCTGGGAGAAGCAAACAGTGCCTTTCACTTTACTGTGGGAAAAAAAAAATACCACAAACTTGACTTGCTCTACTTCACCACCACAAGAATAAGTCTAGGAAAGGAAGGATGCTGATCAGTTATGCACGAGCCATGCCACGCACCGTACACAAGCACACGTGCTCTGGCAGGGATTCCACACCGCGTCCCAGACTCTTCTACAAAAACGCCACAGACACACAACACTTGTCAGCCACTGTTTTAACTGTGCAAACCAAGCCAGATGCATGATTATAGCTCACTGCAGCCTCAAACTCCTGGGCTCAAGCGATCCTCCTGCCTTAGCCTCTGGAGTAGCTGGGACTACAAGTACACTCCACCATGCCCAGCTAATTTTTCTATTTTTTGTAGAGATGGGGGTCTCGCTATGTTGCTGGAGCTGGTCTTGAATTCCTGCCCTCAAGCGATCCTCTTGCCTTGGTGTCCCAAAGTGCTAGAATTATAGGCGTGAGCCACCTCGACCGGCCTACATATGCTTTTGTATTCTGCTCTTATTTTATTCCTTACATTTTTCACATTTCTATACGACTCAATTATCACTTTAACAGATGCATAAACAAAGTCAACACACCAAAAGTTTTAAATTGTGTGTCGACTGAACACATTGGTTAGCGTAATTTTAAAAATTATTTTCTTATAGCAAATAAATTTGCAATGAACATATTCATGCACACAGCTTTTTTGCTATTTTAATTTTTAGGATGAAACTCCAGGACACTTCACAGGG
>NW_012148130.1:1605307-1606267 GCF_000956105.1 Propithecus coquereli | reverse complement strand
GCACCCAGCCGAAATAATTACTTTTAATGAAATTATTTTTAATAAAATCAAGATGGTTCCTCTTTCCTGTGTCATTTTATCACTGAAGGTTAGAAAGTTATCATCCTTTTCAAGATCTGATATTCAATCCTATTTTCTGCTAAATGGTTTTTAAAACTACTTAAGTTTTTATTCTACTTGTTGTTCAGAGTATTTCTGAGTATGGTGTGGAGGGTTTATCTTAATTTCTAGTTTTAACCAACTACATGAACTTGAGCAGCCTAACAGTACTTTGCTTAATTCTGCTTATTCCTCCCATGTTGCGCGAGGGGAGGCTGCACCCCCGGGGCCTAGGGAAAAACCTGCTTCCACTTGTGAGACTCAAATCCCAAATGTACCACTTGGTGGCTGTGCCACCTTAGAAAAGTCTTTAGATCCTCTGTGCTAAATTTCCTCATCCATAAAATGGGCGAAAGATCTTACCAACCCACGTCAGAGACTCCTTAACAGTAAAGATTAAGGTAGGTAAGACACTGAAAGTGGCTTGTACCAGGGCGGTAACCTGAATGCCCTCTTTTCACTTTCCACATTAATTATCCTAAGCTTACTTGAGAGCTTCCTTGTCAAGCTTTCCTCCTACTCTTGTGCCAAAACATATTTTGTTGCTTATGCATTTTAACAGTTCTGTACAAATTTCCCTGAAACGGGTGGACATAGCTTTCTCAGGGCCAGTTTGATAAACAGGGTAAGAACTACGGAAGGAAACAACCCTGAGATGAAAGCTTGGAGAGATAAAGAGACTCTGAGAACCAAGTAACAGGAAATCAACTATGTGAATGAAAGGTAATTTTTTAAAATAGTGGGCACTAAAAACAAGAATCCATAAGGAAAAGTCTAAGAGAAAACATTACTTCTAAAAAATACCAAATATTTTCAAATGGTTCTGACGACACAGTGACAATATGGAGTAAAAACTGTAAC
>NW_012148130.1:1590604-1603587 GCF_000956105.1 Propithecus coquereli | reverse complement strand
TAGACACAGTGGCTCACACCTATAATACCAGCACTTCGGGAGCCCAAGGCAGATCCTCCCTTCAGCCCAGGAGTTCAAGAGCAGCCTGGGCAACACAGCAAGACTGTCTCTACAAACAAATAAAATAAAAATTAAAAATTAGCGGGGTGGCATGCTCTGTAGTCCCAGCTACTTGGCAGGATGAGGCAGGAGGATTGCTTGAGCCCCAGAGTTCAAGGTTACAGTGAGCTACGATCATACCACTGTATTCCAGCCTGGGTGAAAGAGCAAGATCTTGTCTCTCTAAAAAAACAAAAACAGAAAAGAAATGAGGAAACATCAGGTAAACCTAAGTTAAAGGAACAGCCTCCAAAATGACTAGGCTGCAATCTTTAAAAGTTTCAAGGTCATGAAAGTCAAGGAAAGACTAAGGAACTGATCACACAGAAGGGCACTAAAGACACAGGCCAAGGCCATGCAGTGTGTGGTTCTGCACTGGATCCTTTTGCTACAAAGGGGGTATTAGAAAAGCAGTGGCACTTCACTAGAGTTTGAAGATTAGATGGTAGCAATGTATCAATGCTAAATTCCTGATTCTGATGGTACGTTGTGGTCATGTAGAATATCCCTGTTTGTAGGAAATACACACTAAAGCAGGGGTGGGGAACACGTGGCTTTCTAAGTCCCTAAGTACGGCCTTTTGACTAAATACAAATTTTACAGAACAAATTCTTTTATTTTTAATACATTTTTGTTCATCTTTTACATTTTTACTTTATTTTTTAAATGAACATATTTAAAATACCAAAGTATAAAATATAATAAATTTAAATGAAATAATCCTCCCAGATTGACCAGCACAATTAGAATGTTAGTAAGTCATAAGGGCTAAATTGACAGTTGCTACGCTCATGATTTAGTTCTAACTTCCCCCGCCTGACTGGCGCCACCGCCGCTCAAGGCTGGTTGGCAATGGTTTATGGGGGTCAAGTACGCCAGTCTGACAATGGTGCAGTGTGTTTCTGTTTGAAGTGGCATTTGTGAATAGTTGCACAGCTCAACAGTATTTTTTAATCCTGTCTGCTTAACAGCCCATCATGTCAAAGAAGACCAAGAGAACGCTGAAGGAAGAAAACACATTTTTTTAACGAGGACTGGGAATTGCAATATTATCTTGTTTCTGCTAAAGATAAGACGATTTGCTTGCTTTATGATACTGCAATATCAACATTAAAGAAATTCAATGCTCATCAGCATTATAACACTCATAGGGACGACAAATATGTTAAATTAGAGGGAGAGGCTCGAAAGGTTGTACTGCAGAAATTAAAAGATGAAAAGCAAAAACAAAGACAATTCTTTCAAGCAACAACAAGACCTGGAAATAATGCCACTGAAGCAACTTATAAAGTAGCTTATATACTCAGGAAAAAAGGGAAGCCATTCAGTGATGCAGAAATTGTGAAAGAATGCATTGTCAAGGTGGAGGATGCTTAGACCCTGGTAATGTTTCAAAGTACAAACTGCCTCTTTCAAGGAGAACCATAACTGATGGACAGCATGGATTGGCTTTCAACTGAACAGAACAACTTCATGCAATACTTCCAAAGGAAAATATATATTATTCTATCGCTTTGGATGAATCAACTGATACTACTGACTCAGTGCAGGTTTTATACTTATATACTTTTATACTTTATTCAGGTGATAACAGAAGATTTTCTCTTTGCTACGAAGAGTTACTTGCTGTGGGCACTCTTGCAAACAGAACATGGGGAATAGATATCTTCAACAACTTTTAAGATAAATGTCATGAAGTTGGACCGAATTTGGTAAATTTAGTGCGTGTATGTACAGATGGTGCACCTTCCATGACAGGAAAACATGAAGGGTTTATTGCACAGATAAAAAAAAAAAGTATTAACAGATCCAGATGCTCTCATTTCTTTTCATTGTATCTTGCATTCGCAAAATCTCTGTGCTAAAGCTGCTATTTTTAGTGACACTTTGCAACAAGTTATAAGTATTGTTAACTATATTCCTGCAAATGCAACACAGCACGGTCTGTTTGGTAACAGGCTAAAGTTCAATGATGAGGTATTCAGTGTGGATTTGCTCTGTCATTCTGAAGTGCATTGGCTATCGCAGGGATGAGAGTTAGCCAAAATTTTATCTCTGTGAGAGAAGATAAATTTTGTGAAGAACACAATCAGCAATGTGAATTATTGAAAGTAGATTTCTAAAGGAATGCAGCATTTCTGTGTGATTATCATGTCAAATCAAAATGACTTGAATACTTCTTTGCAAGGCAAAACTAAGTCTACATATGATATACAGCAAAAAATCCAAGCATTTCAAAAAAAAGTTTTCAAAATACTTCTTCTTCAAAAGGAAATTTCAGATGAAAATTTTCCCCAGTTAGCAAAGGTTATTGATGAGCAGGGGATATATGTAAATCATCTGAAGAATATGGAGCTGTTACGGACCTATTAATTGGAAAACACATTGAAGGTTTTGTTGCTTTTAGGATTCTTGCCTTCCCCTTCAATTAGCATTTCAGCCTCGCCTAATTGATATCACCAAGGCGTCTAAAGAACTACAGATGGAATTGATTGAGCTCTCGGTAGATGACATTTTAAAGTCATCGTTTGATGCTAAGAAAGATCCAACTGAAATATGGAAAAATGCAGAATACCCACACCTTCAGCAACATGCCCCAAAAATGCTTTCTTGCTTTTCAATCACTTATTGCTGCGACTCTACATTCTCCTACTTAAGCCAAATCAAGATATCCTAAGGTCACAAATGACTGATAACCATCTAAAGCTACGGTCCCCAAACCCCGGGGCTGAGGACCGATACCATTCTGGGGCCTGTTAGGAATCGGGCTGCACAGCAGAAGGTGAGGCTCCATCTGTATTTACAGCTGCTCCCCATCACTCGAATCACTGCCTGAGCTCCACCTCCTGTAAGAACAGCAGAGGCATGAGATTCTCACAAGAGCGTAAACTCTACTGTAAATTGAGCATGCGAAGCATCTAGGTTGGGAGCTTCTTATGAGAATCTAATGCCTAATGATGTGGGTGGAGCTGAGGCAGTGATGTTAGCGCTGCGGAGTGGCTGCAAATACAGATTATTATTAGCAGAAAGGTTCAACTGCACAATAAATGTAATATGCTTGAATCATCCTGAAACTATCCTCACCCCACCCCCCACCCAATGTGTGGAAAAACTGTCTTCCAAGAAACCAGTCCCTGGTGCCAAAAAGGTCAGGGACCACTGATCTAAAGGATCAACTGAAACTGCAAACCTCCATGCTGCAACCAAATATTCAAATGCTCTCCAACAAAAAGCAGATACAACAAAGTCATTAAAAAATTAGTTAACTGTAAAATCAACAAATAGTTTCAATTTTTTGAAATTAAGTACATAGTAGTTACATTTTTATAAAATAATGTACATTTTCAAGTATATCTAATTGAAGTTTCTTGAATGCAGCCTTATTTGATTACAGAAAAATTAATGTGGCCTCCAGCATAAAAAGGTTCCCCAATCCTGCACTAAAGTATTCAAGGGCTATGGGTTATCAGGTAAGCAACTTACTCTCAATAGTTGGAGGAAGACAGTTCTTTGTTCTATTATTTGCGACTTTTCTGTAAGTTTGAAATGGTTTGAAAAAAAATTTTTAAATACTTTTTTAAAAGATCATGGAGCCAGGTGTGGTGGCTCGTGCCTATAATCCCAGCAACTCAGAAAGCTGAGACAGGAGGGGGAGTTAAGAGACCAGTCTGGGCTACATAGTGAGACCCTGTTTCTAAAAAATATTTAAAAATTAGCCAGGCATGGTGGCACATGCCTGTAGTCCCGGCTACTTGGGAGGCTGAGGCAGGAGGATCACTTGGGCCCATGAGTTCGAGGCTGTAGTGAGCTATGATCATGCCACTGCACTCCAGCCTGGGCTACAGTGAGAGATCCCATCTCTGAAAATAAATAAATAAAAGATCATTTGTTGCTATTTGGAAAAGAGGCTGTAGAGGGGCAAGTCTGCAAGTAGGGAGAGCCCACAGGATATAACCACTGCCCCATAAGAGATAGCAATGGTGGCTTGGAAGCTGGTGACAGTGGTGGCCCTGGAGCTGAGGAGGAAGAGGCTACATCCAGAACACGCTGTGCCAGGGGGTGAAGGAAGGAAGACTCCAGGACGCCTGCCAAGTTTCCAGCCATGGCAACGTGATGAATGGGGTGCTAAAGAGGGAAAGGTTGGAGATCTGCAGGTTGGGGTGGGGAAGGGAGCACTGACAGGTGATGCAATCCAATTACATCACGGCTCCTGCTGCAGAGCCTGAGATGGTGAAGAGACCAAATTAATTTTTCTTACAGGAGTATGCGCTGTCTTGTATTTTCAAATGATCCCTTCAGAACTACCAGCTTCCATGGGGTCGGGGAGAGGGGAGAGTGGGAAGGGGGATGCCGGTCACATTCACACTTTTAAGCCATTTTTCAGTCTGCCAATGTTGCTTCATCGACTTCATCTAGAGCCTCTGGAGGGCCACACGTGGCCTTGAGGCCACAGGTTCCACAACCTGATCTAGAGCCCAGGATGTTCCTCAGAATACAAAGTGTTACAGACAAAAGTTTATAAATTATATCCAATGGGGTGCAGCACAGCTTGTCACATACTCTTGGAACATTCAGATGCAAAGCAAAACCACAACCACCAAAATACCATTAGGGATTCACTTTAAATACCATTTACACTACAATTCTCTTAGAAGACACACATAGCTTGAAGAAAACTGCTCAGCTATAATGACTGAAATAACTTTTGACTCTCATGGCGACAATGAACTCAGATTTTGAAGGCCAAAAGTATCTGAAGTTAAGACCAACTATTCTCAATATCAGAAAAAGTAAAACAACCTCTCCTTCACATTCCACCGACAAACACTAAAAGCCATTACATCAACCACATTCACTGGGCACCCAAACATGCCAGTGCCAACCTACAACATGCTAAGGACCCAGATAAACAGGGCTTGCCCTTCAGCTCAGAAGCTGGGCCAGGCTGACCATGCAGCACCCATGAGGCTCTAAGCTGCAGGAACTAGGGACTCACTGCCCCGAGTCCTGCATCACCCACACGGTTACCAGCAGCCTCAGCCCCAGCATTTGGGAATTATCTCAAGAGCAGGGCCCATACCGCCATGCCCCTCATCAATCACAAAGCCACCTTTCTCCTGTCCATCTTCCTCGCTGGACTCGAAGGCCCACAAAGGCAGGGAATGCCCCTGCCTGGTTAACCACTGCTTCCAAGCCCCTGGTACAAGGATGGGTGTCCACAAACACAGCTGACTATATTTATGACCACGTGATAACTGATGTGCACAATGAGGAGTTGTCAAAAAAAAGTTACCTTGCCTTCAAGGAGGGCTTGTATTTTTTCCTACGATAAAGAATATGCAACATCTTGGGATATTTTCCACCAAAAAAAAAAAAAGGTTGAATAAAGCTTCAGCCTTCAGATTTATTCCTCATAACCCAGACTATCCCCTACAGAACTTCTCCTGATGCCCTAAAAGGCAATGAACTAATCAGTCAAGGGTAACCAGCTCTCCCAAGAAGAAGTGAGAGCAGAGGATCTTTGGCTAAAACTGACAGAAAATCACTGTGAAATGGAACAAGATCAGACCAGGCGGAAGCAGTGCCCAGGAAGGGACAGTTTGAGGAAGGGAACTGTGTCACAGGGCAGCAGCCAAGGAAAGCAGATATGAAGTCCTACTTTGCCCCTCTCCACATGGGCTTCCAGCCTCCCTCTGCATTTGAACTGCACTGCTCATCCCTGTCACTCTTGACTCTTCTGGCCTCGGCCACTTTGTGGTCACAATCAATGCATTTGGAGTTGGAAATAGTCTCGCAGATCATCCGGTACAATTATACATTTACCAACAAAGAAACAGCGGCCCCAAAGGCCAAGTGACATGCAGAAGGCACAAAGGACTGATGTCTCACCTCCCAAGTGGGTAGTCAACTCCACCCCAGGCGTGGGTCTCTCCTCCTGAGAGGTCCTCCTCTTGCGACTGCCAGCTACTGCTCTGGTCCCTTCAAGAGACAACAGGACCAACATCTCCCCAGAGCAGTGACTCCAGGCTGGCTGGAGGTACGGGGCAGCTCCGGAGGAGGCACCTCCAGGTGGTGCAGTAAGACCTCCAAGTGAGGCTCAAGGCAGGAGGCCAGGTAACAGGGCCCAAGCAGCACCCCAAAACCAGGAAGTATAGTCAACAGGCAAAACAGAGGGGATGAGGCACAAGATCACCCCTGCTGAGTGCCCGTGAGAATGAGAGTTCAGGGCAAGAGCTAAGAGTCAGGTTCTTGCCCAGCACGTGGCAGGAAAAGTAACCACCTTCACAGTACTGTCTTAGAATGAGCTTACAGTTCGAAAGCAGCCTGAAATATATTCTTACAGTTTAGGTTGCTGATACAACTATAGAACATTAACGACTACCATAAAGTTTTTGAAAAATGTGTTCAAATTACATAAAATGTGTTTTGTTTGTTTAAATAACTGAAGTCTTTCCTAAAAATGGCAGAACGCTGTCCTTCACGGGGAGTCAGCCACAAATCCTTCTCACCATGAATTACTAGTTTGAGAAAAGCAAATCTTCCAAGGAGCCCTATTAACTACCAAATAAAGTTCTCTAATATGAGCTCTCCACATAGGCTGATAATCAGGAACTACACTGTTGTAAAAAGAATGAACATTAAATGTTAACTTAATGCAATTTAAGATTTAGAGGATTAAAAAGGAAGCCCTGTAAGAACACTCTGACTCAGAAGACAGGTGATACACAGAGTCAGGGAAAACTGAGATGCTGGGGCGGAGAGTGGCTGGGCAGGCTGCGCTGGGCCCACACTAGGCAAGAATGCCTCATGCCAACAGTGTGTGTAACTCCGACCAGCTGGCACCAGCCCCGCTCACCTTGCTCAGGACCTGTTTGGAGACTCACTCTGGGGATGGCAATGCACACCTTCATCTCTGCCTGAGCTTGACACGTGAGAGATTTCTTTTTCAATTTGTTTTCATCTGGCTGAACTTGCTGTCATTACTGAAATAAAACCCTACTACCTCATTGCTCGTACCACTTGGAAGTGTTCTATCTTCCTGCTTGAGAGTGGCACGTCCCACTCGCAGCTCCCAATCAAGGAGGCAGTGATCCCAAGACAGCCAGTGGTCCCCATGGGCCACACACAACACCGTCCCCTGGGGTTCCTGTGGCAAAGTAAAGAGCCTGTGCAAAGTAAGTCACTTTTACAATACAGGTCTCTTTTCCAAAGCCAGCTCCCTTGTTGATGTGAATAGAAATGTATGTTTTAGTTAAAAAATTCCAAGGGTACGATGGAGTGATATGAAGGACAGAGCCAAGGCAGTCCTCTGTACAAGTCACAGGAATGCAGCTAAGGCTTCATGAAAACTTCATTCTGCTTTGGTGCCTACACCAGCGAGACAGCCAGTTTCTAGGCTATTTCTTCTGTGAGTCACCGGAAGCACCCTGCACGTTTCTAAAATCACCAGTAAAGAATGAGTACTGGTTGTCAAATGGCTGAAGAGCTCAAAGAAGCTTTTTAAATTAGTTAAGATTATAATGTTTTTATATTATAACATCTGTTCTGTTAGGACAGTGGCTCTCAAAGGTGTTCCACAGACCAGCAGCATCTGCCTAGGGAAGATAGGGATGAGAATAAAAAAATAAAAAATAATTCAGGAATAAGTCTCTATAATCCATTTTCTTAGAACCTGATCACAATGCCTGGATTATTCCCTTTGCCTACACATACACACTGCCTCCTGCTCTCTAAACATAAGTGTGCACACAAAGAATGGAAAGACCATTCTAATTTGGAAAAAACAGGGGCATTACTTCTTCCTCTGCACCCCCAAATCAGAGAGAAAGGGCAAGCATGCATTTGAACAATCCCTTCTTCTAATTAAATAATTGGAAAACTTGGGTCTTTCAACTCTCACATCTGTACCTTTCTCTTGATTTGTTTCTTCCAAAGATTTACTAAGGTATAATTCCAGGCAGCATTTCTCTCCTCTGTGATCAAAAATACAACACTAGCACCACCTATCAGGGCAAACTGCCAAGGCAAAAATGAGCTCCCCATTCTGAATCAGAATGCACATTCGCTTTCCAGCCGTCTCTGTGACAAATTCGAAATAGATATGAGCCGGGCTTCTAAAACTTAATACAAAAAGAACAGCATATGCCTTCTCTTTGAAGAAAGTTATTCATCCAAAGGCTCTGTCTCCTCACCTGCAAACTAAGAGTAATAGTGATTATCTCCAGGAGTCACTGGGAGGTTTTTTTGGTTTTTTTTTTTTTGAGACAAAGTCTCACTCTGCCTTGGCTAGAGTGAGTGCCGTGGTGTTAGCCTAGCTCACAGCAACCTCAAACTCCTGGGCTCAAGCAATCCTTCTGCCTCAGCCTCCCGAGTAGCTGGGACTACAAGCATGCGCCACCATGCCCGGCTAATTTTTTCTATATATATTTTTAGTTTTCCAGGTAATTTCTATTTTTTTTTAGTAGAGACGGGGTCTCGCTCTTGCTCAGGCTGGTCTCGAACGCCTGAGCTCAAACAATCCGCCTGCCTCGGCCTCCCAGAGTGCTAGGATTACAGGCATGAGCCACCGCACCTGGCCTTTTTTGTTTTTTTTTAAGAGACAAAGTCTCACGCTGTCACCCAAGCTGCAGTGCAGTGGTGCAATCATAGCTCACTGTAGTCTCAAATTCCTGGGTTCAAGCAATCCCACTCCAGAGTAGCTGTGACTACAGGTGCACACCACCACAACTGGATAATTTTATATATTTTTTGTAGAGACAGGGTCTTGCTATGTTGCCCAGGCTGGTCTGAACTTCTGTGCTCAAGCAATGCTCCTGCCTCAGCCTCCCAAAGTGCTGGGGTTACAGGCGTGAGCTGCCGCGCCCAGCCCGGAAGTATTAAATTAGAGAATGCCAACAGCATTTAGCACTGTGTCCAGCATTTAGTAAGTTCGTGTTAAACAGTAGCTACTAACAATATGTATACAAACTAGAATTCAGCCAATTCACCAAGGAAAAAGGCACATTTGTTACAAACACGTGCTATAAGCAAGTTACACATGGCTGACATCCGAGCAGCCCTGTAAAAACAGTGTGCACTAATGGCCCATGCAGGTCCTAGGATGGTTTGAGGAAGAATCTAACCCACAAACACGCCTCAGAGAGCAGGGCCTCGCTTAGGCAGAGGCTCCTTGACCACACTAGATTCGGGGAAGCAGGGAAATCTTACATGCAAAGTCCAGACCCCACAGACGGTCTCTATTCACTGCCTCCCGCTAGCCCCCCAGCGGATGAGCTGTCACTGCTCCCCGACTTACATCAGCAGTTCCACAGTAAGGTATGTTACCCCCTGCTTTGGGGAAAAATGGGACCAAAACCTTGTGAAAAATTCATACTTTAGTAAGAATTTTTAATGTAAGAATTTTAATGCTCCTTCCATTTTGCTTGTTTGATTTCATTTTAATAAAACAGGTACAGGGCAAAGCCTAAGTAGAGCATGAATATGAAACAATAACACACTGATTTAGAGCCTTTCCTAGTACATCTGCTGCTGAAATGACCTACAGCATCTGAGTGGCCACAAAACATGAGCTAGGCCATGAGCTAGGCTGCACTTCACATGGACGTTACTGCTGTCTTCTGCCCCCAACAGCCCTGCAAGGCCAGTATCATCACCCCCACTCTGTAAGTAAGAAGACTACGGATCTGAGCCCCTGACCACACAGAGAGGAAACAGCAGGGCTTCTTGAACCCAAGGCTGAAGTAATGTCAAAGCTCTGAATTTGGGGGGCACTGGGTCATCTTCTCTGGAGCAGTGGAGTCAGATATCAGGGAGGCAGTTGGGTACACTCACTGAGTGTTGCCTTCCTGCCTTGGAAAATGAGTCGAGGAAAAATGTGATACCTACTATTGGCTTAGAGAGTGCTAAGGCCATTTCCAGCAATCTTCCCAAATCTTCCCTTCAGAGGTCATCTAAGTCACCTTCTTGCTTTTGGGATTAGACCAGCCAAGACAGATATAAGGAAGAAGTTTTAGGTTTCTGTTACCCTCTAATGTATGACTGAAATTTAACTCAGCAAGAAAAATTGTAATTTAATATGGTGACTTGTCTGTTTCTTTCCCTTAAGTTTTTTGTGCTGAAGAAGAGCTCCATTGAGGAGTGAAAGGAGTTGGTAAATCATGTCTTCCTGACAGCAACAATCGCAGCTTCTGGTTCCTCTCAACACTGCTATTTTCCAGGCCTTTTCAATCATCTTTGTCGTTTTCCTCCAAACTCTAAGTCTTCCTCCCCTTCTGTACCTTCACTGCTCTTCAAATGCAATAATTCTGAAGAAATTTCATTTGGACACCTGGAATCATTCACTGTGAGCGTGAATTCCAAAAGGCCTGGCCACCAATCCTCCGCTACATGCTTCTGGACCACTGCGGGTCTTGAGCACCTGCTAGCTGGCAGGTCACCTCTTGCTGTGAACAGTATCGCCTAATAGTGACCTGAGGACACAGACCCTCTGGCCTTGTGCTGCCTCAGACCCATGGAAAGGGCCCTGCTTCCGCACCCCCTCAACAAGCCTGCGAGGGCTGAGGAATGCAGGTTTCCAGGCCAAAAGCCCAACTGGAAGCCCCTACACGAGGTTCCCTGCCACTCAGAGCCTCTCCAATTTAGCAAAGGTAGGGACAAAAACACACTGGGACACAGCGCACCAACAAGCAAGGTAAGAACCTAAGGTATTTTGTGGCACCAGTGGTATAGGTGAATTTTACGGCATGTGAATTGAATTTTACATCAATAAAGCTGTTAGAGAGAGAGGAAAAAAGCCAGCTGTGGGATTAAGGAAAGAGAGGACAAGGAGGACAGGGATAGAGGGAAGAAGGAGAAAGGCTTTGAAAGGACCCAGCTTTTAAATCAACCTGAAGTCTCGCTATTGTGTTGGGCAGAAGAGTGAAGGGAGAAGCGTGTGCATGTGTGTAAATGTGTGTGCGCACATGCGTGCCCACAGGTGGTTTAGAAAGGAACAGCTTCAGCAAAGGCATGAAAAGGAAACCACAGAGTGCCTGAAAGAACAGACTATGGCTTGGTTACAGTATAAACCACAGATGGGGACACAGAGAAAGAACTGGCTGAGGGAGTGGGGCGGGCCGACACGGACACAGGCTCAACACCTTCATCGCACTGGGAGGTCACGGCGAGCAGCCCACGATCTTGTACAGGGGTGCAATACGCTGCCTAAAGTTTGTGTTGGCTGAATAAATGATTAAATAATATACAAAAGAGTTTTGCAAACTGCAATACAATATTAAAATGTTTGTTGTTACTGATATAGTGACTACTACCTAATCAGTAAGTACCAGAAAGACTCTATTTACTGATTCTAAACTATGTCAGAATCAAATGAACAAATATTAAGCTTCTACTATTTGCCAAGAACTGTTCTAAGCTGTAGGGATAGATCTGTGAACAAAAATCCCTGCCTTCATGAAGCTTACATTTTAGTTGAGTAAGACAGAAAAGAAACAATAAATATTAAATTACACAGAAAGGTAGTTAAGTCCCGTGATTAAAAGGGCAACAAAGCAGGGCAAGTGGGACTGTGGTGGGGGTGGGAGATGGGTTAGGTACCACGGGTGACAACAGTCTGGACAGGGTGGTGCAGGTGAGACGGTCAGATTCCGACTACGCTCTCAAGGTGGAGCGAGCAGAACTTCCTGCTGGCCTCAGGTGCAGTGTGGGGACTGTCCAGTGCGCTGACCTGAGCGCTAGGCGGCCACAGCGGCCTGTGTTGAGATGGGGAAGGGCGCATGCAGGCTGTCGGGTGAGCCGCAGGTGCAGAGGCAGATGGATGGACAGTGTGCGTTCCAGAGAGAAGCCAGGGTGCTCGGCGTATGGGTGGCATTAATGTTAACGTCACAAGCCTGGATGGGATCACCACGGAGCCAGCAGGGACAGAGGAGGGAACAAGTGAACCCTGGGAGCTTCCATACATGGGGAAGAGAAGGAACCGGCAAAGTTCAGAGAAAGCCAGGACTTCCGTCCAGCAGTTCTGAAAGGGGAGGGAGGACAAGAGTCTGATTAGACGGAGTCTGAGAAGGAGAGAAAGAGGGTGGACATAGAAAGAACACAGGACTCTGGAGAGTTTTGCTGTAAAAGAAATTCGTGAATTAGATGCTTGAAATAATTTTTGCCAAACGTTTGGCTTAAAAAACCCCACTCATCTTAGGATGGAGGTAAAGTTGGTCCATCCCAAACCTGTGCTCACACCACACTCATCAACTAATCCAACCGAGGTACAGGGAGGCAGCGTATTACCGACAGATCACAAAGGCTGTAAACAAAAGCTTCATTTTCACTGGCTTAGATGCTAACAGTAAACCATACAATTAAATTCTATGGTGACAAAATAAGTGCCCCAGGCTTCAATGAGCCATTTCCTTAAAATGAGCATTCCCAGCACTTGCTCCATCTGCGCCTGTGCTCAGGAAGCAGGTGCTGTCTCTCGGGACGGGCCTGCTCTCCTAAGGCTCCCACAGCACTTATCCACACTGCGAGTAAAGCAGCGACCCACAGATACGGTTCACTTTTTTCCTTTGGTAGAAATCGATGATTTTACTCACTAGGTTTTTTTCACTTTTTCCTGATCTTTTTTTTTTTTTTTTTACCGAATTTTGAGTAAAAATTTTAATATTGATAAAGAGAATATATTCCTAAACATACACAGTTTTATTAAGTCAACCACTGGAATTATATACACATATTTTGGTAATATACAGATCTCAAAGCACACTAAATAGAGGTATTTAAGATCACGCACGGCCGGGCGCGGTGGCTCACGCCTGTAATCCTAGCACTCTGGGAGGCCGAGGCGGGAGGATTGTTTGAGCTCAGGAGTTTGAAACCAGCCTGAGCAAGAG
>NW_012148130.1:1589924-1590554 GCF_000956105.1 Propithecus coquereli | reverse complement strand
AAAAAAAAAAAAAAAGATGGGGACAAACCCCCCAGAATCCTCCCTTAATCATTTAACCTCTCCACCAGGTGGGAGGAAAGCTCCTAAGCTTTAAAAATTAGGTTGCTCCATGTGCAGCATCTTACTTTCAAATCACCTCTTTCCCCAGGGTTAAGGCCTGTCCACCTCTCCCTTCCAGGTTCGCCAAAGATGTCCTGCAAAGGGTCAGATGGGCTTAGCTGCTCTGTGTATAAATTGGTGGCTTTTAAAACAGGAAACCAGACAATCAGGAGCAGCAGCACCAACACCTGGAAATTTCCTAGAGAGGTGATTCCTCCAGTTCTATTCCAGACCCAATTAGAACTGAAGCCCAACCTGTGTCTTAACAGGCCTTCCACATCATTCTGACACCCACTAAAATCTGAGAAACACTGGGTGAGGGGAGTAAAGCTCTCCCAAGATCACCGCTGAGGATAAGGCACGTCTTCGCCAGGGAAATCATCATGGAGCAAAGGCCAAACCCAACCACCACTGCAGCACTTGGCAGGGTTACCTGGCCTCTCTAAGGCTCTGTCTCCTCACCTGCAAACTAAGAGTAATAGTGATTATCTCCAGGAGTCACTGGGAGGTTTTTTTGGTTTTTTTTTTTTT
>NW_012148130.1:1587766-1589196 GCF_000956105.1 Propithecus coquereli | reverse complement strand
AAAGATGTTTTCACGTGAGACTTTTTAAAATGTTACTCTGATTACATATAGCCAGTGGTAAGCCGGAGGAACTACCCTTCCCACTAGATGCCTAGAGATGAGATAAACTAAAACAAGGCAAACGAACAGAGCTTTCCAAATAATCAATAAAATTTTATGGAAAGGTTGGCAAATGTTTAACATTTTTAAAAAGGACGTGAAGCTTTGTGAAGTCTGCATTTCCTTCCACAAGCTAAAAAGAGCTGTCGAAACTGCTTCTCCTTAAACAAATGCTTCAGTAAAAATAAAAGATTTATATTACAAACGTTATTCGATTATGAAAATTGTACTTTTCCAGAATGTCTGGTGATTCTGAGTGAACTCAGTATTTACACACACCCACGCTCGTCCTTTCCCTTAATGCTCGCAGCAGGAAGCAGCCTGGCGCTCCCCACATTTCAACATTTCAAAAGTGCAGCCTTTGTTCGGCCTTATTTGCAGGTAGACTGCCCAACCCATTTGACTTTTAAGAGTTGGATTAAGGAAACAAATTAAAGAGCTGGCCGTACTGGAGAGCACAGCATCACCCTCAAATGGACAAGTATCAACTTTTTTAATTGGACTTAATTTTTCTTGAGTCCAATTAAAAAACCAAAAAGCTTAAGACAGTATTTTAAAAACTTGAATCCTCACTAACTTCAACTCCAAAGTGCCTCCAGTGAGCAACTATTATGTTATATAAGCCCTGCCTTACATTGTGCTTTTTATAAGATAAATGCTACTGGCCGATGATGTTTTCTCTCACGGAGCAGGCACACACCAGGAGCTCAGAGTGACCGCGCCCAGGGCTGGGCCAGGGCAGCGGGGGTGTCTCGACAGGAAGAACCGGACAGGCAATACTCACATGACATCGTTCACATCCCTTGTTCCCCTGTGAGGTCTCAGAATGTCTGAGATCTGGCCTCTCACCCCTATCCATGAGGACAGAGAGGAAGGGAGGCTACAACCCACTTATCAGTCTCCTCGAACCCCTGGGCACAGCTCGGGAAGGTAAGCCTGGCCAGGTCCCGACTGAGGACACACCTCACAGTAACAGTTGAAATGAAACAAGAACTACCTCTTCTTTACATCAATGTAATCCCCAAATAGCTTATTTCCCACAAAATATACTGGGCCAACAGTACAGGAATGATTTGCCAAATGCCAAATTTGTCCAGCTAGAAAACACTAGAAGTAAGTTAAAATGTTATGACCAGTACAGGACAAATGCCCGGTTTCTTCAAAAAATAAACTGCAATGGGGAGAAAAGGAAGGAGAAAGAGCAGCTAGATTAAAAGAGATTTAGGAGGTGTACAATCCAAATGCCAGGCGCACTTTGTTTTGGGTCCTGTGGAGCATATCAACTTTAAAAAAAAAGAGAGGAAATCCAAATGCTGAATGAATATTTGATG
>NW_012148130.1:1578173-1587716 GCF_000956105.1 Propithecus coquereli | reverse complement strand
AACACAGTGAGACTCTGTCTCAAAAAAAAAAAAAAAAAGATCACGCACACATGGTAAGAGAGTATGACTTTCACTAGTTCAGCAATAAGGTATCGTCACCAGTCTCTAGAGATGATTTTGTAATTCCAAATCTTGTTTTGTTAACTAGATATCTAGGAACCATAGTAACTGACCAATTTGACCTGCAGCACTGTATTTAGTTAAAGACAAAAGCAGTAGACAGTGTGGGCATTCTGCCAGTACAGACTGATCCTCCAGATCAGCTGGGCAGGACCCTGCACACACCAGCACCGATGGAGGACCCCCACCCCGGCAACAGGAACAGGAACACAGGAAATGAGCTTAGCTGCTGTGCTTGAACAGGATGAGAAATTGAGAATGAACTTCTTCCTCCTTCCCAGCACAGCCCCAGGGCCATCCTAAACAGACACAGAGACGCTCTCCCACACACTCCAAACTGGGCTCTGAGCTCTGAGCTCTGAGCCGCCGGACAGGAAGAAGGATGAGAACAGCAAGGAAGGGAACTGTCTACACATCTTCCTCCCAGAAAGCCTCAGCCTTACAACGCCTCCGTTTGGCTGAGACGGAAGGACAGAAAGGAGCCCCAAAGCTCTGGCCGCTGGAGTTCTACAACAGAGTAAGTGCTAACTTACTCTTCCTGCCTCTCCAGCCCTTGAATCTGAGACTTGCTAACACATTTCTGGAAGAAAGTGGTCACAGGACTTATAAGGAAGTACACTGATAAAATGGCATCTTAGAAAAGAAACTGCAACTAAGATGGGAGTGTGGAGAATTATTAATACAAATAAAAAGTTTGCAACGCATCAATAAATTAATAGAACTCAAAGGAAGGCAATTTAATTTCAATAATCAGTAATTTGGGGAATTTTTAGCAACCAAATATAATATCCACCAACCTATTAGGATTAATTCAAACTTATAACATGGTCCTTCCTATTTGACAGACACAAGAAGGTAGGATGTTGAGTTAATACTTTAAATTTGCTTTTTACTCTCTTATACTCCAAATACTTAATAAAATATTAAATCCACCCATTGCTAATGGCAGCTACCACTTTTTGAACATCTACAAATGCATCAGGGTTGTCCTATAATAATTTCTACAACCTGCAGGCTAGACACTATCCCTTTTTCATAAATAAACAAACTGAGGAAACAGAAGGTCCAAGGTCATATAAATGTTTGGTATTTTTATGCTCTTGTTATTTATTTTTATTTCCCACACACAACATTTTATATTTCTTGTAACATTAACACTTTCCGGTTTTAAAATTTAGAGGAAAAAATTAACTCCACTCATTTTTCTTGTTGTTCTGAACTTAATCATCTAATAGGCAATATACTATCAATTTTTTTTGTGCCACTGCTGTGAATTCAGAAAAATCTGGCTTTCTTTCTGCACAGTAAAATAACAGCAGCTGCTTCTAATTTCCTGACTAGTACCACCTTCCGAGAAACTGACAATGGCAGCCAGTATCATTTTATTGTAATAGTTTAAGGTGAACTGTGTCATTCAAATTCTTTGAAAACTAGTAATTCAAGTAAACAATTCTTTCACTGTCCTCCAAACATAATATCTGATTTATCACCTTTCCATTCCCCCATTTTCACATGCATCTCTTAGGCTAACATATATGTACCGATGACCTACAGAAATTCCATGAGTGGGCATATCTACCAGGAAGACACATACAAGAATGTTCACAGCGGCTTTATTCATATTCATCAAAAACTGAAAATTACCCAAAAGTTCACTAACAGGAGAATGGATAAATAATCTGTAGTATTCACATAATAGAATAGTATATATTGGCACACACCTGTAATCCTAGCACTTTGGGAGGTCAAGGCAGGAAGATCACTTGAGCCCAGGAGTTCGAGATCAGTCTGAGCACCTTAGCGAGACCCCATCTCTACAAAAAATATTTAAAAATTAGCCAGGCGTAGTCCCAGCTACTTGGGAGGCTGAGGTGGGAAGATCACTTGAGCCTAGGAGTTTCACATTGCAGTGAGCTTTGACAACAGCATTGCAATCTAGCCTGGATGACAGAGTAAGACTCTGTCTCAAAAAAAAAAAAGGACTACTGCTATAACAACACTGATGAATCTCAGGGATATAGTGTAAAGCTAAAGGAACCAGACACAAAATACTGAATGATCCCATTATATGAAGCTCAAAAACAGATACAATCCCAAGATAATTCAATGGAGGAAAAAAATGGTCTCTTTCATAAATGGTATTGAGGCAACCAGGTATCCACATACTAAACAATAAATGTGGTCCCCAGCCTCACACCATATAAAAAAATTAACTCAAAATGGGTCAAAGTAAGGGCTAAAACTATGTAAGAAAACATATGTATAAATCTTTGTGACCTTGGATTAGGCAATAAATCCCTACAAGCAAAAAAAGAGAAAAAAATAGACTAATCAAAAGTAAAAATGTGTTTTTTAACTAAAACACCAAACGAACAAAAAATGTTCAAAGGACACCATTAAGAAAGTGAAAAGACAACCTACAGAATCAGAAAATATTTGCAAATCATACAGCTGATAAGGGACTATTACCCAGAATACACTAAAAACTCTTCCAACTCACCAGTAAAAAGACAAACATCCCGATTTAAAAATGGGCAAAGAATCTGAATAGACATTTCTCCAAAGAAGATATACAAATGCGCAATATTCACATGAAAGATGCTCAACATCATTAGCTATCAGGGAAATGCAAATCAAAACTACAATGAGCTATATCACTTCATATCCACTAGGATGGCTATAATCAAAAAGAGAAATAACAGGCCAGGTGCAGTGGCTCCTGCCTGTAATCCTAGCACTCTGGGAGGCCAAGGAGGGAGGATTGCTTGAGCCCAGGAGTTCGAGATCACCCTAAGCAAGAGCTGGACCCCGTCTTGACAAAAAAATAGAAAGATGAGCCAGGCTGGTACTGTGCACCTGTAGTCCCAGCTACTTAGGAGGTTGAGGCATGAGGATCACTTGAGTCCAGGAGTTTGAGGTTACAGTGAGCTATGTTTACACCACGGCACTCTAGCCAGGGCCACAGAGAGAGATTCAAAAAAAAAAAAAAGATAAATAACAATTGTTGGCCAGGAGGTGGAGAGACTGGAACCCTCATGCACTGCTAGTGGGATTGTAAAATGATGTAGCCACTTTGAAAACCAGTCTGGCAGTTCCTCAAAATACTAAATGCAGAGTGACTACATGACCCAGCAATTAAGCAGAAGAAATTAAAACATGTCTGCACAGAGACTTGTACATGAATATTCATCAAAGCAGCATCATTCACAATATCCAAAAAGTGGACACAACCCAAGTGTCCATCAATTAATGACCAGATAAACAAAATGTGATGTATCTATAGCATAGAATATTATTCAGTCATAAAAAGGCGTGAAATACTGATATATGCTACAAGATGGATGAACCTTGAAAGCATTATGCTAAGTAAAAGAAGCCAATCACAAAAGACCGCATATTATGTAATTCCATCTATATGACATGTTCAGAAAAAGCAGATCTCATAGAGACAAAAAGTAGATTAGTGGCTGCCAGGGACTGGGGAAATGGGAAGTAACTACTAACGGGTATAGGGTTTCTTTTAAGGAAAATGTTAATGAAAATGTTTTTTTTAATGAAAACATTCTAGAATTAGACAGTGGTAATAGCCACACAAATATACTAAAAACCACTAAATTATACACTTAAAAATAATAAACTTAAAAAAAAAAAAACAAGCACAACTAATCTGTGATGCGGGTCACAACAGTTCTTACCACTGCAGGGAGGAAGTTATACACAGGGCATCACCACAGAGAATGCTCGGGGGCATGATTCCTTCATTTATTTCTCCAAGAAGTATTAAAGATATCACTGCGATGAAGCAACAGACATAAGCGGCTGAGAGTAGTCACCTGAGTTGAGACGGAGCTGCCCCACTGTGTTGCAAAATACTTAGTCTAAATTCCAGTTTCCTCACAGGTAAATCAGGGATAATCCCAGAATTGAGGGTTACTGGGAGACAATGGATGTAAACAACGAGCCCAGCGTCAAGCTCTCAGGAAGTCTTACAACGCAAAGCAGAGCCATTCTAACCGCGCTGTACTCACACACTCATCACAGAATACTCACTGTGCTCCCCCCTTCCCCACAGAAACAACACTGAAGCCCTCCCAGGGACACACCTGTCTGCAGGGCAGCAGCGCAGTGTCTGGTGCATAGGTGGCGCTCAGCAGGTGCATCAATAAGGCTCAGTTTGAATGAGAGAAATCCACGGCCTCCAAGAAGCCTCTTCCAATGTCATCTGACCCTTCCTTATTTTGCGCTCATGACCTATACATATGGAGCACACACTTCTATCTGAATATAAGTACGTGGAATTCTTGCTTAACAGTGCTATTATTTTTTATTATTTGTTTTTAAACTCATTCAACTGGTAAACACTAGTAACCAGAAAAGTAAGTTTATGCCATGGGTTTTTTAATTCTAGCATACATCCTGAGATCAGCTGACAGTCTATTTAAGCTGCTAAACCTTCTGCATATAAATCAAATACTGAATTATCCAAGTCTGACTGTCAGTCTTTCCAAATTGGACAGTCAATATACTAGGAATGCTATGGTGTTAAAAAAGAGAAAAGGCTAAAAGTAAGCATTTTTATGAGAAATCTTCTCTTAACCAAAATTCCTTCAAGCTTTTACCTTATTTAGTGACTAGTTCTGTATTTTTGCATGAGGAATAAATGTCTCTGGAAGGAAAAAAACTATTTCTATCAAAATTATATGAGCGTTCTAGAACCTAATCCAACATGAGACACCTGAGGCTGAAAAGAAACATTAGACTACAGCTCCCTGTGGCCAGACATGAACATAAGAATGAAAATGATACTCAAAATAGCAGTAGCCATCCACTCAGCAATCTCCAGTATTTAACTGGTTTTCAGGGTCACTGCTTCTGAACCAAAGGAAGAGTTACCAAGCAAACTGCCCTCAGAGCGGGGCACTCACTTTCCTTCCAAAACACAGCACTGAGAGGCAGCCCACCCTGCCTCACCGTGCCCAGACAGGAGGTGGCTGCTACCTGACCAGCTGCCGCCCGTTTCCTCCAGGGGCCCCAGCAAGTTGTCAAAGCCCTCTCATGATCAGTGAGTCTAAGGTGGAAACGGTGCCTTCTCGAAATGCTTAAGAATATATAGAAGAATCCAGTTATTTTTTAAAAAGAGGCATAGAAAGTTGTCTAAGTAGAACTATTTTGTATAAAAGTGACTTCACTCACTTTAAATGCTATTTATTTGAGCCACAGGTAAATCTGTCCAGATTGGGTGCCGCACTATCCACTTTAAAATGGTATGTCACATTATCCAACCGAACCTATGCATTTCTGAAAGAATTTTTCTTAAAATAAGAAAACAAACCCTCTGCGCTTGATATTTTTCAGTAATAGAAAAATGTCAGCATAAAGTAAATGAACCCCAAAGGAAAATGAGACAGACGCTAAGTAGAGAAAGACGGTTAATCTTCTTCTGTATCTTTTATCTTTGGCTCCCCACCCTCCAAATAAATTACTTAATAAATAGAAAGAAATGAAAGATGTTTTCACGTGAGACTTTTTAAAATGTTACTCTGATTACATATAGCCAGTGGTAAGCCGGAGGAACTACCCTTCCCACTAGATGCCTAAACGAACAGAGCTTTCCAAATAATCAATAAAATTTTATGGAAAGGTTGGCAAATGTTTAACATTTTTAAAAAGGACGTGAAGCTTTGTGAAGTCTGCATTTCCTTCCACAAGCTAAAAAGAGCTGTCGAAACTGCTTCTCCTTAAACAAATGCTTCAGTAAAAATAAAAGATTTATATTACAAACGTTATTCGATTATGAAAATTGTACTTTTCCAGAATGTCTGGTGATTCTGAGTGAACTCAGTATTTACACACACCCACGCTCGTCCTTTCCCTTAATGCTCGCAGCAGGAAGCAGCCTGGCGCTCCCCACATTTCAACATTTCAAAAGTGCAGCCTTTGTTCGGCCTTATTTGCAGGTAGACTGCCCAACCCGTTTGACTTTTAAGAGTTGGATTAAGGAAACAAATTAAAGAGCTGGCCGTACTGGAGAGCACAGCATCACCCTCAAATGGACAAGTATCAACTTTTTTAATTGGACTTAATTTTTCTTGAGTCCAATTAAAAAACCAAAAAGCTTAAGACAGTATTTTAAAAACTTGAATCCTCACTAACTTCAACTCCAAAGTGCCTCCAGTGAGCAACTATTATGTTATATAAGCCCTGCCTTACATTGTGCTTTTTATAAGATAAATGCTACCGGCCGATGATGTTTTCTCTCACGGAGCAGGCACACACCAGGAGCTCAGAGTGACCGCGCCCAGGGCTGGGCCAGGGCAGCGGGGGTGTCTCGACAGGAAGAACCGGACAGGCAATACTCACATGACATCGTTCACATCCCTTGTTCCCCTGTGAGGTCTCAGAATGTCTGAGATCTGGCCTCTCACCCCTATCCATGAGGACAGAGAGGAAGGGAGGCTACAACCCACTTATCAGTCTCCTCGAACCCCTGGGCACAGCTCGGGAAGGTAAGCCTGGCCAGGTCCCGACTGAGGACACACCTCACAGTAACAGTTGAAATGAAACAAGAACTACCTCTTCTTTACATCAATGTAATCCCCAAATAGCTTATTTCCCACAAAATATACTGGGCCAACAGTACAGGAATGATTTGCCAAATGCCAAATTTGTCCAGCTAGAAAACACTAGAAGTAAGTTAAAATGTTATGACCAGTACAGGACAAATGCCCGGTTTCTTCAAAAAATAAACTGCAATGGGGAGAAAAGGAAGGAGAAAGAGCAGCTAGATTAAAAGAGATTTAGGAGGTGTACAATCCAAATGCCAGGCGCACTTTGTTTTGGGTCCTGTGGAGCATATCAACTTTAAAAAAAAAGAGAGGAAATCCAAATGCTGAATGAATATTTGATGATACTAAGAAATTACTGTTATTTTTTCAATGTCATATTATTAAAAACTATGTTTCTAAAGAAATCCCTCATTTTCTTGAGGTATATGCTGAAATGTTTACAAATGAGGTGAGAGATGTCTAGGATTTCTCTAAAATAATCAGTTTATGGGGACAGAGGATGAAAGTGAAATATGACTGACCATGAGTTGAAACTGAGGGCTCATTACACTCTCTACCTTTTAATGTATTTGAAACTTCCTATAACAAAAAAATTCGATTCTGAATAGGAAATATTACCAATTACTATCACTTTTATTAATACTCATTACACGAATTTTAAAAATCAACATATGAAAAATTCAAGACACCACAAAAAAGGAACAATGACATTTCCATACATGGAATCATCCACTATTTCATTAGTATCTAAATAAAGGACAGTTGAGGGCATGACAAGGCACACGGGGAAAAATGAGTTTCCTTTTACAAAATCTCAAAACAGGAAGATAGAATCCAAATCACTATAAGCTCTTGTCCCAAATCACACAGCAGTTTCCTCCCCAGAAGCATATCAAGGCATGAAAATCAGCGACATGCCCAGTGCATTTGTTATGAGTTCGTTTGTTTTATTGCTGGCATTCCTTCTGGGTCATAAAGCAGTTTTATGGGCTGGTAAAACTTCTGTACAAACTCCACAAAGCTGACATGACTAATGGTTTCAGTATTCGGCATAATATATCTATATTTTCTGAACTTGATTAATACAGGCACAGCAGCACTTTGGACTTGACTTTCAAAAGATCTATTGCAATTCTCTTATTGTTAAATGTTTACCTAGTTTTCCTTTCAAATGTGGTGCTGGAGAAAACTTCACGAAAAATGAGAAAACAGTTAAAATTGCCTATACTAAATTTTATTTTAGAAAACATTTAAAGTTCATTCTACTGAGAATATTTCTCTTAGATAATAAATGTAATATTTTAAGCATCATTAAACTTGCAATACAATCAACAAGAATTACTGTAGCAGGAAGAAAATAAACTGTAAGAAAAGGGATGTGTGGGGGGGCTATGAAATGGATATTAATTCAGAATAGCATGGATTTAAAGTGTCCTTAACATTAAGTGAAGTTTTATTTATATTATAAACCAATTGTTATCGAAATGTTATGGGAGAAGAAAATTATAAAATCTGATCAACTACAGCTCTAGGAAGTACTCAAAAATGTCATCATTAATGTAATCCCAGCACTTTGGGAAGCTGAGGCAGGAGGATCACTTGAGGCCAGGAGTTAGAGACCAGCCTGAGCAACACAGCAAGACCCCAGATTTACCAAAAATTTTTAAACTAGCAGGGTGCAATGGTGCATGCCTGTAGTCCTACCTACTTGGGAAGCTGAGGTGGGAAGATCACTCGAACCCAGGAATTTGAGGTTACAGTAAGCTATGATCATGCCACTGCACTCCAGCCTGGCCTACAGAACAAGACTTCCTTAAAAAAAAAAAAAAATTACCCTTCAATAGGGACAACTAAAAATTCTATGTTATTTTTAGGGAAGTTTTCTAAATAATCCATGGCAAAATGAACAACTAAAGATTAATTGTCTTTGAAGGAAAATAATTAGAAGGGAAAGTTCCAAGGTGAACAAAGAACTGACCCCAAAGGAAATAAACACATCAGAGAGCAGAAGAAAACTTTAAAAAATTCTCATTAGTATCCTCAGAAAGAGAGATAAGGATATTACAGCCTACCACCCACCTCATCAACTACATGATCATGAAGCAATACCTCCATCAAGAGTGAGATATTTCAACCCAAAAATTTCATACTCAGTCAAACCTACCAATAAATTGAGGGCACAATAAGATTTTAAGACATTCAATAACTTGGAAAGATTACTATCTTTGTTCCCTAAAGGGAAAAAAAATAAATGTTACATATACATATATACATTGATACATACATATAGACACATGTATGTATCTTTTCTCTCCAGCAAATCATCGAAAAAGGAATCCAAAAAAGACTGCTGAGTACATAAAACAGTGGCAGCTGAGTACAACCCAGAAGCAGCAAAGGAGGTTAGGAGGAAAGTCAGAGGAACTACTACTGAAATCTGTACAACTCTCCTGCAAAAGGCAGCAGGATATCCACCCACCTTCTCTCTGGGTCCAGTCACAGACTCAGTTTTACAGTGAATAAAATGTACATAACCATAATTATTATAAATGCTATTTATTAGTTTTCCATTCTCAGAACCAACTTAGACAAAACAAAGAAGACTTCATTATAAGTCACAGAACAACAAACGTTACAAATTTTGACAACATAAAACTGATAATACCCCTAATTAACTCTTAAGTGAAAATGAATTTTAAAAAGACATAGCCACAGATGTAAAGAAAATTATACTAATTAAATGATTTTATATATAATTTTATTCCAAATGCCAGGCGCACTTTGTTTTGGGTCCTGTGGAGCATATCAACTTTAAAAAAAAAGAGAGGAAATCCAAATGCTGAATGAATATTTGATG
>NW_012148130.1:1568166-1577858 GCF_000956105.1 Propithecus coquereli | reverse complement strand
GGGCAACACAGTGAGACTCTGTCTCAAAAAAAAAAAAAAAAGACAGCCTAAATAGAATATTTACTTCAGAAATAAGTTGGAAAGAAGTCTAAGAATATCCACCATTTACAGTAACTGCATTCAGGTAGTTTTATAAGCAAATTCTTTAAAATTTCACTCTCTAAAATATTCTTGAACACAAGACTGGAAGCGTCATAATTCTTCATGAAACCCTATCGTAACTCTGATACCAAAATATTCCAAGGACAATATACAAAAGTTAAAATTACAAACTACAAGATACTCCTCACTTGGGAATATAGATTAAAAAAATAATAAAACATGAATACAACAGGCTCAACTATGTAGCAAGAGAATAAAATGTCACAGCTAAGTGTGTTTTATTCTGGGAATGCATGGATGATTCAATAGTATTATGTACATTAACATAAACAATAAAAATTAATAGTCAAGGACAAAAATCACAATCCTCTTGATATAAGCTATGACCATATTTCAACATTAATTTCTCACTACAAGTCTTAGACTTTTAGATTCATATAAATCTTTTTCAATATTAAAAAAATTTCAAGTATTTAATTTTAACGAAAAAGTCTAGAATATGCTTTAAAATTAAAAAGGGAAGAAAAAAAATTATAACTAGGGGAAAGAGACTTTCACTTTTTATGGCATAACTATTCTGTACTGTTGAATTTATTTACTCATAAGCACACATTTTTATGATTTAAAAAATATTTAAAATAAAAATAGTACTGACCTAATGTAATTTTTTTTTCTTTCTTCCTTTTTGGTCTAATGTAATTTCTGTGATTTATGTTCTGATACTTTCAAAAAGAACCGAGACGTGGACTACCTGTGACCACCCTCCACAAACCATAAGAAAATTCAAAGTTAAGAGAGAGTAACTCAAGAAATGTTTGGAGAGGACTTTTTTTTTTTTTTTTGAGACAGAGTCTCACTGTGTTGCCCGGGCTAGAGAGCCATGGCATCAGCCTAGCTCACAGCAACCTCAAACTCCTGGGCTCAAGCGATCCTCCTGCCTCAGCCTCCCGAGCAGCTGGGACTACAGGCATGCGCCACCATGCCCGGCTAATTTTTTGTATATATTTTTGGTTGGCCAATTAATTTCTTTCTAATTTTAGTAGAGGCGGGGTCTCGCTCTTGCTCAGGCTGGTTTCGAACTCCTGAGCTCAAACAATCCTCCCGCCTCGGCCTCCCAGAGAGCTGGGATTCTAGGATTACAGGCGTGAGCCACCGCACCCGGTCTGGAGAGGACTTTTTAAAGAAAACTTACTAATAATATGGTAGATGTACTGGATTCAGAGAACTTATTATTATCATTTTCTCCGGAGAATTTTAAAAACCAAAATAACTTCTGGTCACAGCACTGTAGTAAGAGCCCCAAACCGGACAACCCAAATGTCCGTCAGGAGTGAACAGGTAAATTCTGGCACATAGACACAGTGGAACACTACACAGCAACCAGAAAGAACTGTACTCAACAACATGGACGGATCTCAATTACTTTTACTTATGATTACTTTTTATTGTGGCAAAATATATATTACATAAAATGTGCTATTTTAACCATTTTAAAGATTGCCCAAGAAAAAAGAGGCTCCTCAAATTGCTAGGATGGAAATAAAAGAGGGGACTTTACTACTAACATTACAGAAAAAAGAGGATTGTTAAGAACTGCGATGAACAACTGTATGCCAACAAATTAGATAATCTAGACGAAATGAACAAATTCCTAAAAAAGACACAAACTACCAAAACTCAAGGAGAAACAGGAAATGTGATTAGACCTACAAGTAAAAAGACTGAATTTGTAATTTTAAAAAATCACAAAGAAAAGCATTTTACCAAAGGATTAAAGAACTAAAACCAATTCTTCACAAACTCTTCCAAAAAAATCTCTTCCTCATTTTATAAGGCCAGTATTACCTTGATAACAAAACCAAATAAAGACTTAACAAGGAAAGAAAACTAGGACCAATATCCCTTATGAATATAGAATGCAAAAATCCTCAACAAAATACACTACTAGCAAACCAAATCCAGCAACACAGAAAAAGAATTATACACCATGATCAAGTGGGATTGATCCCAGGAATGTAAGCCTGGTTCATCATACAAAAATCAATTAATGTAATTACACAATATCAACAGGAAAAAAAAGCCACACAATTATCTCAATGGATGCAGAAAGAGCATCTGACAAAATCCAACCCCCTTTCATGACAAAAATTCATCAAACTAAGAATAGAAGGGAACTTCCTCAACTTCATAAAGGGCACCAATGAAAACCCACAGCTAACACCATACTTAATGGTGAAAGATTAGATGCTTCTTAAGATCAGAAACAAGACAAGAATGTATACTCATGCTGCTTCTATTCCACACTGTAGGTTCTAGACAGGGTAACTGGGCAACAAAAAGAAATAAAAGGTATCCAAACTGGACAGGAAAAAGCAAAACTATCTCTATTTACAGGTGACATGATTTTATATATAAAAATCCTAAGGAATTCACTAAAACACTATAGAACTAATAAATGAGTTCAGCAATTTTGCAGGACACAAATGAACAATTCAAAAAGGAGATTAAGAAAACAACTGCATTTACCATAGCATTAAAAAAAAAACTTCAGGAATAAATTTAAGAAAATAAGTGCAAATCTCACGCCATGCATTGTGAATTTAATTAATGCCACTGAATTGAACACTTAAAGTGGCAAATTTTTATGTTATATATTTTTTACCATAACAAAAAAGAAAACCAATTTATACTCTGAAAACTATAAAACATTTCTTTTAAAAAAGTTAAAAGATCTAAATAAGTAAAAAGACATCTCATGTTCATGGATAGTGAGTCTTTACTACTATTAAGATGGCAATACTCTCAAAATCAATCTACAGATCCAATGGATTCCTTATCAGAATACTAACCAGCTTCCTAGTAGAAATTGACAATCTGATCCTGAAAGTCATATGAAAACTCAAAGAACCCAGAATAGCAAAACAATCTTAAAAAAGAAGAAAGAAAGAGGATTCACACTTCCTGATTTCAAAACTTTCTACAAAGCAACAGTAATTAAGACAGTGTAGTACTGGCATAAGGATAGACATATATCAACAGAATACAATTGAGTGTCCAGAAATAAACCCGTACATTTACGGTCAGTTGATTTGGACAAGGATTCCAAGACCATTAAATGAGGAAAAAATAACCTCTTCAACAAATGGTGCTGGGACAAGTGGATATATACATGCAAAAGAATGAACGTACGCCCCCCTACCTCACACCATATACAAAAATTAAGTCAAAACTGAAGAAAGAGTTAAACATAAATGCTATAAAACTCTTAGAAAACATAGGTATAAAACCTTCTGACCTTGGATTTGGCAATAGATGCTTAGATAAGAAATCAAAAGGAACAAAAGAAAAAAATAGTTACATTGGTCTTCATCAAAACTAACATCTGTGCTTCAAAGGATACCATTAATAAAGGGAAATGACACCCCAAAGAACTGGAGAAAATATCTGCAAATCATAGGGACTTGTATCCAGAATATAGTTTTAAAAACTCTTAAAATTCAACAAAAAGACAACCCAATTAAAAAACGAGCAAAGAACTTAAACATTTCCCCCCAAAAAAGATACACAAATGGCCAATAAACACATGAAAAGATGCTCAACATCATTAGTCATTAGAAAAAAACAAATCAAAACCACAATGAGAAACCACTTCACACCCACTGGGAGGGCTAGAATAAGAAAGTTGGACGACAACAAGTGTTGGTAAGGATGTGGAGAAATTGGAACCCTCATGTGCTGCTGGTGGGAAAATAAACTGGTATAACTACTGTGGAAAATCTGGCAGTTCCTCATAATGCTATAAACACAGAGCTACCATATGACCCAGCTATTCCACTCCTAGGTAAATATATACCCAAGAGAAATGAAAACACATCCACAAAAACTTGTACATGAATGTTCATAGCATCATTATTCATAATAGCCAAAAGACAGAACAACTCAAAAGTCCATCAACTGATGAATGGATAAGCAAAATGTGGACTATCTACGCAATGGAATATCGTTTGGCAGTAAAAAGGAATGAAGTACTGATATGTGTTACAACATGGATGAACCTGGAAAACACTATGGTAGGTGAAAATAAGCCAGTCATGAAAGACCACATATTAAATGATTCCACTTATAAGAAATATCCAGAATAGGATAATGAAAGTAGATTAGTGGTTGCTGGTGGGGAGTAGTTGGGGGTGATAGCTAAAGGGCACAAGGTTTCTTTTTGAGGTGATGAACATGTTCTGGAATAAGACAGTACAGATAGTTGTACAACTCCATGAATATACTAAAACCCACTGAATTTTATGCTTTAGACAGGTGAACTGTATCTCAATAAAGTTGTTACCAAAAATATGAAAATGGTAAATGGTAGACAAACCTTTCTTCTCCACTAAAACAAACAAGCTTAATCAGTTAACTGCACAATTCAATTTAAATTTCTTTCACATTGCTGACATCCAGTTTTTGTTCAATAACCCTCTTAACATATTATTTCAGAAGAATTATCAAAACTTCATAAATACAAACCTTGCTTTTTAAAAAAACAATTAAATATTTGTAGAAGGAAATATATCTAGGCTTATCATTTTGATTACATAAATAACTTCCCAATTTGCTGCTAGTCAGATAATATTTCCTACACATTTGAAAGCAGTTTCATTTTAAAGGTACACCAGAAAGCTATTTTGTTAATATAGTTTTCAACAATCTGATATCAAATACTTTGAGTTAAAAAGCATGCGGCCAGGCACAGTGGCCCATGCCTGTACTAGCACTTTGGGAGGCCAAGGCAGAAGGATTGCTTGAACCTGGGAGTTTGAGACTAGCTTGGACAATATAGTGAGACCCCATCTCTTCAAAAAATAGAAAAATAGCCAGGCGTAGTAGTGCACACCTATAGTCCCAGCTACTTGGGAGGCTGAGGTGGGGGGTTGGGGGTAATTGCTTGAGCCCAGAAGTTCAGGTTACAGTGAGCTATGATGATGTCACTACGCTCCAGCCTGGGTGACAAAGACTCTGTTTCAAAAAAAAAAAAAAAAAATCCATTTTTAAAAGACTGCTCCATACCCATTGATTATTAAATCAACATCTTTCTCAATAGTGAAGAATCAATGCAAATGGTATTTCAAAATAAAGTATAAGTTAAAAAAATAAATTCAGCCCACTGATTTAATTTTTTTAAACAAAATAACTGAAGACTTCAATTCTTTCACACTAACAAGAGCAAAGCACAACAGGGCACTAGCCTTAAAATTGTAGTTTTAGATGTTGTAGCAAGGGAGGTCTATTTACCTTTGGACTTCATTAATGTTACTTATGTTTTTAGAAAATTATAAGTAGCAAGAATATTTCTTATTCTGCTCTTGTTTATTTTCAACTAGTGATCTCTTCCTATATACCAAAAGCTCTGGAATTAAACAGACCCAGCTCAACATCATTTCAAGAAAGATAAAGTTTATACAGGCAGTTCCTGAGTCACAAGCACCCAATTAGGAACATCTCCACATTACATGGGCTCTACGGGCCCACCCCCACCGGCCCTCCCGCCCCCTTCCCAGCCACCCCTTTTTTCAGCTTTCAGCACACCGGGTCATATACTTTCCCTTTTTAGTCCCTTTCCCCCCTCTCTCCTCCAGTGCTTGTGTCGTTACTGGAGAAAGCTTGCTCTCCCTTATTCTCATCTCTTCCTCCTACTCGTGGGGAACCTTTTGAATAAATGCATAAGTGTAATAATAGGAATAGCAATATATCCAAATCAAAGAAGTCACTCTGACTTCGCAGAGATGAAAACTGGGCATCTCTGCACCATGTGCAAACCCTACCACAATGACAGCACACAGTCACACCAGGACAGAGCCTGGAGAACAGGAGTTTCCCTTTGTTCACCACTGCAGTGCCTGGCACGTCTTAGGTCCTTAAAAAATATTTGTTAAATAAATGACAGCTGACTAGAAATGTCAACACAATTCTGCAAAGTGAGAATAAGCAAATGGACAAGTGGTATCTAATTTTGCAAAGCTAGAACACCAAAACTTAAGTGTATGTGCGGCAGGGCCAGGAAGGCTCAGGAGTTACCAGAGGCACCACAGTCTCTGAAGGTCTGAGCGGTAATGGGCCGAAAACAGGACTGGCTTCCAGTGTGTAGAAGCAGCAGTCACGCTGCAGATCTCCTCCCCGACCCAAGTCCACTCCCACCCCCACCAGCCCTCTGCCACCTCACCCCACCCTCCCAGAGAGCTGGTAGCTACTCCCCACCCCTATCCCCAGGCAAGAGAGAGACATTCTTTTCTGGGAAAACTGACAGGCCCAAGAGAAAAACATTACCAACATCTGACAGTGCCCCTCAAATTGGCAGTGTCCATGGTCTATTTCCTAACGGTGAGACTCAACACTTAAAGTTCGCCCATGTATACAGGGAGTTTCCAATCAGCCCACTCAGAATTACAGAAAGCCAACTGGGTGCGGTGGCTCATGCCTGTAATTCTAGCACTTTGGGAGGCCAACGTGGGAAGATCACTTGAGGCCAGGAGTTCGAGATCAGCCTGAGCAACATAGTGAGACACTGTCACTACCAAAAAAGTTTACAAATTAGCCAGGCATGGTGGTACAAATCTGTAGTCCCAGCTACTTAGGATGCTGAGGTGGGAGGATCGCTTGAGCCCAGGACTCCAAGACCACCCTGAGCAAAAGCGACCTCATCTCTACTAAAAACAGGAAAATTAGCCAGGCATGGTGGTGCACACCTGTAGTCCCAGCTAACTGGGAGGCTGAGGCAGAGGGACTGCTGGAGCCCAGGAGTTTGAGATTGTAGTAAGCTATAATGATGCTACTGCATTCTAGCCAAGGACACAGAACGAGACCCTGTCTCTAAAAAAAAAAAATAAAACTTCAAGTGGGAAAGGCATTCCTTTAGGTCTGAGGGCTTAGAAGTTTCAGGGAGAGTACTTATAATGGGAATAGAAAGAAAATGTTAAAATAAAACAGATATTTCAAAGCGGGCACCAATAAGGGAGGTCAAAGGCTGACCACTGTCCTGTGCAGGAAAGAAACCCTGACTGGAGGGCCACTTGTCCAGAAATTACCAGAAAAAATGTGCAGAACCTGGTTTACCAAAGGGAGAGTGGGATTGGGATGGAGGGCAGATCGTGTATTCTCTCAAAATTCCTACAGTTTTCCAACCCATGACTCTAATTTTTGAGGTCAGAGGAATCATCAGGTCAGTAACATTGGGAATCATCTTAGAAGAGTAAGTACCACGTGTTCTCCAAAGAGGCTCCAATCCAAGGATAGAATCTGAATGAAATGATATGATTCAATTCAAGTTTATCTTTGAATTTCTGATTCTTTCCTAAGAATAACAAAAATCCAAAGTTCTCTATTATATATACATTGGTCCTTTTTGCAAAGTTTTAATCTATAAAAACAATTTTGTTGCCACAGTTAACCTATCAATAAAACAAAAAACCTAATCCCCAATGCGGATTGTTTACACTCAAACTGTGAAGCATGACAGCTACTACCTCATGAGATGCTATGATGCTATTTCATAGGTAGTATCTTTTATTTGTCCAAAAAAAAAAAAAAAAGTTTTTCAGTAGATTTTAAATCCAAATAAAGACTTCAAAAGACTACCCTACGCAGTTTACACTGTCAAAACACTTGTGATTTTAGATGTAAGGAAAGTGTATTTTTCTCTTGTCCATTTTTACTGTAAGAGAGCATTTACATGAGCTTCTCACACAAATTTAAGGTAACTGTGACATACTGTCATCCTGAAGCATCCTAAGAATCTAAGAATAAAACAAACCTGGACAAAGACTAAAAGGTGTTATGTTATAGGGGTTGGGATGATGAGATTACATGGTTACGCTGTTTTTTGTATCTTCCAGCAAGATCTTTACAAGTCTCAAAAAATACTTTTTGCCTCTTTTCAGAGAAGAGCACTCAATAGTTCCACTGTATTTAATACAGTTTAGAATTAACAGTTCTGTTTGCTCGCCTGTTTATCCAGCATCCCTGATGTCAGCACAAACAGGGCATCTGGCTTGGCAAGAGGTAGGAGGCAAGGAGAAGATCTAGCTGCCAACCCAGCAGTATTTTGAGTTCTTTAACTTACGTGCATTGAGTATGTTGCTTGAAAAGCAATTCGCTGCATGCTATAGGTAGCTCACACAGTGGTATCAAGTAATGACAACAATTTCTTCAAATCCAGTTTTACTTATTTAAAGTCTGGATTTAACATAGACACTGCTGTTCACTTTAAAGACCAACTGTCCATGAAAGAGGTTTTAAGACAGAAAAGGTAAGGCTGGCTTGTTAATGTTTAATGGTTTCAATTGTCCTATCTCATGTATGTAGTCAATATTAAATAGCTATCTATAAAACCTAAATTATGTTAACCTAATTTTTATCATGCAATCCCAACATTTGCCTATAATTTAGATCTTATTTAAAAGACCTGTTTCTTAAACCTGTTATTTAAGACAAGTATTCCCATGTTATGCAAACATTCTATCCAGAAAACCATCAAGATTAAAATATATTTTGAGATGTTTAACACCATCACATAAGCCTTACTTATTAAATTTAGTAGTGTCACCCCACTCACACCTAGGGCTGCGAATCCCCACACTAACAGCTATGGGCATTCACATCCATGAAGGAGAACTCTGAGAAGGTACTGTCACATTCATGATAAGAAAAACCACTAATGAGTAATTAACCAGAAGGCTAGGAGGACTATTTCTATTAAGAGGAAGCACATGGTGAAAAAAGATGCCCCGGACTGGGAACTGGAAACCCACACTCCGCCTCTATGACTCTCGTCTACACCAGCAGCAAGCCCTAAGCCTCCCTCCTGGTCTGTAAGCCACAGAGGACCACTGTGGTCTGTCCAATGCTAATAGGCTGCAATTTCAATCGGCAGCTCCGTCCAAAGGTAACACTAGCCATTGTATTTAAGCTGTGAAAAAAATACTTAACACAAGATAAAACATTTTTATTTAACAAAGATGAAAGACAACAAATTCACCTCATCTGGTTGTCCATATTTGTTGCTATTTACTTGCAGAAATTTTAAAGTGTTTCATATGCTCTGCTTCAAATGGTATCAAAATTAAAATTTAAAAAGTAGCTTAAAGAAATATACGTGCAAAGCAGGGTATTTCCAACTTTTAATTAAGGTCCAGGATTTTACAGAGGAAACTAATCAAACTATAAACATAATCAAAGGAAAATTAAAGACAAAAACCTACAATGAAAGCTGAGATGACTCTTGTCCCATGCAACCACTGTGGCAATAAGAAAATAAGAGCCAAAATAATTGTTTAAAACTTAAGAACTTTGGGCCGGGCGCGGTGGCTCACGCCTGTAATCCTAGCACTCTGGGAGGCTGAGGCGGGTGGATTGTTTGAGCTCAGGAGTTCAAAACAAGCCTGAGCAAGAGCGAGACCCCGTCTCTACTAAAAAAAAAATAGAAAGAAATCAACCGGACAACTAAAAATATATAGAAAAAATTAGCCGGGTGTGGTGGCGCATGCCTGTAATCCCAGCTACTCGGGAGGCTGAGGCAGAAGGATCGCTTGAGCCCAGGAATT
>NW_012148130.1:1557589-1566916 GCF_000956105.1 Propithecus coquereli | reverse complement strand
GGCCTTCAGAATAGTCCCCATGGAGGAGCTGTGCAGTTCCCAGGCCACACCCTACCAACTTTCCCTGTTTCCTCCTTCCACTCATGCTTTACTCACAAATGGTACATCAAGTTGAACCTGATGGTGGAACTGCCTGGATTTCAAGATGAAGTGCTCAGAAAGGAATGGTAGATACAATATTCAGAAGGCTCAGATTTTAACATGCACCAAAGACCTCACTTTTAAAGCAACTGTGAAGTCAGTTAATAGTTCAGTTGGAAATATGTCACTGATAGGGGACCCTAGAAAGCAAACACTCTTAGTTTACTGATACTATGTGTAACCAACAACAGGCCGTCCCCCGGATTAGGGCCTCCCTAAGAGGCCCTCCCTAAGACATCATGTAACAATTTCACTACTGAGTAAAAGACAGAAGCCCTCCAAAGAATATTGCAACTTAAGTTTTAATTTGTAAACAAAATTCCAAATTCCAGTTACCATTTTGGCAGACTTAGAGGCCTCACTGCAGAACACATTCATTTGTTTCTTCCTGTAAGTACCAGCTTTATCAGTCTCAAAGACTACAAATTACTGGTGCAAACTGCACATTCCTAGCCCAATGACGCAAATGACCCAAGGATAAGCTTTTCACAGGTTCGGCCTGAACACAAGCATTGCTTCCGTAAAGGTGAGAGAGTCTGAGGGTCTTGACAGGATGCTGGGGATAGGCAGAGATGAAGTAACAGGATTTCACTTTAACTTTTACCTGTTTCAAGATTCTAACTATCACTAAATGGCTTAATCAAATTTTTGTCCTAATAAAGCATAATAGGTTAGTTTACCAATGGTTAAAGCATTATATTAACAGATCCCTGAATGAACTAGAAAAGCCAAGCAAAAATCAGATGAGAAAGTTTTAAGGTGACAGTTCCATCTAACCACCTCCCCAGCCCCGCCAGTATCACAAGGGTCTGGCACAATTACAATGAAAAAACAAAAATCAATTAGCTCTTGCATGGCATATCTAAAATAAAGCTTTTAACCTTAAAATTCCCTTGGAGGTACTAGAGTAAAAGGGATGTTCAGGCCTTGGAAACCAAGGGGATACAGACAGGCTGTCATCTAGGAGGGGTCATCAGAGCTAGGCTCCCAGGAGATGCACAAGGAGGGCCCACGGGGCGGGAGGCGAGGCAAACGCAAAAAGCCCATTGGGCTGCCCTCACAAACCAGCAGAACGTGGGGAAGAGAAAGGGATCTCTGGATCCCAAAGGCGAGGGGCGGGGTGGGGGCGGATATCCCAGGGAGTGCTGCAGGAAATGATATCCAGACTCGGAGGGTGGATCTAGGAAGCGGCCAGGGCGAAGGCCCGGCAGGGGGGAGGGGGTGGGAGTGGGAACGGAGGATGTGGCTCCGAGGGGCAGGATGAGGGGGCGGGACGCTCGAACGCGGATGTCGAGGGCCGAGAAGGGTAGGGAGGGATGAAGAGCGAGCGGAGGGACGAGGGCGCAAGGAGCGGCTGGGGAGGGAAGGGCAGCGGGCCTAGGAGGGGGAGCGGGCGACGAGAGAGAGCCTGAGGGCAGGGTGGAGGAGGGCGGCCGGGTGGGCAGGAGCGTTAGCCCGCCGGGGAGGGAGCGGACGTGAGGCTGCGCGGGCGGGGACCAGCGGGGACGAGGGTCAGGCCCGGGCCCCGTGCGCACTTACCCCACTCGAGGAACTCGGCCACGTACTTGTCGCGACGCAGGGCCGAGTGGCTGCACTCGGTGTACAGGCAGACGAGCACGTCGAGCAGCGTCTCCACGCTCAGGGCGCTCTCGTTGCGCCAGGGCCCGTCCAGGAGCAGCTGCTCCAGCTTCTTGAGACGCACCTTGGCCGACATGGTGCCGCGCGGCCCGCTCCCCACACGCCGGCCTCTCGCCACCCGCGCGGCCAGTCCGTCAGGGCGAGCCCTCGGGAGCGCGGCGGCCGCGAGCCCCGGCAGCAGCGGCGCCTCGTCGCCGCCCCGTCCGCGTCGTCGCGCCCCGGCCTAGGCCGACATCTTGGGCTCCGTCCCGGCGGCGCAGAGTCTGGGGCGCCGGGCCCCGCGGGTCCATGGGCCGGTCTCCTCCCCTCGGCGCCGCCGCCCTCCCCGCCCGGCTCGGCCCGCCCTAGCCTCGCCCCTGCCGCCCGCGCGCCTCAGCCCCGCCCGCGGCCGCGCCCTGCCCGCCGCCGGCCGCCCGCCGCCGACCAGGAGCGATGAGGAGCCGAGCGCTGCGCAAGCCCGGCCGGCGCCCGAGCCCAGACCCCAGCCCCAGCCCGGCGGCCCAGCCCAGCGGCCCGCAGCCAACCAGGGCGCGGCCAGAGCGGGCGCAGCCAACCACGGCGGGGCCGGCCGCCGCCGCGCTGACCTCATGCGCCGCCCCGCCCCCGCGCTCCCGACTCCCGGCTCCCGGAGGGATCGGGCCTCGCCGCTCGCCGTAGGGAGGCCGGGATGCTGGGAAAGCGGGGCCGGGCCGGTGGGCGGGGCGGGGCGCGGGCGGGGGCCGCTAGGAGCGAGTGCACCGCCGAGATTGGGAGGCCCGCGCGTGCGCAGAGGGGCGCCCGAGGCGGTGCGCGCCTGCGGCCTCCCGGCGCCGGTCCTCAGCGTGGAGCCCACGCTCGTGTGCGCGTCCCGGTGAGGGAGGGGACCCGGAGGCCAGCAGATCCAAGGCGGGCGAGCCCAGCTCCCGCAGCCCTCGCGGGCCCCTTCCTTCCTGTGGGCCTCGGGGCCGGCTGGCTGAATGGGCGTGGGGGGGCCGCCCGGCGGGCGCCGCTCTGATGGCCTCAGCGGGGTGACCGGTGCTGCTTTTGAAGGGCTTACCCGACCTCGAAGCAGCCTTGGAAAACTCGGGCCCTCCCTCCGAGTGCGGACGGGAGACTGAGGCCCCGACGGGCAGGGCGACCCCGCGGGCCACTGGTGCCCTGTGGACTCGGGACGCCCCTGCGGAGGCCATTTCAGGTCCCACCGTACAACGTGCCCCTCCTCGCGGCACGTGTCTTAGGGGGACGATTTGGTAGGCGGCAGGCCGGGCACTTACCTCCAGGCTCGGTATGCCTGGCGTGTCACCGCTTTTACTAAGATTGTCGGCTTATTTGGGTGGCTGGAGGAGGGGAGTTGGTGGAGAATACCCCCCCACACACACAAACCCTGGGCGACAGGAGAGGAGGGCCGCCTCCCGGAGCTTGTGGGGGTGGGTGAGAGCTGGGGAGCGGCGTGCAGGGAAGGGGGTGCTGCAGTAGGAGCCGGGCCGAGGGGGAGCAGGTGAGGGGGCGGATGAGGGTTTGAAAGCTGGAATCTAAGGGAGCCCGAGGCAAAACTCATCTATGCAGGTAGAAGTCAGAGGAGCGGCTGCCTCTGGGCGGAGGTGTTGACTGGCAAAGGGCCCTCTGGGCTGCTGGAAATGTTCTAGGACTGGATTGGGGGTGGTTACACTGGAGTACACTTAAGTAAACAGTCTTCAAACTGCCCACTTAAGGTCAGTGCATGTCGTGTGTGTGTGTGTGTGTGTGTGTGTGTCTATAAATACCTTAATTTTTAAAAAGTAGGCTAACAATCTCGTGTTAGAGGTCAATATTTGTTGCCTTGCAGGTATGAATTGGAAGGGGGCAGCCTTCTGGGGGCTAGGAACATTATCTTCTGATATCATCAAAACCGTCTTGTTTACATGGGTCTATACTTACATAAAAATGCATCAGACTACTCTAAATATTTGTGTACTTTATTTGTATGATACCTCAATAAAGTTTTTAAAAAAAGTCTCAGCAGATCACCTGGCTCAAAAGCAGAACTTTCCCACTGGTTTTAGAATAAGGACCAAGTTCTTTACCTTGGCTTTAAGTAGCGTGATCAGACATCAGTCCCCATTTTTCATCTGTGCCCGTTATCCTAACTCATGTCTGAACCTGGACAGTATGTTCTCTCATCCCCTGACCCGGCAGGCTCTGCCCTGCTCTGCTCAGCCCTCCTGCCCTGTTCTTACCCTGGTCTCTTCAGTCCCTGACTCCAGTCCCACTGGCCTGGGTGCTGCTCTTCACTGTTTCTGCTCCCTCGTGCCCCAGGGCCTTTGCACTTACTAGACCCTCTACTGTGGATGCCCCTCCCATACTGTCTCCACTTTGTCTACTCCACCAAATCTCTGTCTACACATTGCTGCTTCAGGGCAGCCTTGCCTAACTCCCTGGGCTAGATAGGGACCCCAATTCACCCTGTAGGTTTCCCTGTCAACACTTGACACAGTGGGTACATGTGGGTCTTGCCCACCACCCTGGAACTGTAAACCTTTCTGTGCCTCAGTTTCTTCAGGTGTAAAAAGGAGACTAGGACCTACCTCTACATTTCAGTGAGTTTTGTAAAGGATTAAACGAATTAACACCCCTGGAAAAGTTTAAAAGTTCCTGGTTCAGCTGGGTGCGGTGGCTCATGCCTGTAATCCTAGCACTCTGGGAGGCCAAGGTGGGTGGATAGCTCAAGGTCAGGAGTTCGAGACCAGCCTGAGCAAGAGCGAGACCCCCATCCCTACTAAAAATAGAAAGAAATGATCTGGACAACTGAAAAAAAACATATATATATATATATATATATAAAAAATTAGCCGGGCATGGTGGCACATGCCTGTAATCGCAGCTACTCTGGAGGCTGAGGCAGGAGGATTGCTTGAGTCCAGGAGTTTGAGGTTTCTGTGAGCTAGGCTGACACCATGGCACTCTAGCCAGGGCAACAGAGCCAGACTCTGTCTCAAAAAAAAAAACCAAAAAACAACAACAAAAAAAGTTCCTGGTTCATAGCAAGTGCTCACGCATTGGCAGCCACTATCATTAATTAGATTTAATATTTCAGAAAGCAGGAACTCTGTGACCAACTGATAGAGGGCACAGCCTTGGGTCCTGGCTCTTGGCCCCCCAGGCCAGGGTGTCCTCAGGCACTCATGAGGTTCCACTGTGTCCTTACAATGAACTCCTTCTACTTGGGCTGGCTCCAGTGGATTTCTGATCTTTGCAACACACTAACCCTAGACTAATTTTAGCCTTATCCCCAACACCCCTAAGTGTACGCAACATACAGTTACTTTAAGCCACAAACAATGACTCAGTTCAGAAATTAGAATGTCCAGATACACGGAGTTAAACCTCTGAACTTGACTTAACTTTAAATCTTCCCCCTGGGGTCCAGCGTGGATCCCTTACAGCCTGAGATGAGCAAAGGTGGCTGTGCCTGGCACCTTCTCTGTTTCTTCCCCAAACCTCTCTGCACCAGCTCAGCCCACTTCTACCCATCTGGGGCTACTGCCAGGGAGGGAGGAAGTAAGAGGTACTGGGAAAGGCTACGATCCCATCTCTGGACCGGCAGAGTGTGAAGCTGACCCTCTCTCTCCTGGGGACATTCACGGGCTCTTTGATAGTTCCCTGCTGCTCTCTCCTGAAGTTCTCTTAACCCAAGCAGATGTGTCACTCTCCTGGGTGGGTGTTTACCTGGTGGCTACAGGGAGCCTCTGCCCCTCTAGGGGGACTATTGGACAGGAGGGACCTAAATTGACCTGTTGGTTTCCTGCTTGCTTATCCACGCAGCTCACATCTGTCCACAGTCGACATTCGCGCACCCCCAACACCACCAAACATTAGGGAGCAGGTAGCTCCCAACATGGCAGCACACTCCTGGTTCTGTCTCCAAAACAGCACATGAGCCCTTTCTTCCTGGCTAGGAGTCAACCCCAGTCCACTGTGCCCCCCAAATGGAGTAACGAGTATTAAGCTCTCTGAGAAACCCCTTGGAAGCCACCCTCACTAGGCTGAAGGCGAAGGAAGGAGAGTCCACATTCTGTGCCGCCGGCAGGATCACTTCACCAAATCATCTCTCTTCCACTCCCACCTTTCATCCTGGAGTGCGGGACAGGTTCCCAAGCATTTCCCTTGATAATCTACTTATGGCAACCTGACATATCATTTCAGAATTCCATACCTGTTAGCTCTTCTTGCCCCCTCAAAATTGCAATTTAGTATTGTGATACCTTTACAACATAAACACCAAAGAAGGTCATTTGTCCCTTTGTGGATGGTCCTTGTATTTGTCACTCCCTCTTCTCTGAACCCCGTCCCTTGTGAGTCCACTCTGATCACAGGATTCTAGAGGGGCTGTCTGGAGGGTGGTCATGTGACCTGGGACCAGCCAGTGAGCTGTCCTTCCCCACGTGGTAGGTCATCATGTGACTTGAGCCAGGCCAATCACAGACATTCTTTAGGATGTTTTGTACTAAAGCTGGGAGAGAGACTTTCTTATCTTTTCCTTTAGACCAGGGGTAGGTAACTTTTTCTGTAAAGGGCCAGAGAGTAAATATTTTAGGTTTTTCAAGCCCTATAGTCTCTGCCTCTACCATTACAGCATGCAAACAGCCATAGACAATACATAAACGAATGAGCATGGCAGCAAAACTTTATTTACAAGGAGAACAGGAGGCCAGATTTGGCCTGCAGGGCCATAGTTTGCTGACCCTCGCTTTAAAGCACAAGCTATGATGGTGGGATTTCAAATCAACAGCCACAGCCCCTGGTAGAGAAATAGAAATAGAAAGAGAGAGAGAGAGATCTGGTTACCTGAAACAGTAAAATTTCCTTTTTTCCTTAAACCAGTGTGAGAAAAGATCTTGCCATTTGCATCTGAAAGTGCCCTTTCAAATCATTAAGAACAAATGGAGATAATCTAAAAGAAAAATGGGCAAATAATATGAACGAGGAAATATACAGAAGAAGAAATACAAAGAATCAATAAACATATGAGAATATGCTCCATTTAATTGGTGTTAAAAAGCAAATTGACTCCTGCTGCCAGCCAAGATGGAGTGATAGGGCCAGATTTGCCCTCCTATCTAAAACAATGAAAAGGGGGAGGAAAAAAAAGAAAATGTACAGAATACATGAAACAATGATTTTCATGACACTGTCAAAGGAGAGTGATCCCTGTCCCTGAGACACAGTAAATAAAAGAGAAACCAGTGAAAACTAGTTTCTAGAAACTAGTGAAAACACTATTTTTCAATCTGTGTGAGCACCAGGCACTATTTCCTCTAATCCTTTTGTTTCTTTTCTTTTGTTTTTTTTAAAGACGAAGTCTCACCCTGTCACCCAGGCCAGAGTGCAGTGGTGCAATCATAGCTCACTGCATCCTTGAATTCCTGGGCTCAAGCGATCCTCCTGCTTCAGCTTCCAAGTAGCTGGGACTACAGATGTGTGCTACCATCCCTGGCTAATTAAAAAAAATTTCTTTTTAGAGATGGGGTCTTGCTGTGTTACCCAGGGTGGTCTCAAATTCCTGGCCTACAGACTCCTTAGTAGCTGGGATTACAGGCACAAGCCACTACACCCGGCCCTCTAATACTTTTGGTTGGTTCTTTCCCCAGCCGTCCCTCATGAGCACAGGTTTTATGCTGCTGGGTGCTTGAGGACTCTCCACAGATCTCCGGGGTTTTCCCTCTGTGCGGCTCACTCATTTACAGTGCTCTGTCCTGAGAGTTCTAACTGCCTTGGTCTTTCTAGACTCAGGGAGTGCACTGGGTTCCAGCTCACTTCCCCCTCCCTGGCAGGGCAATCACAGGCATTAGTAACTTTGAAGGTATAGCAGTAGGACTTATCCAAAATAAAACAATGAGAATATCCAAAAAATGAACAGAGCCTCTGTGGACTGTGGGACAATTTCAAGCAGCCCAATATAGGAATAATTGGGGTCCTGAAGGAGAACAGCAAGAAACAGGAGGGACAGAAAAAAATATTTGAAGAAACAATGACTGAAAAATTTCCAAACTCAATGAAAACTATAAATCCACAAATTCAAAAAGTTCAGTGAACCCCAAGAACAAGCAACATGGGAGAAAAAAATTACACCAAGGCACATATCATAATCAAATTGCTCAAAACTAGTGATAAATAAATAAAAAAAACAGGCCAGGGATGGTGGCTCCTGCCTGTAATCACAGCACTTTGGGAGGCCAAGATGGGAGGGTTGCTTGAGGCCAGATGTTTGAGACCAGCTCGTGCAATATAGTGAGACTCTGTGTCTACAAAAAAAATTTTAAATTAGCCAGGCATGGTGGTGCACACCTGTAGTACCAGCTACTTAAGAGGCTGAGGCAGGGGGATTGCTTGAGCCCAGGAATTTAAGGTTACACTGAGTGGTTACAGTGAGTTATGATCATGCCATTGCACTCCAGCTTGGGCAACAGAGCAAGACCCTGTCTCTAGAAAAAAGAGAAAGGAAGGAAGGAGAAGGAAGGAAGGGAGGGAGGGAGGGAGGGAGGGAAAGAGAGGAAATAAAGAAAAGACAAGAAAGGAAAGAAGGAAGAAAGGAAGGAAAGAGGGAAGGAAAAAAGGAAAGAAAAGAAAAGAAAAGAAAAGGGATGGGGTGGGAGCATCACTTGAGCCCAGAAGTACAGGAGTTCAAGTCTAGCCTGGGCAATATATTGAGACCCCCATCTCTTAAAAAAGAAAAAAAGGAGCAACTAACTCAGAGGGAAGACCTCATGGAGGACAATGAAGAGACACAGCCCCATACTGAGGATTGGTGGACCATCAGCTACTCACCTGGGCAGGTCATGAAAAGTAAACTTTATTGCTCTTTTCTCTCTGGTGGAAGGAGAGACAGAAAGAAGAAATAAGAAAAAAACCAAAGGTTGGAAAAGGAGAGGAAAAACTGGAGCAATTCAATTCAGAGAAAATCCTTTGAAATGTTCATTTCAAATATCTTACCTTCTGTTTACCATCTTCTGTCTTTCCTTCTCATATCCTGTTACCCATCTTCCTACCTAACACCCCTCTTGTCACCCCAATACCCCACCTGCCACAAAGACCTCTAAACTCTTGGTACTATCTTTTTATTGTTTTTTTTTAATTTTTTGAGACAGAGTCTCCCTCTGTTACCCAGGCTAGAGTGCAGTGGCGCCGTCGTAGCTCACTGCAACCTCCAACTCCTGGGCTCGAGTGGTCTGTAGTTGGGACTACAGGTGTGCACCATTATGCCCAACTAATTTTTTAATTATTTTTTTGTGGGGATGGGGTCTCACGATGCTGCCCAGGCTGGTCTCAAACTCCTGGCCTCAAGTGATCCTCCCACCTCAGCTTCCCAAAGTGCTGGGATTACAGGCATGACCCACCATGCTTGGCCTATCTGTTTTATTTTTTAAATAAATCCATCAACTGCCCTTCTTATACAGAACTATGAACTTGCAGATATTGTTAACTTCCTTGCTCTCTTCCCCTCCATCAAACTTTCCTAGAAAAAAACCCAATTCTAGGCCGGGCGCGGTGGCTCACGCCTGTAATCCTAGCACTCTGGGAGGCCAAGGCGGG
>NW_012148130.1:1527742-1557539 GCF_000956105.1 Propithecus coquereli | reverse complement strand
CCCCTCCCATACTGTCTCCACTTTGTCTACTCCACCAAATCTCTGTCTACACATTGCTGCTTCAGGGCAGCCTTGCCTAACTCCCTGGGCTAGATCGGGACCCCAATTCACCCTGTATGTTTCCCTCTCAGCACTTGACACAGTGGGTACATGTGGGTCTTGCCCACCACCCTGGAACTGTAAACCTTTCTGTGCCTCAGTTTCTTCAGGTGTAAAAAGGAGACTAGGACCTACCTCTACATTTCAGTGAGTTTTGTAAAGGATTAAATTAATTAACACCCCTGGAAAAGTTTAAAAGTTCCTGGTTCAGCTGGGTGCGGTGGCTCATGCCTGTAATCCTAGCACTCTGGGAGGCCAAGGTGGGTGGATAGCTCAAGGTCAGGAGTTCGAGACCAGCCTGAGCAAGAGCGAGACCCCGTCTCTACTAAAAATAGAAAGAAATGATCTGGACAACTGAAAAAAAACATATATATAGAAAAAATTAGCCGGGCGTGGTGGCACATGCCTGTAGTCCCAGCTACTCGGGAGGCTGAGGTAGAAGGATCGCTTGAGCCCAGGAGTTTGAGGTTGCTGTGAGCTAGGCTGACGCCACGGCACTCACTCTAGCCCGGGCAACAAAACGAGACTCTGTCTCAAAAAAAAAAAAAAAAAAAACCAATTCTAGTTAAATCCAACAATTCAGCTTCTTCACATCTATACCTGGGCAGCTAAATATTGATGGAAAAAAATCTCAGAATCTTGCTGATTAGTATCACTTTAAATTTGTGCCCCCAAAACTCAACACTCCCAAATAATTCTATATTTCCCTGGTAAATTCTCTTTTCTACTCTGTGCAATGACTGTTTCACGCCTTCTCTCCTCTAAAACCACCAATATGATCTTGCCTCATGTTTCATTAATAAAATAGATGTAGAGAAAGAAAGAAAGGGAGAGAGAGAGAGAGGGAGGGAGGGAAGGAGAGAGAGAAAGGGAGAGAGGGAGGGGGAGAGAGAGAGAGAAAGAGAGAAAGAAAGAAACCCAACGCAGCCAGAGAAATAAGACACATTACATACAGAGGAACAAAGGTAAGAGTGATACCAAATTTCTCATGGGAAGCAATGTAAGTGAGAAAACTGGAGCAACATCTTTAAGGTACCAAAAGGGGGTGAAAACCCTTCTAACCTAGAATTCTTTACCTGGCAAAAATGTCTTTCAAAAATTAAAGTGGAAATAAAGACATTTTCAGACATACAAAAGCCCACCGTGAAGACAGAGGCACAGTGCTTGATTGGCCTCTTCAGATACCGTAGACAACATTTACTACCTTGGATGAGCTTCTCTAATTCATTACTGGGTACCCTCTAAGACTGATAATTTTGAAGGAAACCCAGAGCACAAAAGGGCTTGTCAGCAGGCCCAGGCTTTGGTGCAAGCTTCTTTGCCACTCAAGCCCTATGACCTAGCAGAGCTTATGGTTTTAAAGCATGAGCGGCAGACAGAGATGCTCTGTGGAGAAAGTCCTGATAGGAGAATCGCAGTGCATATCCCCAGGGTTTTGGAGTAAGTCCATGCTGACTTCTGCCAACAATTCTTCATTTGAAGGGCAGCTGCTGGCTTACTACTGGGTCTCAGTAGAGACTGAATCCCTGGCCATGGATACCAAGAAACTATGCAATGCAAGCTGTCAACCAAAAAATGATGTTATCTATCCACTAAATCATAAAACCAGATATGTACAGCAGCCTTCCACTGTAAAATGAGACTGGGCCTAAACATTTCTGGAAAGAATAAGTAAACTTCATGAGTAGGTGGTGCAGGCTCCCATGGTATTTGCTCCTACTGTTTTGCCAACTCTTCTTAACCCACAGCTATGCCATCGTGGGAAATTCTGTGTGATCGGTCAACAGAGGATGAAAAAACACGGGCCTTGTTTAAAAATTGGTCTCATGGGGCGCTAGCTCCCACCACAGGTGGATGGTCACTGTTTTACAGACATGATTAAGAGACGCCCTGAAAGTCAGCGTTGAGAAATTCTCCCAGAAGGCAAAACTTCTGCGTTGATTCACAGGCTGTGGCTACTGGGTTGGCCAGCCAATCAGAGCCTTGGAAAGAATCATATTTTCCAGGTGGTCGGGGAAAGTCAAGTGGATGCATTTCTCAGAAAGGGCACAGAGCACACGTGAGAATGAATGCTCACCAAATGCATTTACTGTGGAGGAGGCTCTCAATACTCAAGTGGACAGGATGATCCACTCAGAGGCTATCAGTCAGCCTCTTTCCTCCCCTTCCCCAGGGCTTGCTCAAAGGCCCCCTCCAGGTGACCAAGGAGGCAGAGAGGCCACACAAAGGCCCAGCAGCATGGGTGTCCCCCACCAAGGCTGACCGGGCTTCCATTATGGCTGCGTGCCCAACTGCCAACAGCAGGGAAACACGCGGAGCCCCCAATAAGGTGCCATTCCAGGTGACTAGGTGGTTGCCTGGTGGCCAGGTTGCTACCATTGGACCCATCCTTCATGGAAAGGGCAGTGACTCTCACGCATATATTTTAGATAAGGACCTGCCTTTCCAGCCACCTCCCTGCTACTAGCACCACCATTTGCAGACTAGGACAGTGCTTTATTTATCCATCACCATGGCAACTCAAATATTACCTTGGACTGAGGGACTCATTTTATGGTGAAGGAAGTATGGCAGAGAGCTCTTGCCCATGAAATTCCCTGGATTTACCACGTGTCCCATTGTCTAGAAGCAGCTGGCTTGAGAGGATGGTGGAATGGTCTGCAGGTGTGGTGCCAGATGAGAGCCAATACCCTGTGAGGTTAAAATGCCATCCTACAGGGTGTGGCATAGACCTCAACCCAGTGAGCAATGTCGGGTATAGTCCCCCAGTGTCCCAAATGCACGGGTCCAGGAACCAAGCAGTGGAGGTGGGAGGGGCCCTTCCCATTATTACACCAAATAACACACTGGAGGAATTTTTGCTTTCCTTCCTATGACCTTGGGCTAGTGTCCAAGAACAGAATGCTTCCATCAGGAAATACAGTCATGGTTCCAATGGATTACAGCTGAAGCTGCCCCTCCACCCACTGGCTCTTTCTGTTCCTCATGCTTCTGAGCCAACAGGCAGAGAAGAGGTCCTTGGACCAGCCCCTCTGGACGATGCCAGGCAGCAGAGAGTATCTGAATTGGTCCTGTACCTTGGAGCAAGGCATGGCTGTGGTGTTTCGTACTGCAGTCATGTGCCATGTAATGATGCTCTGGTCAACGAGGGACCACATGTATGACAGTGGTCCCATAAGATTATAAGACCATATTCTCCCTGGACCTTTTCTATGTTTAGATAAGAAACACAAATACAGCTATGTTCCAACTGCCCGCAGCGTTCTGTACAGTAACATGCTGCGTGTGTTTACAGGCTAGGAGCAATGGGCTTTACCACGCAGCCTGGGTGCATGGCGGGCCATACTCTCCAGGTCTGTGTCCGTCCACTCCCCAGTGTTCGCAAATTGCATAACCACACAGTGCTCAGAACGTGTTTCTGCCATTAAGCAACGCGTGACTGTGCTTTCTGCTCAGTGGTTTTACTTTTGGGAAAGGCAAGGGAGCTCATTCAGGGCAGACCCCTGAAGGACTCAGATTCTGAAGGAACAAAATTGTGGGTCATCTCACCAAGGCCAGAAAAGAAAAATGTCACTGAGCAGCCAGTGGGGGGAGGGGCATCCTCCCACGCGCAGACTGAGACACTGCACACCACCCACCTCAGTCCTCATCGACCACAGCTGTCGACATCTCGGTGTGGAGGACAAGAGTGGAGGCCAAAGGCCACAGAGGTGGACAGGTTGCCTTTGCCCCTTCAGATCTGCTCCCTGCCCAGCTTTGGACCCCAGATGGGCTGTGCCCACAGGCTGTCCTTGCCCCTAACTTCTGTGCTTGGCCAATGGGAGGCCGCTGGCACATGGCTGGGAGCCAGGGAAGGGGTGGGGGTCTTCGTTCCCCAGCTCCCTCTTCCCCAGGGAGCTGAGTCTGGCTCCCGTCTTCATGATCTGGTCACTCCTCCCTCCTGCCAGTCCTAGAGGACCGAAGGTGGTAACAGCTCCCCACCCCTTCCCAACTTGCCTAGACCCTGTCCACGTCTAGCCAAGCATGGCAAGTCCGCCACTTCTCCTGCCCTCCCAGCCCCCTGAGTCAGCGTGATCCCTGCCAGGACTGTGACTCAGATGGTTATATGCACGGTGACACTCAGGGCCACTTCCAGTTTCAAAAGTGAAAACCTAATGTCCATCGAAAGCCAAACAGGTGAATAGATTATGGTACGTCTATCATTTGGAATTTCACCTGCTACTGAAAAATGCCACAGAGCCATTCATTCAATCAGCCAAAAGTTGCTGAGCGCCCACGACATGCTGGCGTGTTCTGGGTGCTGGGGACGCTGCAGCGCCATTTAGGTCTGGGGAGGACAGACTGCAAACCAGGGCACAGAGGAGTAGAGAGAGAATTTTGGAGAATGGCGACGCTGTGAAGAAAGGCGTGAGGCAATGGATGGGCGGGGCCTGCCTTACAGAGGCAGGAGTGGTCTCTCTCCAGCGGTGACATTTTAGATGAGATGCAAAGGCAGCTCCACGAGGCTTTCCAGGTGGAGACAAGCCAGGGCACAGACAAGGAAAGAGGGCGGCCGGTGTGCAGTGCGGAGGGGCGGGCAGGGCCAGGTCGCACGGGCCGGGACACGCACAGGTGGGCGGGTGTGTCTGGCCAGTAGGAGTTCCTGCAGCGGCTCCTCCTTCCTGCCTGGCCCGTGGCTGTGGTCACCCTGGCAGTGGTTCCTGAGGTTTCCTGCCGCCTGACTCTTTGGGCCTTGGCTCTTCCTGAAGAGTGTTTCTCCTCGTTCTCCACATCCGAGCTGACCACAACGTAGAGGACTTTGAAGGTCAAAGGCACAGGCCAATGCCCCGCCGGGATCAGACACAAAGGAAGTGGCCACATTAGTGTTTGTGTGTGGGAGGAGGCGGGGAGCCAGGGGGGCGGGGGCAGGTGGGAAGGGGAGGGGATGTTTGGATCGAAGGCCCTGTCTGTGACACAGCTGGGTGTGTCAGGTCGGGGGTCAGGGCATGGGGGCCTCTCTCCTCCTCTTTGTTCAGCTTTGCAGTGGCGGCGGGAGCAGAGAGTGCTAAGTTGGGCCTGTGTGACAATGAGCTGTAGAATACACGGTCTTGGAAAGCCGGAAAGCCCATCCTGGAGATCAGGCCCCAGCAAGGAGAGCCAGGCCGGGAGCAGCCTCAGAGCAGAGCTGGACAGCAGGCCAGAGGGCTTAAAATATGTCAGCCAGGGGCCCGGCAGGAAACAGCTGGCACCCTCAGATGAGGGTACTTCCAAGAGCCCACTGACAGAAGGGACCACAGGAGATGGCGCAGGAAGGAGCTGGCAGCATCGCAGATGTCACCAGCCATGTACAGTGTCTTCTGACGCCCCTCTGGGGCCACTGTCGCCTCTCTCTCTGCTCTATGTCTGGGAGGCCACCTGTGTGGACACCGTTAGCTCCCAGCCCTCAACTCTTCGGTTCAGATAATGGGAGCATTTACTCCCTGGCTCCTTCCCTGCTACCTGGCCCCTGGTAGTGTCCGGAGCAAAGGTCACCATCTTCTCCAGGCCGCCAAGTGCAGGCTATGCCTTCCCTTCTGGGTTCAGTCTCTGCTGCCCTACTTCTTCCTCCCAGCTGAGAGTGGTGCCTGCTCGCTGCCCCAGGGCTGTGGCACTGCCCGACCCACATTGTCCTCTCTCGGGTGTGCTGCTTCTTATTTCTGGGCACCTTGGTCTAGATCTGCCCCACAAGCGCTGCCCTCCTAATCCCCTCTCGCATGTCCTTGCGAGCAATGTGTCACTGCAGCCAGGACTGTTCCCTACATCCAAGAGCATTGAGCCCAGCAGTGCCCAGCAGCTGCCCACGTGGGACGCCCCACAGGCAGGCTTGAGCCACCAGGGCAGAGACTGCGCGGGACTCAGGGTGCCAGGCCCCACCCCTCGGCTGTGACTTGCAGGACTAAGGCTGGCCTGGCCTTGAACCCTGCCCTGTGGGGCTGTACTTCCTCCTTCCTGTCATGGCTTTGCCCCCGGGGGGGAAAGAGGATTCAGAGCCCAGTCCCCACCCGCTGGAAGAATCACATCTATGGTAGGCTGCCCGGCGTGGGCAGTGTCGTGATCCGCGGGCCTAGGTTCCACCTGCCTGCCAGCAGCGGCTCAGCACACCTGGTGTGGAACAGAGGGGAGATGCCAGGACTCCCGGGGGGCAGCTGGCGCCCTAGCTCAGCACTGGGCTTTTCCAGCCGCGGCGCCGGGGTGAGCCACTTCCCCTCTCTGAGGCTGTGTCTGCTCTGTACCAGGGAACAGAGGTCGACAGTCCCTGGCTAGCTGTGAAGACTGGAGGTCTGCAGGCCCCAGCCGGGGTGTGGCCAGACGGTGTCAAAGGTGGGTCAGCAGAGGTGTGTCTTCCCCAGCCGCTGGCAGAGCCCCGTGCAGCCCCGGGACTGGCTCCTGTGCTCACTGCTCCCCCAGCTGCCTGGCCCCGGACCGGTTCTCAGCCTCCGTCCTTGGTTTCCTCCTCTGTGAGTGGGAGATACCATCCTCACAGGGTTTCAGTGATGAAATGAAATGATCTAGCTACAAGCAAAGCACCTGGACAGTGCCTGTCACACAGGAAGTGCTATGTAAGCTCAGCTAGAAAGTTTAGCCTTCCAGATATTTCTATGCTACACAAACATATATACATAAAGAGGTGCATCTTTTAAACCTTTTGTACTCGTGGCAATCACTGCTTACTTACCAACATGGCCTGAAGAAGGATCTCTCCCACCCCTGTGAACAAGATCTGCCCTGTTTAGTGGGGTGGGGGTGGGGTGACCACATGCCGCAGGACCTGGGGTGTCTCTGAGGATTCCCAGCAGGGCCACCTCCTGTGGCAGTGGGCGAGTCCTCAGGAGGCTCTGGGGATTGAAACCCTGACCCTAGCCCAAGGGCGATGAGCCACGCCCTGCCAGGCCTGCCTCTTCCCAAGCGCCCAGCCGGATGGGTTGGGTTGGGGCGGCCAGGAGGGCAGGCGACAGGCACTGTCCTCTGTGGTGGGCGGGCCGAGGCTGGGGCCAACAGAGCGCTCAGACAGCTAGGGATGGGCGGATGACCTCAGCCCGGGGTGACGGGGTGACATCGGCAGGAGTGGCCTTGGACAGCTCCCTTCCTCCCCGGCTGCCCTGGCCAACTTTGCGGTGGAACCAGCCTCGGGTCCCAGCAGCACTCCACGCCCACAGACTCTGGGCTCTTGCGCGTGCGGTCCCGGTCACCCGGTACCTCTCTCACTTCCTCCTCCTCCCAGCGCGCGCGCTGTTGTCCTGGGGTGGGCGCGCCTAGCGCCCTAGATACAGCCCTGCTGACCCCATCCCCCTCCTCCCTCCCTGGGTAGAGCTCCCTGTGCAGGGGGCCAGTGAGAGCCCCGGGACGTAACTTCCCCCTGCGTGCAATGGGGGTGCAGGCTTCCCCTCCCCCAGTGAGCAGAGGGTCAACACCGCCGCAGGGCGCCGGGCCCTGGATGCTCCCTGCGCCTCGCTTTCTCCGGCTGTGCGGGGTAGAGCCCGGGGACGGCGGCGCGGAGTGGGGTGGGCGTAGCCGCCGGGGTCGCAGAGGCTGTTGCCACCGCGGTCGCCGCAGTCCCAGGGACGTGGGCCGGCGCTTGCCTCCTAGGCCGGGAGGGGGCGGCAGAGCGAACCTCCGCGGCCCGCGGTCCACTCGGAGCCCGGGCCTCCGGAGCCGCCAGGCAGTCAGCCCTTCCACGCCGGCCGACGCCCTGCCTCAGGCCCCCCTTCTCCCGGCCCCCCAGTCAGGCTCAGTCCCGCGGCAAGTGCAGGGCAGGGGAGGGCGGTTCTGGTTCTGGGGTAGAGGCCGGGTTCCTCCTCCTCTCCCCACTGTCCCCTCACTGGGAGGAGAGGTCCCCCCACCCCCTGGAGTGGCTGCGGGTCGAATCTGTCCCCCGCTTGTCCCGGGGCGCAGCGCAAGCGGGGCACGTCACAGGCCCCCCAGGGAGGATGCGGTGGCCGCTGACGGCCGGGCTGGCGACTGTCGGGGTCCCGTGAGCCCTGGGAACAGCCCCCTGCACTGCGCAGCGCACACCGGCTCCCCCTGCCCCCTGGGCTGCCCCTGTCGGTGTGATTCTCTTGTTAGGGCATTTTAAAAACTCTGAAACCGGATTATGTACATCTAGAGAGAACCGTCCAGAAACTTCGTGCAGTCAACCAGTGTTTAGGGGCTGGGCATTTAGTGTTGGAGCAAGACAGCTGAAAATCCCTGCCCCGGGCACTGTAGTGGGGTGAGACAGTCCGCAGAAGGGGCGGAGGGTCCTCCAGCGCGACCTCCGAGTCCCTCGCGGTCAGCCCCTCCCCTCCACCCCTCCCCTGGGGCCCTTTGCTTGCGACCCTCCGCCCGCCAGCGCACCGAGGGCAGAGGGTCAGTTCTGGACCTGCCCCTTTACAGAGGATCTGCACGTGAGGGCAAAATATAGGACGGTGGTGCTCACGTCGCCCCGCAAAGCACCAAAGGCTGCAGAGAAGTGCAAATGAGCCGCTCGAGAACCTAGATGCTGCGCTGTCACGTGCTCTGCCCCCTGCTCTCTCCCGGGCAGCCGGCGTTTTACCCCACGGCGGCCGAAAGAGGGCGCCAAGAGCAAACCCTGCCGGCCAGGCACCCGCGCCCGGCGCTGCCCTCGCCCGCTCACGCCTAGAAGGTGTGTTTGGGGGACAGGGGGCGGGCAAGAGGGTAACTACAGCCTCAGCGCGACCAGAGGACGTCAGGGACGGTCTTTACCCTTCATTTAGTCCACTCCACCTTCTCACTGCAATGCCTAGGACGGGGAGGCCCAGAGAGGGGCAGGGGCTCCCTAGGACACACAGCAAAGGCTGGGTGTGGCCAGGACACAGCTCCTGCCTCCAGATGTGCCTGTCTCCTTCAGAGAAAGGCTCTTGCTGGGGCAGGAGGGAGGCGGCGAAGCAGAGTCTGAGGCTAGAGACAAAGAAGGGCCCCAAGGGGGAAGGCGGACCCTGAAGGCTCAGATATGGCTCTGGGCATGTCTTTAAAGATGCTCCCTGCCCTCAGCCATCACAGCTTCGTGCCTCAAGGGCACTGAGCACTTCCCGAGAGCCTATTAGGAGTGATCCCCAGGAGCTGTGAGGCGCCTGTCAGCCAACACCTTGGATGACAACTGGCACCTTAGGTGACAGTTAACACCTGCATCAACAAATAGGGAGAGCAATTCCTGCCCATGTGGCAAGGAGGTGGGGCGGCCTTTTGGAGGACAGGGCCACAGAAGAGGAGCGTGCCAGCACTGACGTTGCTGATGTAAGAGTGTCTGGGTATCCAGAAGGTGCAGCTGCAGCCACAGCGACCAGGGTGCCAGGTGTCTGACTCTAAGGCAAGCCCCTGTCCTTCTGGTCCCGTTCTCTTGCATGGAGGTGTGTGTATGTGTGTGTGTGTGTGTGTGTGTGTGTGTGTGGATGGGGGGGGCCCTTCTCGGAACTTAGCTGACTGAGGTCCTTGCCTGCCTAAAACCCTCCCAGAGATCCCTGCTGTCCCCACATCAGGGACCGATCTGTCAGCTGGGCATCCCCAGCCTTGCCTGATCTCTGCCACTTTCTTTGTCCAGTCTCACCTCTTTCTTCACCCGCAGGTCTCCCACTGCAGCTGCAGGGCCCAAACCAGGCCTCCGCTGCCCCTGCTGTGGTGCCCCCTCCCCCTCCTTCTCCAGGGCAACTTGTGCAAAGAGCTCCACCCATCCCATGTCCAGGAGATGCAGGCACCAAAATTTCAACACAACACACATTTTTACCCTGACACTTCTCTGTCTGACTTGCTTCCCTTTGTGGACCATCAGACTGTGATTTTGGATTGGGTCTTATTCATCTCAATGATTCCAGAATCCAGCACTGACACTGAGTAATAAATGTTTGATATTCATACTTATTGATAGATGAATGTTTAATTTATGAATGAATGGACAAAGTAATGGTGAGAAGATGGATGAGTGGGTGACGGGGATGGGTGGTGGAGAGATGGAAGTGAGAATGGTCGACTGATGTTTATGTGTGTGGATAACAAAGGAATATAACATTGGGGTCATAGCTGAATACATGGAAGAGTCAGGAATGGGAGAATGGCTAGGTAGCTGGATATCAGGGAGGGATGAATGACTGGATGGGTCCGTGAATAATGTGGTGGACACAATGGTAGAGTGAGTATGTGGGGGGTGCATGGATGTGTGGATAATGGTTCTGGAAGAAGTTCTGGAAGCATGGTAGAGGGTGGTGCTAGACGGTGAATGGATAGAAGATGGTGGATGCATCTATGTATTAATAGTGGTGGTTGATTAAGTGATGATGAATAGATAAATAGATTGTAGTTTGATAGATGGATGTGGATGCTGAATTGATGGATTGATGGATACTGAATGAATCTGTAGATAGTGCATGTGAATTGCAGGTAATAGGTGGATGCTTGGTGGGTGGATGAAACATGGAAGTAGAGGGGGATGGTGGATAAATAGTAAGTGGATGATTGTCATGGATCTATTCACGGGGAATGGATGGGTAGATGGTAGAGAAATGTTAATGGATATACGATTAATGGGTGGATCATGAGTGGTGGACAAGTAAATGATGGCCTTATGGTGCATGGATGGGGAATAGATGGCAAATAAATGAATGGTTGCTGGCTGGATGAATAATGGGTTGTGTATGGTGGAAGTATAGATGGAAGTGGATGGATAGTGGATAACAAATGATGGATTCTGGATGGATAGGTGATGATTAGGTGATGGATGGATGGATGAGGGTTAAACAGTAGATGGCAACATTTTGGAAAACTGGTGCATGAAAGGTGAATGGTGGACAGTAGATGGAGAGATGGTAGATGGATGAAAGGTGGTGAGCGGCGTATGGTAAATGGGTGGTTTAATGTACAGATGGAGGAAGTGGATGGATAGCAAGTGGAGAGTGAATGGATGATGAATCAAGATGGATATCGAATGGATGGTGAATAATGGATGCGGGATGATGAATGGATACTGAATGGATGGGTGGTGGGTAGATTGTGATGGTGGATGGATAATGGTGGATGAATGCTCACTCCTGTCTCTCCACTCTGTCCCTAGCACCAGATCAATGTTTGGCACACAGACGGCTGTCAATAACGTTTTCTAGAACAGATTAATGTGGATGGGTGATAGACGGTACTTGGATGGATTTTGGATGAATAGTGAATTATGGCTGGAATGGATAGAGGACATTGTGAGATGGACAATGAATGGACAGACGTGTGGTGGATAGGGGTGAGAGATGGTAGATGGTAGATGGTTGGTAAATGGATGGATGGATGGAGAGTTGTAGTTCATAGAAATATGAATGGATAGTGGCTGGTGAATGACCGATGACTGAATAGTAGATGGATGAATTGTGGCTGATTGGATGGAGGCTGATGGACAAGTCAGGATAAATGGATAGTATACAGATGGTACATTGGTGATTGACAGTTAGATATGTGGGGGATGGATATATGAATGGCAGATGGATAGACAGTTGTTAAATATTTGATGGAAAGCTGCTACATAGTGAGTGATGGGTGGATAGGCGGTGGCTGGATGGATGTGGATGAATGTGGACTGATGGGTGTTTTGTGGTACACTGATACTGGGCAAGTGATAGGCGCAGGTGGCGAATGGATGAATGCATGGTGTTTGGTGGTGGTTGGATAGGGGATGGTGACTGCTGATGGATGGTTAAAGGTGTTGGATGCAGGACGGTGGTTGAATGGTGGAAGGTAGATGGTGGATTGTGGACAGGCTGCATGCTGGGTTACTGATGGTGGATGAAGGATCTCAGATGTGGTTGGGTGGTAGAAGATAGATGACTCCACGTGGATGGCAGATGGCGGCTGGACTGGGCCAGGTGGATGTTGGATAATCAGTGGTGGATGCCTCATGATGGGAGGTTGGGGACCATGTGGGTGGGAGAATATGCACCTTGGCCTCACGTGTCAGCCCTGTACACGGGACTGAACGAGACAGATCGTCCCAGCGCTGTTTTGGTCCTTTTGGGGAGTGGGACTAGTGATGAGATGAGAGGGGCGCTGTGGGGTGACTGTTCCTCCTGGGGCCCATCCCACTTTGGGGTTTTCCTTTTCACCCCTACCTTCTATCCACCCAGTTGGAGGGAGTCCTCTTTCTAAGTACCTGGCCCCACGGAATTCTGCACCCTAAATTCCCGAACCCCAACCGTGAAGCTCAGGGTCTCAAGTTGCCGGGGTCATGTCTTGGGGGCTGGGGCCGTGTCAAAGGAAGATGAGGCCGGGTCCTACCTGGGGGCTGGCGCTGGGAGGGCGGGGGCGGCCACGGCAGAGGGCGTGAGTGTGAGCAGGGGGCCTGAGAGCGGGCGCGGGGGCGGGACGCGGGGCGGCGCGAGCGGGCAAGCACGGCCAGGCGAGCGGCGGCGGCGCCAGGTGCAGCGCGGGCGGTGAGTGCGGGTGTGACGCCGGGTCGCCCCCTCCCCACCTTGCCCCGCCGGCGGAGCGCCCGGGCCCGCTCTAGGGGGCACGTGCGGGTGGGCCGGAGGGGAGGGGGCAGTTTTGACGGGGAGCGCCCTGGGGAACGGGAGGGCGTGGGGTCCTCATTCGGCCCGGGCCGGGACGTGCTCTGAGCATGAGCAGTGCCTGCGGGGGCGGGGGCGGCCGTACCTGGCCCGACACACCTGGGAGCCTGGGTGTGTCACTGCCCCCCTGGCGCTGGACCCTCCCGCTCGCGCTCGCTGCCTGCCCCGCGGGCTTGCTCGAGGTGCCGGCTCTCTCATCCGGCTCTATCATCATTTCTCTCCCTCCCTGCTCCGTGTCATCTCTCGGTCTGTTTCCGTCTTCTCTCTGCGACTGTCTCTCTCCTCTCTCTGTCTCCAGCTCCATCTGCCCCTCGCCTGTCTCTGTGGCCGCCTCTCCCTCTGTCTCTTTGCCACATCTGCCTGGGGCTCTGAGCCCACTCTCTGGGGCTCTGTCCTGGCTGCCCTGGGCTCTAGCCTAGGTTCCAGGTCCTGAGACAGGGTCCTGGCAGGGACTCTCTTTCGAGTCCTTGCCGTGGGAGCTCTGGTCAGGCTCCCTCACCCCTGTGCCCGGCCTGAGTGGGCACGGCCCAGGGCAGGCCGCGTGCCAGTTCCCCTCCAGCTGTGGGTGCTGAGGCCTGGCCCCGGGTGTGCGTGGGGTGTGTGCTCTCGCAGAGGAGCTGGGTGCCTTGACCCCTGCTACTCCCCGCCTCCTGTCTCCAAAACCCATTTGGGTCCCTTGGACCCTCTGTGCCCTTCCCTGGCTGTTCCCTGCCTCAGCACACACCTGTCTCCTCCCAGCTGGCCTGGCTTCCTCCTGCTCATCCCTCAGGCCTCAGGTCAGCAGACATTCCTGGCAGCCTTCCCAGGTCTCAGGGCTGGGTCAGCCTCTCCCCTGCTGCCTGTGCCCCTCTGCAGCCCTGGCACATTGTGTGGTGGCCGTCCAGTGCCTCCTCTGGTGGTGGCCTTAGGCAGGGAGCAGCCATGATAGAGGTCTAGCGGGAGCGGTGGGCACTGGGCCCGGGCGGGGTGGGCTGGGCTGAGGGGCCCGAAGGCTCTAGAACCAGCATGCAGCCCTGGCGGACTCCGCATTCCTGCTCTCTGTGCCGGTGCAGCCCAGAGCCGCAGCAGTATGAGCACCTCCCAGCCCGCCGGGGCAGAGCCAGGCCCTGCTCCAGAAGCCAGAGGCCCTGCAGGGGAGGTATGTGGTTGGGGTCCTGAGGGGACAGGGAGGAGCCAGCTTCAAACCCTGGCCCATGACTTGGGGCATGCCTCACCTCACTGTTGGCCTTACTTTACCCACCTGGGAGGGGGAGGTGGCTGCTCTTTTATAAAAGTCTAATGGACAAAGCAACTGAAGGTGAGCTGTCCTCGCTTACTTAGCAACCTCTGACCTGGGGACCCCAGGGATTGTTCCCCAAGTCACACTTTGTGCTCTGCTGGGTGAGGCAATGCCAAGGTTCCCTGCTCCCAGCTCCAGTTTTCCGGGGGGGTGCGCTGGCAGTGAAGCTAAAAATTAAGGTCCCTACATGAGGGTTGCAGCCTTGCTATTCTGAGTTCTAGAGTCATGCCATTTTCATTGTTGGGGAGCAGTGGGGCCAGAGAGCGGGGACCAGCTCAGAGTCACACAGGGGCCAGCCTGGAGCCTGGGGTTGCAGACACAGCCTCCCTGGCAGGTAGAGAAGTGAGCACCAGGCCTCAGGTGCCAAGCTCTGCTGGCCCGGGCCTCCCTCACCCGTGGGCACACACTGGGCAGAGGAGTGCCCCTGCTCGCAGGTGGGAAAGAGAATGGCATGTGGGGGGGAGTTCAGGATGGGAAGGAGCCCCTGGACTGACAGTGCTATCATGAAGGGTGGGTCCCCCAGAGGGTCCAGTCTTGGGGGCAGGGCTGGGGTCCCTGCTCTGCTGCTGTCTGAGGCCCATCTGCTCCTTCATTCCACAGATGTCCCAGTCCAGTGACACCTGTTTTCACACTCTGGGTCACCTGCAACTCTTGGTTAAAGGACAGTCTGGGGTGCAGCCCAGAAACACACATTGAAACATACCATTCAGAGGGTTCTACCTGGGTGGTCCGAGGGCTATTCAGCAAAGTCCCCCGTCTGCCCTTCCTTGAGGCACTCATGCCCTTGGGGGGAAGGTGGACATGCACCCAACAGCTGTCCTTCTGGGTGACAGAGGTGGAGGCAGGGAGCTCAAGGAAGGGGGCTCTGCCCGAGCAAAGACATGGAGGTGGGATGGTGCAGGCAAGGCAGGACCACTGGGGACACTGAGGGACAGAGGTCTGCACAGTAGCACTGCACCTCCTGGGCCTGGAACTGGAGGCAGAGATGCTGAGGGCACCTGGGGGGCTTGGGGAGGCAGCCCCCGCAGGCTCCTGTGGGCTGGAACAGAGAGCTGGAGCAATCCAGAGCCAGCTCAGGTTGCCATGGCAACACCTTCCCAGCTCCTCCAGAGGGAGGAGGCCAGGGGCCCAGCAGGGAAGATACTGGGAAGGGGCTGAGCAGGACTCCAGGTACAGGGGCAGGAAGAGAGGGGTGCGGGGAGCCCTGGGCTCACTCCTGGTGTGACCTTGGCATCTGCAGCCTCAGTCTCCATATGTGAAATGGGATCATGGGGGCTGAGCCCAGGTGAGTCCTATGGTTCCCCAGGAGAGCTGTGACCCCAGGGGCTGGGTGCCCCACCCCCAGTGTTAGGATAGGGAGAGAGGCCGGTGCCCTCTCCGTGATGGGGATATGTGTGGGCAAACACACACACACACACACACACACACACACACACACACACACACACGTGCTCACGCCAGGGAGGAGCCCTGACCCTCCTGGCCGTGCAGGGTACGGGAGAGGAGTGGGAAGGAGCAGGGACCCTAGGCCCGGCATCGTCCTGACTCCCGCCCACCCTTCCTGCAGGCTGTGGTGGGCACCCGGGAGAAGGGCCCTCGGCTGGGCCAGCGGCTGCCTTCCATCGTGGTGGAGCCCAGCGAGGCGGGTGCCGTGGAGAGCGGGGAGCTGCGCTGGCCCCCGGAGGGTGCTCAGAGGGGGGCTGCTCAGAGCCGGGCTGCTGCTGGTGAGTGAGGAGGAGGTGGAGCTGGAGGTGGCCAGGGCCAGAAGCAGGGCCTTCGACCCCCTGCCCACACCCTACCTATCCACAGCCCTTCGAACCTCTGCCTGGGTGCCTCGGCGCCGCCTTGACCCCTCCGTGTCATCAGCCTACCTCCCAACTGTACATGAGGCCCCTCATTTGTTCCTGTGGCCCCAGGCGCAGGGAGGGCGCAGTGGCTGCCTGTGGAATGAATGGCCGCACGTCCTCGCCCCGTCCCACCCAGGGCTTCCTCCCAGTGTGAACTGTCCACTAGGGCCTGGAGGAGGGGAGGGCGCAGGTGTCCATGGTGTGGGGATGGGCCTGCCGGTGGCAGCTCCTGTCCCAGCTGCAGGTGTCCTGTTTAAAGCCTGCAGCTTCTGGGAGGAGGACTGTGTGGGCAGGAGACAGGTCAGCCAGGGCCAGGCCCGAGGCAAGGGGAGACGGCAGGAAGGGCGGGGGGGTCTCTGTGGAGCGCTCTCGGGGCACCAGGGGCTGGGAAGGGAGCATGAGCTGTGCCCTGGGAGGTTTTATTGTCCCCTGAGGACCCTGGGGGTGTCTGTCCCCTGGTGAGGTCAGCCACGGTTGGGGCTGCTCAGCACCCCGCCTGCCCTCTCCCCATCCCCAGACCTCAGCCCCCAGGGCTGCAGCCTTACTGGCCAGCACCCCTGCAGCTCAGGCCCAGAGGGGTCTGTCCATGCCCATAACCCGCATTTATGTCCAAAGCCCCCTTAACCTCTTGTCAGTTTCTGCCCAGGGCCCAGAATAGCACTGGGGACCCCTCCCTGGGTAAGCACTGGGACTTGGGCTCTAGGGAGGTCCCTGGGTCTGCCCGGGACCACCCTTCACTGTGCCAACCCCTTTACTGTGGTGTGTGGGGGGGGCGCTCCTGCTCCCGGAGCCCAGCCTCACCCTCCCTCCCTGGAGCAGCACCCCACCCCTTCTCATCCCCCAGGGGGATGTCGTGGCCCACCCCAGCCCTATGCCTGGCAGAGGCTCACTTGGGACCCCTGGGATCTGCACAGGATGTAGCCCCCCACCAACATGGAGGCCCTTATGTTTTGGCAGCCCCCTCTCCGAGTCCACCGGGAGCATCAGGGAAGGCTGCAGATGATGCCGGCTGCGAGTGTGCCAGCCCCGAGGACCAGGCACCCCTGGCCCAGTGAGAGGACAAGGACGTGGCCAGGCTCTGCCCTCTGACTGCTGAGAGCGCCTCAGCCCCAGGATGGCAGGGCTGATGCACAGAGAGGGCCCAACCTGCCCAGACACCCAGAGGGCAGAGCCAGCAGCTGCTTCCTATGTCACCGGGTCTGGCCAGGCCTGCAGCCCTGCCCTTTCCTGTCCACGGCCCAGGTCTGGATCACACTCCTCTTGCTCCGTGGTTTGAGGCAGAAATAAAGGCACTTCCTGGTGGCCAGTGGGGACTTGAGGGCCTGATGACAATTTTGGTTCTGCCAGTGGCCTTCTGGGAAAGGGATTCAGCTTGGAACCCAGGCTGACCAGTCAAGAATGCAAAGCGGGTGACCATGTGGGTGTTAGCACTGGGGGTGGGGGTGGGGGTGGGGGTTGGTAGGCTGGGCAGGGCTGAGATGGGTCCAGTCTCCAGAGGTGGGTCTGCCCAGTGGCTGTGACTTTCATTCCTCTGGTGCCTCTGTCCAGGGACACTCTCTCTGCTTGGCCTCAGCCAAGGCTGCCCAAGGCAGGAGCAGCCTCCTACAATGGCCTCCCCAGCCCTCCTTGGGGCCAGAGCTGGACCCTGAGGGCAGGATTCCTTCCTGTTACTCCCTACCCTGGGTGCAGTAGGGCACAGGGATGGTTCATGGGGTGGGGTGCCCTATTCCAGGTTGGATCTCATTAAATCCTTGCAAAAGTCCCATTTTATAAGTGAGGAAACCAAGGTGCAAAGTGAGGTGCCCAAGGCTAGTGGTGGCCAGGGCTACAAAGGGATCCCTGAGGCTGGGAAGCCACCAAGCTGGCCACAGAGCCCACAGGGGAGGTTGGGTGGACAGGCACCTCCTCCTGCCCCACGTGAGGGTCCTGTCCCTCCACGCGGCCCATCGACTTTGTCTCTGGGCTATGTCCCACTGCTTGAAGGGATCCCTGCTGCCTGGTCAGGGCTGACATGGGACAGAAACCTGACTGTGGCCCAGGCCGTTCCCCAGGTGTGTCGCTCCCTCTCAGCCTGGCCCCTGCCTTGGCCTGCCAGAGGAAGGGGGCGTGGGGAGGCGTGGGGGCTGTGCGGTTTACTCCATGTTAGCTCAGCAAAGTGCTGTTCTTTCTGGATGCCTTGCTAACCTCCAGGTTGATTAGGGCCTTTTTTCCACCTTGCTTTCTTTTTAAAATTGGCCCCGGCCCCCCAATTGGGGGAGAGGTGGGGGGAGAGGTGCGGAAGTTTGCCTGGCAGCCTGCTTTAATTTTAAACCTGTGGGCTCCGTGGGCCGGGGACACGGGCCCTGGATGTCCCCGTGGGCAGTCCTCTGTTCTACAGCTTAGGAGGGGTGTTGGGCGGTCCTCCTCCAGCCGGTCACGTCCGGGAGCCGGGAAGGAGCCAGAGAGGCAGAGGCCAGGACCAGGGCGGGGCGTGGGGATGGGCACGGGGACAGGACGCGCTGCCGACACGCGGGATGCGGGGCGCGGAGGCCCCCACGCGGGCGGTGTGGGTGGGCGAGGGTGCCTTCATCCTCCCCACACGCCTGGGAGGCGGGCGTTACTCCACTCTTTCAAACGCGACTTGCCCAGGGTCCCGCAGCTACCAGCGACACCACACGGAGCGCGCCATCTCACAGGGCAGCTCCGGAGGCGGTGACCCAGGCGGAGGTCCCAGCACCTCGCGGTGCCCCTGAGCTGGGGTGGGAGGGCAGGCCGAGGGCGGCACCGCTCGGCCCGCACGACCACCCCCGTCCCCGCCGGAGCACGCACGGCTGCTAACCGCGGGGGGCGGTGCCAGAGACGCCCGCGCCTGGCTGCCCCGCCCCTTTCCAGAGGTCCCGCCCCCAGCACGCAGGCTCCCAGAATCATCCTGCGGCTCCCCTTGGTGTCGCTGGGGTCACTGAGAGAACGGACGTCACCGCCAGGGGCGCTTCGGAGGTGGCCGCGTAAACTTGGCAACATGCGCGCAGAGCGACGGCTGCCACCCGCGCGCCGCCAGCCAGGGGCAGAGCGTGGAACCCAGGTCTCCTGCTCTCGCGCTGCGCTTCAGCCCGGACCCAGCAGCCGTGCAGGCGGAATTTGCCGCCTCTGGCATCCTCTTTCCGGGTGTGACCGCCTGGCTTCCCAGGAACCCCGAGGTCTGGAGAGCATCTGGTGACGAGGGTCCTTCTCCCTTCCCTTCCCGACCTGGGAGCCAAGTCCTCAGCCAAGGTGAACGCAACGAACTAATTTTATGGAGGGGCAAACTGAGGCTCAGGGCCGGAAGTACCTCTCCAAGGTCGTGCTCTGTTTGTACGCTGGCTATGCCTCTCCCTCCAAGGCCCCCCTGCTCTGCCTTCTCCTGAGCCCCCAGACCAGCCCTGTGCCCCAAAGCTCTTCTGAGACAGGCTGGGACTTTTCCAAAGGGATTTTACTGAGAAAGTTGGGGGAAAAATGGAAATAGAATGAAAGAAACATTGTAACCTCCTGAAAAGTGGGCATAGGCTTGGGTGGGCATGGAGTGCAGATAGAATTGGGGGGAAGTCCAGGAGCAGTCCTCCAGCCCCTGGGCATCACCAGCTTTTCAGATGCCTGTGTCTTGAAGGCAGGTGACCCATAATTGGAAGTCCCAGGACCCCGACACGCCCCATGAGCTGGTGGCAGGGAGGGTCAGATCTAGAAGTCCCTGGTGTCTGCCAGGGCCTGGCCCTATGGGAAGACCCAGTCCTGAGAGCCAGAGACCTGGGACACAGTCCCAGCCTCTCTTGCCAGCTGTGTGGCCATGGGCAGGTCACTGAGTCCTGGTCAGCCGCCTTGGGTCCTCAGCTCTGTCTCTTGAGTTGTGTGTATTCCCTGTCTTCTCTTATCTCTGAGTGTTGGGGACACATGGAATGGGAGGTGGCCCACCCAGACAGCTGGGAGGAACGGCCACCGGCCAGCTGGGTGCTGCTAGGGCTTGAGCTGGGACCCCTATGACCCCACTTCACAGAGGGGACCCAGGGCTCAAGGGACTAAGGACTTAAGTGGTTAACTGGAGGGCTTCCTGGAGGAGGTGCTGGCATCTTTGGGCATAACTTGGCCCATCTGAAGATGGCAGTGGGTGTTGCAGCATCTCAGGTGCCTTCCAATCTGCTATGGGCTGAACCGTGTTCCTCCAAAATTCATATGTTGGGGTCCTTAACCCGGTACCTCAGAATGTGACCTTATTTGGAAATAGGGTCTTTAAAGAGGCAATAAGTTAAAATGAGGTCATTAGGGTGGACCCTAATCCAATATGAAGAGGAAATAGGGACACCGACACACCCAGAAGGAAGGCCGCGGGCGGAAAGTGGCATCTGCAGACCAAGGCGAGAGGCCTCAGAAGAAAGCAGCCCTGCCGGCCTGGGGCTCTCAGACGTCTGGCCTCAGAGTGCGGGAAAATAAATGTCTGTGGTTGCAGCCACTTGGTCTGGGGTGCTGTGTGATGGCGGCCCTAGGACACCAATGCACAAGTGCCATCTCTGCACTCCTCCTCCCCTGCCTGCCTCACACGCTGGTGGCCCCAGCCCGGGTCGGGACAGGCCTGGCTCTGTTCTCCTTGGACTTTCCCTGAGTTCCTTTCCTAAGACGCTTGCCGCGGAATCCCCCGTAAAGGGGTGGGGGCTGCCTCTTCTGGGAAGCCTCAGTGACCCTCCGCGCAAAAGTCAACCTGATCCACTGTGGGCGGGTCAGGCCCCACCCCCACACGGCGCTGCTCGGGGCCCAGAATGCCGTCCCTCCTCACTCCCGAGTGTGCTCCGCCTGGCCCTTGGGATCTTCTCCCTTCCGCCAGCTCCTGACACCCTCGGGGATGGCTTCCTGCCTGGCACCACAACCTCCCCAGAAAAGGCCGCGTCTCTGCTCCCTGGGCTCTCAGCCCCAGGCGGTGAACTTGATGGGCCTGCCTGGTGCTGGAGCCTCAGCCCTGTGGGCTGGGTGTCCCCCCACCAGGCCAGTGCCTGTCTCCTCCCCCTGCCCTCCGCCTCTGATGGAGGAGGTGCTGGCCATTGTGAGTAGCTCCCGGCAGTGCCAAGCCCCGGGGGCTGTCCTCCCCATATCTCCTCACCCTGTGGTCCCTGACCCTCAGCCTGAGCCCTGAGCTGCCAGGAGTCAAAGGTTGGCGTGATTGCCTCTGCGTGAAAGGGCTGGGGCCTTTTCTGAAAGTGAAAGCATGGGCGGGGATGGCGGGTGGGGCTGCGGCTGGGGCTGGGTTGGCCTGGCAGGCGCTGACCAGAGCTGGGAAGTCCCAGCTGTTGGTCACTGTCGTAGGCTGCTCTGGAGGCCCCATGGCCTGGGCCAGGCTCTGAGGACCCTGCTGGACTGCTGCTTCAGGGGGTCCCGTTCTGCCTGGGCCCAGAGGCTGCTCGCTTACAGGTACGTTCAGGGTAGGTGGAGCAGGAGGTTACAGGGTGCTGTGGGCAGTGGGCGGAGACTCAGGGACTGTGGACTCTTCCAGTTCTGCTAGTGGCTTTCCAGACCAAGGGCCTCGGCTCAGAGCCCAGGCCGACAAGGCCAGAGTGCCAGCTCAAATCACAGTGGTCACACACACACACACCCATGCAGAAAGCACAGACAGACAGACACACAAGACGTAAAGACCTGCATGCGGACACAGACAGACACACATGGACAGGTGGAGAGAAGCACTCACAGACCCTCCGAGGCACATGCTTACTAGAACAGAGTCACACACATACAGGGAGACACACTGGGGCCAGCATGCGGATGTGCAAAGCTAATACACATAGTGTGTTCATGCTGCGGGCTCGCATGCATATGTTAGCTTCACTTATCTATTTTCCTTGGGCACCTGCAGTGTACTAGCCATGATTGGGGGCTGGGTCAGCTGCACTCCCTGCCCTGGGGGTTTCCTGGTCATGGGGAAGAGACATCTCAGGCCCTGTAACTATCCCTCAGTCATGGCAGCAGGTGTGCCCAGGGCTGGGACCAGGCCAGAGCGGTAAGTCTGGGGCCCAGCTGGTCAGTGAAGGCTTCTTGGAGGAGGAACCACTTCCGCTGAGCCTTGAAGGAGTTGGCAGCTGGAGAAGGTGGGGCTCAGGTCACAGCAGCCTGTGCAAAGGTGTGGGGGAGAGGTGAGTACTTCTGAGTGGTGAGAATGGGTGAGCAAGTAGGGGATGAAGCTAGAGGGGTTGTTAGGGCCTTGAATGCCAAGCCAAGGAGGAACCTGAGCTGCTTCTGAGGGCAGTGGCAGTCTAGGAGGGCTTTATGTTTCTTTGCTACTGTGAAGGGGAGCCTTTAAGTGTCTTTTCTCCAATAGGCTTTGCTGGGGTATGGGAAAGCTATCGATTGTATTTGCATAATCAGCATACAAAACTTGCTAAACTCTTTTATTAGCTTCAGTAATTTTCAGTCTCCGATTTTCTAAGCAGACAACCACATCACCTATGAATAATGACAGTTTTATCTGTTCCTTCCCTATATTTATACCTTGTATTTATTTTTCTTGCCTTATTGCCTTAACTAGTTCTTCCAGGTAAATGCTGAAGAGCAGTAGTGAGAACACACATCCTTGCCCTGTTCCTTGTTTTCAGGAGAAGACTTCTAGCTTGCAAGGTTTTAGAGGAGGTTTATGTTTAGGCAAAACCCTCCTGACTGCTCCAAGGAGATGGCATCCAAGCGGTCTGAGAAGGAAAGCAGTTAGGAGTCTGTGATCAGGTGAGGGTGGGTGGCAAGTGGGGAGGTAAGGCGGGGGACATAGGCCTGCGCAGGGCACAGCCCGGGTACAGGCAGTCACCTGCCTGCAGCAGCCGGTTTTAAGCTTTGAAGGATGGGGTGAAGGCTCAGTCCCAGGGCGGGTGGGGAGGCTGGGGAGCGGGTGAGCACTGAAGGAGACCTGGAGGACAAGGAGCTGCTACAGGAGGGAAGGTCTAGGGGAAAAGGGGGTAGGAGCTGAGGCCGGGGCCAGGGCTGCGGAGGGTAGGGGAAGACGTCCAGGCCTGATGCCTCAGACACAGCCGCAGTGGCCCAGGTGGGAGTTCCCAGTGCCTGTGTCTCCTGGGTGGCATTCCTGCCTCTACTGCTGGCCCTGCAGTGGGTGTATCGGCCTGACCCGGAGAGCGTGGGGCCCAGGGCTCAGGCTGGGCCTGGGTCCCCATGGCCTTGAAGATCAGCCAGCTCTGAGCCCCAGCCAGGGAGCTGCGGCCCAGGGGCCAGGGGCTCCCTGGACACTCAGGGCAACAGGGACAGGGAGACAGAGAGAGAGAGAGCCAGAGAGTTTCCATGGATGTGGAGAGGTGGGCTCAGGGGAGAGGCCAAGCTCAAGATGGCAGGGGTAGGGGGTGGGGGTGAGGGTGGAAGGGGCCTGTGGGTCTCAGTCCAGCAGGCACCCGCGTGGCACCTGCCTGGTCAGCCAAGCGACACTTACACCAGGAGTTCACCCATCTTGCAGGCTGCACTGTGGGGTGACGGGGAGGGGTGGATGGACAGAGGCTCCCGTGCAGGAGGGCCACATTACCACAGGGACAGTCCCGGCTGCCCCCTGACAGATGGTGAGGGCGGGGGTGCATTGCAGCCTGCCGACTCCTTGGAGGTGGGGGTACCTGCACCCCAGGTCCGGAAACCCAGGTCAGATTTGGAGAGCAAGGATGGGAAGGCCAGGACGGGGAGCAGGCCGAGGGAAGCTGGGGGACTGGCCATGCAGGGGGACGGAGAGGAGGCACGTGAGGCTGGACTGGGTGCACGTCATCCTTGAATCCCAGAGGTGGGGCTGGTGAAGCTTCACCCCTGAGGTGAAGGTGGGGAAAGGTCAGGGCAGGCAGGGAGGGCTTTGGTTGCCCAGCTGTGGGCTCGGGCAGTGGGGAGCCATGGAAGGGTCTACAGCAGAGGAGTGGCCTGGTCGGACATGCGCTTTGGGAAGGTCACAAATGCCTTGGGAAGCTGCTGGGAGGTGCAGGGTCAAAAGTGGCATGGCTGGAGGATGGGGAGCCATCTGGGGGCCTTGATGGCCCTGGTTTGGGACAGGGTGGCGGAGCAGTGCGGCCCCCAAGCCTCTGCCTGTGCACCCTAAGAGACTCACTGCCCAGCTGCCTCTCCTTACCCCTGGGCTTCCTGGGAAAGCACCTCCATGTCTGACCCCACGCTGGCACCCGCTACCACCTTGGGTCCCTCGAGCAGGAGAAAGGGCTCCTTGGGCAGCAACCCCGACTTCTCAGTGCTTGGAGACACAGGCAAGCCCCCTCCTGCCCCACCCTGAGCTGTAGGGTCTGAGGCAGACCCTACCGGTCGCCCAGCCTTGGCTTCCTCATCTGCGACATGGGGCGAAGGACACCCGCATCTTTGTTGCCATGGGGAGCTGGTCTGTGGCAGGCATTGGGCTGGGCACACAGTAGGTGCTTACTGAGTGTGAGCTCTCCCCAACCAAGGCAGGGCCTTTCCCTCATGTACCCCGGGACAGCACTAGCTAGAACTTCACAACACCCCAGGCCAGGTGCGGAGGGGCACCGCGGAGCCAGAGGGCAGTGAAGGCCAGGATGGACAGCTCCCTGCCCCTCTGGGCAGGGTCCCTGAACCGTGGGGCACCAGGGGAGGATGGTGACCTGTGGTCAGGGTGGGGCTGATAAGGCCCCCATCAATCACCTGGATTAGCCCCTCCCTTAGTGGGGCCTCCTTCCAGCTGCTCTGTTGCCTCCGGGAGCCTTGGGGAAGGTAGGCCTGCACTGACCCCCGACAGGTGCCTTGCTGGAGGGGGGCGCTGAGAGGGGGTCTGGGCAAACTGAGGCCTGGGACACAGCAGTTACTGCCCAATGTCACCAAGGGGTCAGGTGCTGGCTCCAGCCTGGGATCTGTCCTGGCACCTGCGGGGGCCCTGGGGTCGGGCTGGGGGCTCTGCCTTTCGGTGGTTTGTGATTTTGGCAGGTCCAGCCCTTCTTTTGGCCTCAGTTTCTCTGAGGGTAAAGTGAGACCTCTCTGGCCTGATACCTTCCCCCACCATGGCCCAGTGTGCACAATGGGGTGGGCGGGAGATCCCAGCAGGTGGGGAAGTTCCGCTCCTCTCTCCGGAGCCCAGCTTAGCCTAAAGCCAGACAAGCAAACACAGCCAGGCTCACTCAGGCTGCAAGGGGTGTGGGCAGAGGCTAGCAGGGGCCTGGGTGCTGTGGGCCCTGCAGGGGCAGCGGTAGCTTCAGTGCAGCACCCCCATGCTCTTGGGACCCCCGCCCCACTCCTTGTGGGGGAAGCCAGAGCACACTGTGGTGGAGGTGGGGGGCAGAGGGGGAGATGCAGTGGATGGGAACTCGCTAGCCCCCAGTTAAATATAGACCCGAGGCCCCTCCCTTGTGGGCTGCAGGGCCTTGATAAGCCACAGGCTGGCCTCAGCCCATGCCCTCAGGCCTACTCTGCCTCCCTTCAGCTCTGTGGCACCCAGGGGAGGGTGTCCCCAGGAGGGGGCCTGGCAGAGAGCAGGGAGCAGCCCTCCCCTTTGGACGGAAGCTGTCAGGCCTTTTGGGCTGAAGTAGGGTGAGCTGAGGGCTCTGAAGGGCGGGCAAGGGGCCGAGGGAAGGATGGGGTGGATTTAGGCCTCAGGTCCTAAAGTCCGGGAAGTCCTGGATGTGGCCGGGCCCTGCCCTCGGGTGCTGTGAGCTGTGGGCTGGAACCCAGAATCTGCATGTTCAATTCCCCCGCCATCCAGTTCTGATGGGAGGGTCTGGCCTGGCAGCCCAGTGAGGGGTGGGCACCTGCAGGGGACCTTTTTTGGGGGGTGGTCTCAGAGAAGGCTCCTGACGGACGTAGCTGTCTATACCTCAGTGCCCAGCTGCAGCCTGGCACATAGAAGGTGCTGGCCAAGGATGTTGCCTGGTGACACTTCCTTTTTGACAGCCTGAGGGTTGCCTCTTCAGGAAGCCTTCCCTGACCAAGCCCCCGGGTCTGGCCAGGCCCCACAGGCTGGCACAGGTTTCTGTGTCTGCTCCCTGGGGCTGAGCCTCCTCCAGGCCTCCAGAGCCTCCTCACCCCCAGCTCTCCCGCTGCCAAGATGCCTTCACCACAGACAGCGACCCTTGGGCAGGAGCTACGAAACCCCAAGGAGCCTGAGGAGCCACGGCGGACAAGCAGCGGGAAAGAGCCCAGTGCCCATCATGAGAATGCCACGAGGCCGGGCCTGGGCACCTTGAGGCGTGCCTTCTCCCGGGCAAGCCAGCGGGCCGTGACCCAGGCCGCCAAGGAGGACGCGGGCCTGCTCTGGCGAAGCTCCCGCTCCCTGTTCTGGTCCTTCAGGCATGCCCTGGATGAGGGCCCAGCTGCTGGCCAGTCCCAGGTCGCTGCTGTGCCAGAGGTGCCTTTGAGGGTCATGGATGGTGGCAGCCAGCAGGCGTCCCCTGGGGTGGGGCCTAAGGAGCTGGACCCCAAGACAGGTGAGAGCCTCACAAACAACACTAAGTGTGAAAGGAAGCTGAGGTCAGAGGGTGGAGCAGCTGAGCCCGGGCTTCTTGCAGGATCTTCTCCCAAGCTCCCTCAAACCCTGCCCCTGGCCAATGGCACTCTAAATTCTTCCAGCATCTCAGCCAGGGGAGCCCCACTGGGCAGAATGAGAAAAGTGAGGCTCAGAGAGGTTAAGCAACTTGCCTCTGGTCTCACAGCCAGGGAGCGGAGCATGGGCTTGGAAGCTAGATCCACATGACTCTAGAACCCCAGCCTCTCCATGGCCTTTCACAGCCTGGCTCCTAGTCAAACTAGGGCGACCCTTCGGCACTGGTACGCTCTGGTCACAGGGTCTCGGAGGTGCAAGGGGACCATGTCTGCCTAGAGGGGAGCTCAGGGGGGCTGCCCAAAGGATGCATTGGAATTGGGCTACAAAAGGGGGCTGCAGGTAGAGGTTGAGAAAGCCCCCTTGGGCTTGGGGGGGTAGGGGCTGGCAGAGAGCAGGAAGTGGCAAGAAGTGTCGAAACTGGACGCACTGGGAGCCTTGCAGGACACGCCCAGCCTGAGCTGTGACGCTATGAGACCAGCGGTCAGTGCTGCAGGGGAGGCCGCAGGTCAGCTCAGTGGAGCTGAGGGTGGGGATGGGAGCCAGGCGGAAGGTAGGGAATAGGGCTGGGGAAGGGAGGGGCAGGGGTGGGAACCCGTGGCCTTGGGGCCACATGTGGTCTTCTGGATGCTTGAGTGCGGCCTTTTGACCAAACAAAAGGAATGTGTTCTGTGAAGTTTGGATTCCATCGAGGGGCCGCACCTGGGGATCTGGAGGGCCACCTGTGGCCTTGAGGCCGCAGGTTCTGCAGCCCCAGATGGACTGGACCGGGGCCTTTCGGACTGGGGTCCTGGGGCGGGGCCCTCTCACTGGCCCCTTTCTTGGCCGCCGGTACAGGAGGCAAATCTGTGGCCGACCTCATTACTGAACGGCAACTGCTGGCAGCCTTCGAACAGCTCCGGCACCTAGAGACAAGGCTGGTGGCCGAGAAAGCCTCGCACACCTTTGAACAGGACCCTACGGCCTTTGCGCGGCGCGCCATGGACGTGTGCCTACATTACGACGGGCTGGCAGCCGAGATCGGCGCCATCGTGTGCGAGACGCTGGGACCCGACGGCGTGGACGCGGCCGTGCTGACCGAGCTGGCCCGAGTGGTGCGCGCCGAAGAGGAGGCTCACCCGGCGCCCCCAGCCGAAGGCGACTTCCTGCGCACGCCCCGCCGCTGGCGCCAGCACTGGGAGGAGGCGGTGCAGCGGAGCGCGCAGGAGCGCGTGCGGCGGGCGGCCGCGGGGGGCACCTCTGGGGCGGTGGAGGGCGCTCCCGGCCTGGCTCAGCTGCTGGCCCAGCTCGGTGGCTTGGTTCGCCACGACCTGCAGAAGGTGCTGCTGGAGGTGCAGCCCGCGTACGCGGCGGCCGGCTTTCCCGCGTGGGAGGCCTACCTGGGCGCCTTCGGCTGCGCCGTGGCCCAGCGTGTCCAGGAGCTGGCGCAGGCCGCCCGCGGCTATGAGCAGCTCCATCTCCTGCTGGACTGGGCCGCCAACGTCTACGGCAGGTGAGCATCAGCCAGGGCTGAGAACCGGGACCTTTAGGTCTTTCTTCTGCATTTTAGGCAGTGGTGCGCTCCTGCGCCCCAGGTTTTCCCAAGGGGCCACCCATGAGCAGGTTCCAAAAGGTGGAAAGCCTCTGCGGGTGGTTCCCACTGGAGCAGGAAGCCCAGCTAGAGACCCTATGTGAGTCCACAAGGTGTCTTTGGGTGAATTAGAAAAGACACCTCTCGAGGCAGGACACAGGCGCGGGCTCTGACGCTTCGTGTGGGTGCGCCCCCACTCTCCCCTTTGGACGGGCATCCAGGTTCAGGGTACAGCCCGCTGGGACCGTCCACCTCCAGCTCCGCACTGTGCCGTGAGGGCGGATTACTAGCGCCCTGAGCAGTGCCTGCGCACAGGCAGCAGTGCCAGCAGAAGGAGTCGCCTCAAGTCCTGGGCTCCTTAAATTGCTGTGCCTCCCGCCCCTCTCTGGGGCTCCCTGCTGTCGGTTGGGTGGTGGCTGGTCCTTGAGCTGTGTGGAGTTTGGGGGCAGGAGCGCCTAGAGTCCAGTTTTGGATGTACCGGGACCATGAATGCAGAGGTCACCACTGAGGCAGTCTGGTCGAGGTCCGTCTAGACAGTCGTCCTCACACGGTCTGCGCACGCAGGGCTGGCTGCTAGAGTGCCAGGAAAGGCAGCATTCAGAAGCTTGAGGAGGTGGTGCAGACGTCTGGAGGCAGGGGTTGGGGGTGTGAACAGAAGCCCAGGTTCCGGCCCTGCGGTGACGGCGTTAGACTTTGAGCCTCGGGGTGGGGAAGGGGTAGCGCCTGCGGCATCAGAGCCCCTCCAGGCCCTCAGCGCCCCCGCCCTGCCTTCCAGCCCTGACTTCCTGGCCGCCCCAGACCTGGCGCTGCCCACGAAGAGGCTGCCCCCGCTACTGGCCCCTGATGTGTGGGCCCGACTGGAGGGCGACTACACCAGCTTGCTCGAGGTGAGGCGGGGCGGGCCAGGCCGCATGGACGGGTCCTGCAGGGATCGCGGTTGAGGTTGTGACACTGGCGGTGGCTCACCCTGCGGCCGGCCTCCCGCGCGCGCTTGTAACCCCACAGGGCGGCCCTCGTCCCTGGGGAGCAGGACGGGTTTCAGGAGGCAGGAGTCTTTCGGGCCTCCTCCCTGGGAGTGCCTCACTGCGGCCCCCTCCTCCCCAGACCAAGATCACAGGCTGCTTCGAGGGCATCTTGCAGCTGGAGCAGAGTCGCTGGGCGGCCGCCGAGGCCCCCGACGTGCTGCAGGGCCTGTACCGCGCGCCGCTGTCCACCGACGTCCACATGGTTTGGCTGGGAGGGGGCTGAGAAGGGGCGTGTGTTCGGGCCTCAGGCAGGCCGTGGGGACACCCAGAGCTACCGTACTCAGCCCTAAGCGTCCCTCCCCGCGAGGCCCCACTCAAGAAGAGATAGGGGATCTCCCGAGGCCCCCAGAGGCTGGCGGACCGGGGGTGCGGGCAAGTTGACCCTTAGGTTGGGGCACTGAAGGCTGGAGCCAAGACTGCGAGGCAGAGCGGCTGGGCTGGAGACGTCGCGGGGCCACCAGGTGGAGGACTGTGGGCTTCGGGTCAGGGGCTCGGGCGCGAGCTCAGCGTGTGGCTTGGTCGCAGCTCGTGGCCGAGCACGTGAAGGCCGGCGGCGCTATCTCCGCGGAGCTGGAGGCCACCACCCTGCGGATCTGCGCGCGGGCGCTCGGCCTCTTCGTGCCCAGGTGCGGGGTCCTCCGCCGGGGCGGGGTCGGTGAAGCGGCCGGGCAGGGTGTGCGCGGCGGCCACCGGTTTGCTGGGAGAGGGAGGCCCCTGCGCTGCAGGTGCTGGGGGGGCCCGTCGTCGCAAGGCCCGGAGTTGGGTTAGGGACCCGCGGGCGGGCGGAGCCCCGGTCGTAGCGCGGCCGGGAAGGGTCCCCAAATCCTCTGCGTACCCCGCCCCCAGGTTTGAAAAGGCTTTCCTGGAGTCGGGGGCGGCGAGCGAGCCGCATCTGGGCGCCTACATTAAC
>NW_012148130.1:1515290-1527381 GCF_000956105.1 Propithecus coquereli | reverse complement strand
ATCTTCACCCCGGCCAGGCTTCTTCCTTTTTGGGGACACCCCTCCCCTGGGAAGCCCTCCCTGACACCGCACCCTGGGCTATCCTGGGCGTGGGGTCCGGGTCCCTCTGACCTCAGAAGGTAGAAGCCCTCCCCGTGGGCGGGCAGTGGCCTTTGGCCTTCGGCGCCCTCAAGCCGGGGCCAAGCCTCAGTGTCTGCCCCCCACCTCCCACTGCAGACGCACCGGCGGCGAAGGTGGCCGGCGGCAGGGCACAGACTCTGGGCTACCCTGTCTGGGTTCAGATGCCGGCCCTGCCACTTGCCGGCTGAGTGCCCTGGGACAGATCACTTCACTTCTTGCCTCTTTCCTCAGCTGTGCAGTGGGATCAGAGCACCCGCTCCCTAGCGCTGTGTGGGGACTCAGTTCCTACCTGCTGCTTGTGAGCACCCGTTGTGCCCGGCGCTGTGCCGGCCTTACCTGCGCGATGCGTTTATCCCAAGCGCAGTGTTCCCATGCACAGATGGGAAAGTGGAGGTCTAGAAAGGAAGTGCCCCTGTCCACAGTCATGCAGCCAGTAAGTGGTAACGCGGGGACTTGGGCCAGGCTTGCCTGAGTCCAAAGCATGACCGTGACAGGGCAGTGCTTCTCTAACACTCTCTTGTGCCTAGTCTGTGCCAGGCCTGTCCTCGGCACTGGGGACCCTGGGGTCTCAGCCCCAGGGAGCATTCTTTGTCCCTTGGTAGGCAGCTTCTGGCCCAACCCCTGATGGAACTTCAGCCTGCCCTGCTGTGTCCCCTGGCTGTGGGGACTGAGCATAGCCTTATCCTCAGTTTCCCCAGTAGTGAAATAGGGACATTGTCACTTTCAGGGGGGCAGTTATGAGGCTGAATGAAGGGTCTGTTCCAGGGATGGCTAGTTGCACTGTCCATCACCAGAAGGGAGGGAAAGTTTGTCCTAGAGCTGCCAGAGAGGAACTCTGCCATGGAGCTGGGCAACCGCCACTCCACTGATCTATCCCTCTATGATTGGCTCCTGGAGCTTTGGTGCCGTCCTCTCATTTGTCTCTGCTCCCAGGGCTACTACACTGTGCAGCCCCAGGGGCTGCCCTTCACGTTATAGTCTAAATGAACAGAGCTGGTGTGGCCCACAGCCTGCATGGCTATGTGCCGGCCTTGTTCCCCAGCCTGCTCCCCCTTGCCCACCTCATCACCTGTCCTGGCCCCTTCCCAGGACCAGTCTTTTGGCCAGGTTCCCCGGAACCCTAGAGGAGTTGGAGAAACCCCTGGTGGCTGCCACCTGCAGCTTCCAGAAGCACCTGCTTCAGGGCTTGCAGCGTGACATTCAGGTGAATGGGATGGGCCCTCTCTCCCCACTTTCCGTGCCCAGTAGGTGCCCCCCATTCCCTGGAGCCTGGGGACCCAGGTCACAGCGTTTATTAACCCCAGAGGCCATTGTAGGGCTGTGTGTGTTGGGGAGTGGGCAGTCGGGGGTGTGTGTGTTGGGGGGCAGACAGGGCACCCGGATGAGTTCCACTGAGCAGGGACGGCTGGGAAACGCCAACCTCTCACTTCAGTCTCCACCTCCGCTAGGAAAGGCCTAGTGACACAATCAGTAGCTAGGAGACGGGGTGGCACCTGGGAACCCGGTAGGGAAGGGAGTCAGGGGTGGTGCACTGGGCTTTGCAGGAAGGGCGGGGTGGGTAGGGAGAATGCATTTGAAGACTCCTACTCCCCTGTGTCCCCAGCCGCTCTTCAGGGTTGTATGCACCAAGGGTTGGCTGGCACAGGACACACTTCGTCCCCTCATGGACAAGGTGGTGGCCTTTGCTCACCATCTAGAGCATGTGGCCCAGCCGTGGGCTCAGGTACTGCAAGGGGGAGGGCCTGGCAGGGGTGTGCCCGGGGCTGGGGCCGTGGACCCTGGCCCTGACCCTGACTCTGACCCTGACCCTCTGGCGCCCAGGAGACTCTGCAGGAGGTGCACCGTTATGTGGTCCGCGAGTACCTGGCGCAGGCGCTGAGGCCTCGGGAGCGGTTCCGGGGTGTCGAGCGTGTGAACGGCTCCCAGAAGATGAGCCTCGATGCCCAAGCAATCGGGGACACCTTCCAGGGCTTGGTAGGAGCAGCGTCTGACTGCCCCGCGGCGCTCGCCTCCACGCGGTGAAGCGCCCTCCTAGTCTCATTTCTACTGGGTCCCGGAGACTCAGGGAGTGGCAGTCGCCAGGTCCTAGCGGGGAGGGCTTCTGGCGGAGCAGTTCTCCGCACTGCGTGTTGGGCTGGAGAGGGGCTGGGCGTCCTGGCCCGGTTGGGGTGGGACCAGGTGCGGAGGCGGCACTTTGCACATAGTTTGTCGGGGGCGGGGGGGGGGTCTGAGGGTCGCGGCCCTAGCCAATGGGCAGGGCTTGTGGGGCCGTCTCCCCACCTCGCACCCGGAGCCCTTCTAGCTGAGGCGCCCAGCACCCCTACACACATCCCTCATCTGGTCTGCTGGTCCCCCAGGCCAGACGTGGCGAGCAGAGATGACTACTGTGTGCCCGGGCGGGACCGTCCTGCTGTCCGGGAGGCGGGCGCTGCAGCGGGGCTGACCGGTGCACTGATGGGGGCTGGAGGCAGGGGCGGCAAGAAGGCTCCTGGGAGAGGTGGCCCGCCCCGCACACATCTCTGTCTCCACAGGGCTCTGAGGCCACCTGGCTGGACCAAGCCATCTCGTGTGTGGCCGAGATTCTGGGCGAGACTTACAAAGACGACATCAGGAGGCACCTGGAGACGCTCATCCAGAGCTACCCCGACATCAGGTTCGTCTGCACCTACTGCCCGGCTAGGTCCTAGGTCCGGACAGGGAGCTGGGGGCCTAGGGGTCTGGCATTCGTGCCTTCTGAAGAGTCCCAGTGGCTGTGGGTGGGCCGGTGTTGAGGGCCGGGAGGAGCGAGCTTGTTTTGGGGCTGAGGCTGCACATACCTGTGTTCGCATGAGCCCAAGGACAGCATGGGGAGGGGGCCTGGAGCGGGGAGGGGAGGGAAGTGGAGCTCGGCCATCCTGGTTGCAGGGGAGGCTAAGGAGGGACATGCCTCCTGCCCTGGAATCCGAGGGCAGAGGCACGACCCCCCATGAGAAGAAAGCTTTCTCCGGAAGCGCGGAGATGCTGAGATTTGGCCAGGCAGAAGGAGGCTTCGATGGGGGTATGTTGGGGGGACGATGAGTCATCTGAAGCCCTTGGAAATCCCAGCTCAGATCTCTCCACGGCGTTGGAGATTCCAGGATGGGGCGTGCACAGAAAGCCCCTGGTCCAGCCCCTTCCCTGGTCATGCCATGTGGGGTGGGAGGGAGAAATTCCCTGCCCCCCAGCCCAGTTGGCCTCCCAGGCTTTGGGTCACAGGGACCCAAAGCCTGGGAGCCCTGAGGTTCCCCTCCGGGCCGCTCTGGGCTCCCCAGCCCAGCGCAGGTCCACTCTCCCCGGCTCCTGGGACAACACCGTACTCAGCTTGGTGCTGGGGCTGGGAGGCCGTGACTCCCGCAGCCGCCCTCCCCCAGCCATATTGCCCCTCCCTCACTCCACCGCCATTTCTTGAGCCCGTCCCCTGGTGGCCCTCTCCTCTCCGTAGGCTCTGTCCCCTGCCGGGCGTGCCCCTCCTCTGTCCCTCCAAGGTGCCCTTGCAGGCTCAGCCACCGTGCACCCCAGGTCGGTGCTGCCACTTCCTCTGTCAGTCTCAGCCCCTCTGACCCGGCTGCAGGAATGCTCAGTGACTCATACTTCCTCCCAGCCCAGGGGTTCCCCTCATCCTGGGCCTGGGGGTGTCACGGAGGTGCTGGGTCTGTAGCCAGGGCCTGTGTGTCTCTGCAGGCGGGATCACATCCTGGCCATTCTGGCCCTGCGCAGACTGGGCCGCCGGCGGAACCACAGCCTCCTGCAGCATGCCCAAGACCTGCTGAGGGCGGCGGCCAAGGCTGCGAGCTCGGGGGCCACTGGGGACCGCGTACTCTTTGAGGAGATTGAGGTGCCCACCTCCGTGGACGTGCTAATCACCTGCATCTAGGGCTCTCTGATCTGAGAGGGGCTGTCCTCAGGTGGGGGGCTGTGGTAGCCCAGAGCTAGGAGCCCAGGGAGTCACTGTCAGCCCTGCCCCCAACTCTGAAGCCTGCAGTTGGGGAATTTTTGTCCTCAGCCAAGCAGGCTGCTTAGCCACAAGGAACAGCAATGACAAAGGCATTTCAGGCATTTGTGGGGGAGTACTTGGGGACAGCGGAGTTTCCCTTCAATACTGCCCACTGGGGAGGGCCTCCCTGCCTGCCTAACTGTCCAGCACCATCTCCCAGTCTGAAAGGGAAGAGTATTTAAAAATAAATGTGAATTAGAATGGCGCTTCCTTAAGGAGGGGACAGGGCCAAGCTGGCTGGGAATGGGAGGTCCGGGTCCCCTTACACCAAAGGGCTGGAAGGCCCTGTAGTGACTCCATTTGGTGGATGGCCCTTTCTACCCATTGAACTGGTGGGAAGACTGAGGCAGGCCAGAGCTGGGAAGGCCCATACCGTGGCTGCAGAGCAAAACAGGCCTCCACCATGGGTTCCTGGGTCCATTGGTCTCATGTGCTCCCGGGCAGGCCCCAGGCCTCTGGGGGACAAGAGAGACCAAGGCTTGTTCTGCAGCTTAGAGTATTTGGGTTAGATAGGGGAGGGACTTCCCAGCAGTGAAAGTTGTCCCCCATGGAGCCTGTGTATGTGGGCATGATCCTGCAGGTCTCAGCCAGGGAGGCGGCTGGCGGCTCCAGTGTGCACCTGTAGCACCCACCCCCCCACGGGAAGCTGGCGCTGAGATTTGGCTGTAGCCTGTGGGCGAGGCTGCTGGGAAACTCATTTGCATTGGCAGCCTTGGGCTGCAATCGGAGATGGGAGATTTACAGGGAGAAGCTGGGACAGGTGGCAATAGCTGCCCCACCCCCACCCCTCCTTCGCTGGCCGCCACCGTCTCTGGGCCTTGGCAGGTGGGCCAGGGTTCCAAGAGCCTAACAAAGTTGGGTCTCCTGAGGACAGGGCAAGGGTGCTGAGAGGCTGTGGTGCCAGGCAAGTGGGGGACATGTCTCTCTCAGCTCCCTCTGGGCCCCCGCCCTGCATGGTGGACAGCCAGGGGGCAGTGCCCGGGCAGGTCTGCCCCACTCCCTGCACCAGGGCTGGAGCGCAGAGCCGGGTCTGAGTCTTGGTGGGGCCTTGGGGCAAGGGGCTCAGTGCCCAGGGGTTATTTGTCTCCACTGGGAGCAGGTGCCACGGGCAGCGCACCCTGCCCCCCATGGGTGCGCCAGGGCTGGAGGCCAGGGGCGGGGGGCGGGCGAGGGAGTATCCAGATCTCCCCGGGCGGGGCAGGAATGAGGAAGTGGGGAGGTTGGGGTTCCCAGGCTCCAAGGCGGGGTGGGGGCAGGGTGTGTGTGACGCTGACACCCGTGAGCAGTCCTTGTGCCAGTGTTACGGTGGGGGCTGGCAGAGGATGGGCGGCACTGCTTCACCCCAGGCCCCGGCACAGCAGCCTGGCATCCTCCCAGCGAGGGGTGCAGGTGCATCTGAGGGGCATCTCTTTTCCTAGGGGAGGGGTCCAAGGGAGGGGCAGGTGACTGACAGGCCAGCCTGTCCCCTGCTTGACCCCACGTCACCCCAAGGGCCATCAGTGTCTTGATCTGGTTTGGTCCTGGCCTGGTTCTCCCCAGGGAGCCCGTGCTGCCCCTTCCCCACCTTTCAGCCCGAGGCCCTTCCCTGAGCCCCTGCACCCCCCACCCCGGCCCTGGCCCCGACCAGCTTGGCCCTGCCTGCGCCCCTCTGCTGGAGGGTCCTGGGGCTGCGCTTCCAAGGGGGGTTATGGGGATGGGGAGGGGCTTCTGTCCTGGCCCTGCCACTTTCCAGCTGTGAGACCACTGGCAAGTTCCTTTACCTCTCTGTGCCTCAGTTTTTCCAGCTGTGAAGTGGGGGTGCTGTCAGTGCCTCCCAGGCTGGGGACAGTGAAGTGACCCCATGTTCCCAGGGGCCCAGCCACCATGGTCTGCGAGAAAAAGCCCAGAAGACCCTGGGTGCAGGGGTGGGGGCGCCGAGTGTCCAGCAGGACCTGAAGGGGTGGAGGTGGCCGGTTGCCGGGGATTTGGGCTTGGACCCAGGCCCGTCTTCCTGAGGATTTCTAGGCCCGGAGACAGGAAGTCAGGGTTTTCCTGGCAGGAACTGTGTGCACATGTGCACTCATGTCTCCGCGCAAGGAGGGCGAGTGTGCACCCACGCGTGTACTCCTGAGAGCCCGGCATGCCTGGGGGCTGGGGCCGCCTCCCAGGCCAGGTGGGGCCGAGCAGGAGGCTGGATGGCAGCTCCTACGAGGGTGCAGCAGGGAGGCTGGGGACAGAGGGTGGGCCAAGACCACAGGACCTGGCCCAGAGCCCTGGCCTCTGGCCACTGGGCCCCCAGGGGTGGACCTCGCCCACCCGCACTGCCTACCAGATCCCACGAGGCCTTGCGAAGAGCCCAGAGTGTTTCCTTGGCCATGCTGTTGTCCAGGCTACGCATGCTGGGGGTGGGGGTGTCTGGCTCTCAGAGAGCTGCTTCTGGACTTGCTGGCTGGGTCTGGCTGGAGGTGTGTGTGTGTGTTCATGAGCTGGGTTAGCCCCTGTCAGCACCCCCAGCACAGGGGGCCCTTGCCCAGCCTCCTTGCTCCTCTCTTGGAGCAGGATAGCCGGGGACCATCCTGTTTGCCCCTCAGGCTCGGATCCCAGCCCTGCCAGCTGTTCTCTGGTCCCAGCCTCTGCCTGTCCAGCTCTCCCCTGCCGTGGGACCCACTGCTCCTCCCTCTTCAGGGCTCAGTATTGCTTCCCCCAATGCCACCTGTTTCCTGGGGCTCCTTCATGTACTAGGAGTTGCCTCTGGTCTCTGTCCCTGAGCCTGGCATCCTTGAGACCGGGCCTGCTCTGAGAATCTTCTAGGGCTCCAGCCCAGGTGCAGCTGGGAGGGCAGTGAGGAGGCGCAGATGGCCCACGTGCCCAGGGCAGGTGCTCAGGTCTGCAGAGGTGATGAACTGTGTGTGCGAGTGGCCCAAGGACAGCATGTGCTGCAGGAGGAGGGGACTTGGGTGTCCACCCTAGCTCAGGCTGAGGCCTAGCAGCCCTCTGTGGCCATCGCTCCCTCCTGGTCTCCTGGTGCCCGGGCCCAGCCCCTGCCAGAGCGCGTCGCACTGGAAAAACGCACAAGGCCAAGCCACAGAGGACTGCATCCAAGTGTCTGCTCTGTCCTCCTCTGGCTGGTGACCTGGGCTTAGTCTTGTGACGCAGGAGAGAATGCCCAGTAGAGAGGGAGCCTGGGGGTCAATGGGACTGTTCGCAGAGGTCCTGGCACGAAGGGCGTACTGTGAGTGGCAGTCAGTGTGTCACCTTCATGCCTGCATAGCCTCTCCCTCTTCCTTCCTCGCCTGGTGACCCCGGCCCCTTCCTTCCTGGCCCCCGTGCTCAGCAGGCCCCTGTACGTCGGGGCAGCACCCTCGGCGGCTGGAAGGTGGCTCCGTAGGGCTCCTCACCACTGCCACATGGGGAGGGGAGGCTGCAGGGCCCCCAGGTCCCCCCCTGTGCCCAGTCTTCTTCCTTCCTTTGGGAACTGCAGCAGGCTACAGAGGCCTGCCTGCGGGGAGGTAGCTAAGCTCCCAGCAAAAAACCGGGTCCCTTTGGTAGAGTTGCAAGGGATAAGAAAATAATAGAGAAAAATGGAAAATAAAAGAAATAAAAGAATACACAGAGACAAAGATATAGTTTTATAAGTTTATGAAGGTTATAGGGAAAGTGGAATCTCAGGGGGCCTAGACCTTCTCCGTGGGTCTCAAAAAGCCCCGAATGAGGTCTTACGTGGTAACTTTAGGGAATAGTGATTAATTGCCAGGGGTAACAGATTTACATAACAGCAGGTAGTTCCCCTCAGCTTAACAGATTTTCAAAAGGCTTCTACAGATTCTTTAACTAATTCTATCTACGTGAGCAAATGGTTACAAAATCTTTCAAAGATTGGCCAGGCGCAGTGGCTCACGCCTATAATCCTAGCACTCTGGGAGGCCGAGGTGGGTGGATTGCTCAAGGTCAGGAGTTTGAGACCAGCCTGAGCAAGAGCAAGACCCCGTCTCTACTAAAATTAGAAAAGAAATTATCTGGACAGCTAAAAATATATATATAGAAAAAATTAGCCGGGCATGGTGGCGCATGCCTACAGTCCCAGCTGCTTGGGAGGCTGAGGCAGGAGGATCGCTTGAGCCCAGGAGTCTGAGGTTGCTGTGAGCTAGGCTGACGCCACGGCACTCTAGCCAGGGCAACAGAGTGAGACTCTGTCTCAAAAAAAAAAAAAAAAAAAATCTACGTTCCAAGGTAAATTTATCACTTAACAGAGGGGTCAAACAGAGATACGTTGGCTCCATATTTATTAGGTTATTATGAATGGAGACAGGTAGTCTGGAGTGTTCAAACAAGAGCTTTACTTCTAGCCATTCGGGCAGCTATCTGTTCTGGGGGGCACTCCATTGTCAGCTCTCAGCCTGTAGTTTTTAACAGATTCACTTCACTTTACAAAGCAAATCCAAACCTTTAGGTCTGAGAAACACGGCGCCTTGTGGAATACAATAGCCGCTACTGTCTTTCAGAGATGCCCTTCCGAGTGTAACAGCATTTGAAATGCAAACCAGCACGGTCACGTATTCCTTCAGGGCAAAGCTCTGCAAAACTCCTAAGACGAATCCTGTCTGCAAACACATGGATATTAATTCATGGAGCAACACCTGCCCACCAGGGTCACTGGCTGTCCACAGGGGGAGGGGCCAGGACTGGGCTGTCCCCAGACTGCCCTTCCCCACCCACCGTGTGGAAGGCTGGGCAGCAGGTGTGTGCTGGCCACCGGGATGAGACAAGGCAGCTGCAGCCAAGGGTGGACTCCACAGAGCTCCAGGTCTGGGGATCAGATCCCGCTGGGTCAGGCCTGGCCTTGTAGGGGTGACTGTGCTGGGAGCCAGGAGCCTCCAAGGGTGAGGCCACCAGGGTTTCAGCCCAGCGTCCTGAGGCCCTGCCCGTGCGAAACACCTGGATGGAAATGAGATTTGGACAAGTCCTACCACCTCCTGAGTCCACTCCTCTACTGGAACTCGGGGGCCTGGACCAGTCATTGCAAAGACCCTTCCTCCTTCCAGGGACACCGCACTTCTGTCTGTCTGCACCTACGCCCGCCCACCTGTTAGCAGTTTCGAAATTTAAATTTTTTTTTTGTTTTTGAGACAGTGTCTCGCTTTGTTGCCCGGGCTAGAGTGAGTGCCGTGGCGTCAGCCTAGCTCACAGAAACCTCACACTCCTGGGCTCAAGCGATCCTTCTGCCACAGCCTCCCGAGTAGCTGGGACTACAGGTATGCGCCACCACGCCCGGCTAATTTTTTCTATATATATATATTTTTAGTTGTCCAGATCATTTCTTTCTATTTTTTTAGTACAGACGGGGTCTCGCTCTTGCTCAGGCTGGTCTCGAACTCTTGACCTTGAGCGATCCACCCGCCTCGGCCTCCCAAAGTGCTAGGATTACAGGCGTGAGCCACCGCGCCCAGCCCTCGAAATTTAATTTGTTAAATGTTTTCATTTTAACTCTAATGATGTTTTGTATAGTAACACATTCACTTAGGTTAGAATTTAAAAGGCATTAAAGGATATAAGGTAAAAAGTCTCCTTATCCCTGGTGCCTCTGTTCCCTTCCCCAGAAGCAACCAAGTTTCCTTGAGGACACTTGAGTTTGCAAAAAGCGATTCTTACCCAGGGGATGTACATGAATAGTGGAATGTCGCGCATCGGTGAAGAACCCATTTTACTGGAGGGGGTTGGGAGATGGGCAGTCCTTCTTGATGCCAATAAAATCAAATGATGAACCCAAGGCTCTTAGATGAATAGAAAAGAATGGAATCTTAGGATCTTGGGAGAGACGCGTCATGAGAAGTTCTGATGTTTCTGGAGTGATTTACGGCGTTCCGGCTCCCGCAGATATGGTGCAGCAGTTAACGATCAGCCTCTGGATTTAGGCACCTCTGGGCCGGAATCCCAGTGCTGCACCTTCCTAGCTGTGTGATCTTGGGCAGATTATTCCACCTCTCTGGGCTGTGTCTCCCTGTGTAAAATTGGGAGCATTCCATGCAAAAATGCAAGTGTGCTACTGGAGGAGGGCCCGGAACTTGGTGAGCATCCCCTACCTGTCGCAGTTATTGTTAGTTATGTGCACCACCTCCTTTAAGCCACGCCTGCCAACCCAGAGCGAATCCTGAGGGGTGGAGCAATGTGTCAAAAGACACCACTGTAAGTGATGGAGCTCCCAGGGCCCAGATGGTCCCCATGCGTGAGCCCCCACCATGGTGCCTTCCTTCCCCAAAGTCTGGAAGGGGAGCTCCCAGCACGGTGGTTTGGGGCAGCCTCCCTCCCCTCCTCCCCGCTACCCTGCCTGCCCCAATGAAGCGCTGGGGTTTCCAGGAAAGCCCCTGCCATGTGACTGGCCTGTCACTGGGAGGGACCCTAACGGGACTGAGGCTCCACAGCTGTTTTCCTGGAAATCATGCCGGCTCTGAGAAGGCCCAGGCACTGCTGGCCCCTGGGCAGCCCAGGCTCGGAGGGATGGGGCTGAACTTGGGCGTTTTGCATCACTGCCGGAGAGCCGTTGTGAAAGTCGGGGCTCCTTCAGGAGAGAAAGCTGGCCTTGGGGAGGGCAGCGGCCGCTTGGGACTGGCACAGGGAGCCCTCCCGCACCGCACTCTAGGGAAGGCCACTGGGTTGGGGTCCTGCTGCCCGACGGGCCCTGCTTTCTCCCACATGGCCCCCTCTCTAGCGAGTGAAGTAGCCAGGCTCATTGAACACCTGAAGAATCCATGCCTCCTCGGGCCTCAGTTTCCCCACCTGCCAAGCACAAAAAGGAATCCTGGGCCTGGCTTCTTCCTGGGAGTACAGAAGGGTCTATTAACAAGTAAACAGCTTCCCTGGGGCAGGGAAGGGGCGCTGCCTGTTGGTGCCTGGTCTGGTGAGTGCCTGGAGCCCCTCCTTTGTAGGAGGGGCTTCCCCATAAGGGCGGCTCCTGGTCAGCTGTCCTGGCCGTCCCGTGGTCCTGGGGGAAGTCAGCAGACTCCTGCCCAGGCCCTGTGCAGCTGCAAATGACCCTGAGCAGGTCACTTCCCCTCTTGAGGAAGGCTGAGTAGTAGCAGGGACCCCAGTCTCAAGGCCTCAAACTTTGTGTCCACTAATTCTCTGAGACTCAGTTTCCTCATCTGTCAGCAGGCGATACAAGGGCTCTGCCTGGTGCCATTAGTGAGTGCGGCATCCTCAGGAAACGAGAAGTCCCCAGGAGGGTCCCAGGTCTGGCGATGGCCTGGGAAGTGGAAGGGAGAAGCAGGGCGGACGCGCTGACCTGAGAGGCAGGGTTAAGGCGGTGGGAAGTGCAAGTCATCCTGCAGAGGGAAGTGGGCCCGGGCAGATGGGGGAGGGGCTAGGTGACATCCCGGAGTGCCCCGGCCTTCCCCTTGAAGGGAGCCCATCCCACGGTCAGCACTGTTCTGACGATGCTGCCGGCCAAGCCTCCCGGCCAGGTCTCCGCTGCAGCCAGGCCCGGTGCCCGCACAGCCGGCTACCCCAGCTGCTTTGCACGGGTATCCTGCCCCAGGTCCTGCCTCCCTCTGGCCTTCAGCCTCCCCTGTTCAGAGAGCTTCCCCGCAGTCCCCTGCTCACATAGCCAGAGGGCGGGTGGAGGGAGGCTGACAATGCGCCACCCTGTAGTATTCTCTGGCCAGGGCTCGGTTGGCCTCTTCTGCTGCCCCACAGGGCGGGGGTGGAGTTTTAATTAACTGACTAAACAAGGCAATGAAAAAGATTGGGAAATATATTTTTTTTCAAAGATGAAAAAGTGGAAGATAGTACCTCCCATTTCTACATCTAAACCTCTGGCCTGGTAGTCCTTCCTTGTGTCTGACTTAAATGCATCAAGCTGCATTTCAGATATTAAGCAACAGTGGAGGAGAAGTAATATAGCACTGCACTTAGTGAAGGGGCTTCTAGCCCCACCACTGATGGGCACATGACTGGACCTAGCTGTGCCTCAGTTTCCTCATCTGT
>NW_012148130.1:1480057-1515235 GCF_000956105.1 Propithecus coquereli | reverse complement strand
GGCTGGTCTCGAACTCTTGACCTTGAGCGATCCACCCGCCTCGGCCTCCCAAAGTGCTAGGATTACAGGCGTGAGCCACCGCGCCCAGCCCTCGAAATTTAATTTGTTAAATGTTTTCATTTTAACTCTAATGATGTTTTGTATAGTAACACATTCACTTAGGTTAGAATTTAAAAGGCATTAAAGGATATAAGGTAAAAAGTCTCCTTATCCCTGGTGCCTCTGTTCCCTTCCCCAGAAGCAACCAAGTTTCCTTGCAGGACACTTGAGTTTGCAAAAAGCGATTCTTACCCAGGGGATGTACATGAATAGTGGAATGTCGCGCATCGGTGAAGAACCCATTTTACTGGAGGGGGTTGGGAGATGGGCAGTCCTTCTTGATGCCAATAAAATCAAATGATGAACCCAAGGCTCTTAGATGAATAGAAAAGAATGGAATCTTAGGATCTTGGGAGAGACGCGTCATGAGAAGTTCTGATGTTTCTGGAGTGATTTACGGCGTTCCGGCTCCCGCAGATATGGTGCAGCAGTTAACGATCAGCCTCTGGATTTAGGCACCTCTGGGCCGGAATCCCAGTGCTGCACCTTCCTAGCTGTGTGATCTTGGGCAGATTATTCCACCTCTCTGGGCTGTGTCTCCCTGTGTAAAATTGGGAGCATTCCATGCAAAAATGCAAGTGTGCTACTGGAGGAGGGCCCGGAACTTGGTGAGCATCCCCTACCTGTCGCAGTTATTGTTAGTTATGTGCACCACCTCCTTTAAGCCACGCCTGCCAACCCAGAGCGAATCCTGAGGGGTGGAGCAATGTGTCAAAAGACACCACTGTAAGTGATGGAGCTCCCAGGGCCCAGATGGTCCCCATGCGTGAGCCCCCACCATGGTGCCTTCCTTCCCCAAAGTCTGGAAGGGGAGCTCCCAGCACGGTGGTTTGGGGCAGCCTCCCTCCCCTCCTCCCCGCTACCCTGCCTGCCCCAATGAAGCGCTGGGGTTTCCAGGAAAGCCCCTGCCATGTGACTGGCCTGTCACTGGGAGGGACCCTAACGGGACTGAGGCTCCACAGCTGTTTTCCTGGAAATCATGCCGGCTCTGAGAAGGCCCAGGCACTGCTGGCCCCTGGGCAGCCCAGGCTCGGAGGGATGGGGCTGAACTTGGGCGTTTTGCATCACTGCCGGAGAGCCGTTGTGAAAGTCGGGGCTCCTTCAGGAGAGAAAGCTGGCCTTGGGGAGGGCAGCGGCCGCTTGGGACTGGCACAGGGAGCCCTCCCGCACCGCACTCTAGGGAAGGCCACTGGGTTGGGGTCCTGCTGCCCGACGGGCCCTGCTTTCTCCCACATGGCCCCCTCTCTAGCGAGTGAAGTAGCCAGGCTCATTGAACACCTGAAGAATCCATGCCTCCTCGGGCCTCAGTTTCCCCACCTGCCAAGCACAAAAAGGAATCCTGGGCCTGGCTTCTTCCTGGGAGTACAGAAGGGTCTATTAACAAGTAAACAGCTTCCCTGGGGCAGGGAAGGGGCGCTGCCTGTTGGTGCCTGGTCTGGTGAGTGCCTGGAGCCCCTCCTTTGTAGGAGGGGCTTCCCCATAAGGGCGGCTCCTGGTCAGCTGTCCTGGCCATCCCGTGGTCCTGGGGGAAGTCAGCAGACTCCTGCCCAGGCCCTGTGCAGCTGCAAATGACCCTGAGCAGGTCACTTCCCCTCTTGAGGAAGGCTGAGTAGTAGCAGGGACCCCAGTCTCAAGGCCTCAAACTTTGTGTCCACTAATTCTCTGAGACTCAGTTTCCTCATCTGTCAGCAGGCGATACAAGGGCTCTGCCTGGTGCCATTAGTGAGTGCGGCATCCTCAGGAAACGAGAAGTCCCCAGGAGGGTCCCAGGTCTGGCGATGGCCTGGGAAGTGGAAGGGAGAAGCAGGGCGGACGCGCTGACCTGAGAGGCAGGGTTAAGGCGGTGGGAAGTGCAAGTCATCCTGCAGAGGGAAGTGGGCCCGGGCAGATGGGGGAGGGGCTAGGTGACATCCCGGAGTGCCCCGGCCTTCCCCTTGAAGGGAGCCCATCCCACGGTCAGCACTGTTCTGACGATGCTGCCGGCCAAGCCTCCCGGCCAGGTCTCCGCTGCAGCCAGGCCCGGTGCCCGCACAGCCGGCTACCCCAGCTGCTTTGCACGGGTATCCTGCCCCAGGTCCTGCCTCTCTCTGGCCTTCAGCCTCCCCTGTTCAGAGAGCTTCCCCGAAGTCCCCTGCTCACACAGCCAGAGGGCGGGTGGAGGGAGGCTGACAATGCGCCACCCTGTAGTATTCTCTGGCCAGGGCTCGGTTGGCCTCTTCTGCTGCCCCACAGGGCGGGGGTGGAGTTTTAATTAACTGACTAAACAAGGCAATGAAAAAGATTGGGAAATATATTTTTTTTCAAAGATGAAAAAGTGGAAGATAGTACCTCCCATTTCTACATCTAAACCTCTGGCCTGGTAGTCCTTCCTTGTGTCTGACTTAAATGCATCAAGCTGCATTTCAGATATTAAGCAACAGTGGAGGAGAAGTAATATAGCACTGCACTTAGTGAAGGGGCTTCTAGCCCCACCACTGATGGGCACATGACTGGACCTAGCTGTGCCTCAGTTTCCTCATCTGTGAAAAGGGGATAGTTAAGCAGTACTCATTTCATTAGGTTGCTTGACGAAATCAGTTAATGTACACAGAGCACTTAAAAGAACCTGGCATCTGTGGAGGCCGACAAAAGCCAGCTGTCTATCCAAAAGAAGTGAAAGCAGGAACAGGAACAGAATTTGCACACCCTGTTTGCAGCAGCGTGATGCACAGTAGTCCACAGGTGGCAGCAACCCAGGTGTCTGTCGAGGAATGAGTGGGTAAACACAGTGTGGTGTAGCCATACGAAGGAATATTACTCAGCATCAAAAAGGAAGGAAATTCCAACACACGCTGCAACATGCGTGAACCTCGAAGATGTTATGCAGAGAGAAACAAGCCAGTCACGAAAGCACCCCAATTACGCGAGGTCCCTGGAGTAGTCAAAGCCGCAGAGCAGCCAGTAGAAGGGCGGTCGCCAGAGGCTGAGGGCGGAGGGCACGGGAAACTGTTGCCTGGTGGGCACAGAGTCCCGGTTTTGCAAGGTGAGAAGAGTTCCGGCGGTGGAGGGCGGTGATGGTTGCCCAGCAACGTGCGTGTACTTAATGCCACAGAACTGTGCACTTACAGTGGTTAAAATGGTAAATTTTGTTATGTGTATTTTATCATAATTTTAAAAAATAAAAAGTCAGCTGTCATTGCTCAAGCAGAAGGAAGGGAGGGGATGTCCCATGAGGCCTGGGCTGACTGTGGCTCCTGGCCAGGTGCTGGCGAACTTGACTTCGGGGCTGGACTGGGGGGTCATTGCCCGTGTGCTCCTGCCTGCTGCCTTCCCTGCCTGGTGGAACCACCCACTGCCCTGGCCTATCCCCTGGGAGGTGGGAAAGAGGACAGCAGCTGGTCACATTCCCAAGCAGCATCTGATGCTCATTTCCTGCCGGGGGGTGCTCCTTGGCTGGAGGTGCTTGGCCTCTTGAGGACAGTTTCCTCATCTGCCAAAGCGGGGTAAGCAGAGCTCCTGCCCCATGGGCCCCTGGATGTCATCCCTCAGCCCTCTATGTGGCCCCGTTTTCAGGTTTCCCTTCTGTTGGGGACTGAACTTGAAGAGAGGAAGTGACTGGTGCACCACGCAGGCGGAAGGCAGTGTTCTCTTTCCCCAATCCCTAGCAGTTGCTCTTGGTGAGCCACTGTGGGCAGCTGGGGACAAGGTTGGTGGCCCTGCCCCTGCCCTGCAAAGCCCAGGCTGACCAGGTGCTGGCTCTGAAGGGATAGTGGGGTCTTGCGGGCCTGACAGCCCCTCCCCCCTGCAGGCTTCCCTAGCCACTTCCCAATCTGCGTGGAGCTAGGAGCGAGGCCGGATGGGGCAGAGTCTGGCAGGAGAGCCTCGTGGGGATTGCACAATGAGGCCACAGCCGGCGTCGGGCCAGGACCCCGTGGTTCTCATCCCATCATCCGTGTCTGGCTGCACTTGGGCTGGCCTGACCCGTCTTCCCATCTGTGCACCGTGGAGCTGATGGAATGACCTCCCAGCCTCAGGGACCTGTGGCTCTGTTGACTCATCTGAAAAATGTCATCTCCAGGACCTTGGGGAGAGAAGGGATGGGGTATGCAGTCTACGCCCCTCTCCTGGCAGCCTCCTGTGCCCTGCCCCTGTAAGCCCCCCAGGGACAGGGTAGACGACAGCCTAAGCTCAAACCTGGCACTTGGCCACCACTCCTGAAGAGGAAGAGGAAGTTCTCAGTCCCAAGGGGCACCCCCTGAATGTACCCCTCACTCAGCTGCCCCTCCCAGCTCTGGCGGACCAGTGCCCAGGCTGGCGGGGGGAGGGGGAGAGGAGGAGGGAGCAGGAGGAGGGGACAGAGGAGCTGGACACAGAGGGGAAGAGCAGAGGTTCCAGCAAGGAGCAAAAGGGCAGCTGGTGCCCAGCTGGGAAATTCCTAAATGACACGGTCCTTTCCAGAGGGCAGGAATTCCTAGGCTGTGAAAGGGGGAAGGAAGTTAAGCTCCCCTCGCACACCTCCACCCAGCCTCCCCGCCCCTCCATCCCGCAGAACCCGAGCCACTGTTTGGAAGGGGAAACTGAGCACCGGAAAGTGCTGGGACCTGCTCGCGGCAGTGCTGAGTGGGCAACCCTGGGCCAAGTGACGGGCAAGCCTGAGCCGGCTCCCTGGCAGCTCCGAGCCAGTCCCAGAGAGGGCAGTGCTCAGCGGGAGTCCTCCAGGCCTGCGTGGACTCACACTCTGTCATTTACTGCCCGTGTCCCCCGGGTAAGTCACTTCACCTTTCTGAGCAGTTCCTGGCTTCAAGCAAGGCCCCCAGCAGGCGGCCGTGCACAGCCCTCAGTGCTCTGGCTGGTGCTGCAGCCCCCTCCCTTTAGGACGCCTCCTCCAGGAAGCCCCCTCCATGCCTGCACAGCGGAGCGCTCTGCCCAGAGGGGCGAGCTTGGCGGCTGAGGGAGTCAGGGTGGGACGCGGGCGCGGCCCTGAGCCCTGAGCCGGGGTGGATGCTGGCTCTGTGACGCAGAAAGTGGCCCTGAGCGCGGCCCCCTCGGGGCAGCCTATCAGCAGCTGTCGTCGGACAATGAGCCCGGCGGCTCCGGACGGATCCCGGTGCCCCCGGGTCCTTCCCGGTGCCCCACATTCCCGGCGACACAAGGTCCGCCCCGCCACCCCTGCCCGGGCTGGTGGGAGGCAGCGACCCGCGCCTCCCTCCCTCCCGCTGGGCCAGCCTGGCGCCACCCGGACACCGGGACACCGGCACACAGCCCCCGCCACGCCGGGCCTTGGCCTCCGCCCGCGGGTTTTCCGCGGTTGCGGCGGGCGGGGCGGGGGCGGAGCCTGCGACTATTTCAGGCCGCGCCGAGCTGGGGCCGGGACAGCGGCGGCCCGGCCCGGACACAGTAAGTGACCTCTGCCTCCGTGCGTCCGTCCCCCGCCGCGCCACTCAGCTTCTCGCCCTGGCCCCGAGTCCCCGGCCGGATTCCCCGAGGGAACGGCCTGACACAGCGCAGGAGACACTCCAAGGGTCCCTGGCTTCGGGCAGCCCCACTGCTGGGGAAACTGAGGCCCCGTCCAGCGAGAGGCAGCGAGGGCGGGGCTGGCGGGCAGGCGCCGGGTCGCCCTTCCCTTCGCCGTAGGAAGGCCCAGCCCTGTGGCGTGACTCCCTGGCTGTGTGACTTAGGCCAAGTCACTTCCTTGCCTGTGCCTGGATGTCCTCATCGGGGATGGCTGCGCCCCAGGAGAGAGGAGCCAGGCCCAGGGAGCAGGGAGGCCGTGCGGCCCTCAGCCCCAGCCGGGCAGAAGCGGCTGAGGGGAGCCCGGGAGCCTCCGTGGAGCTGTGGCCGCGGTTACTCTGCAGGCCCCTTCCCGCCTCAGTGGGCAGTCAGAGCCCGGGCTTTAAGGGGTGCCTTCCCGCCCTCCTGCTGCCCCTGCGGCACGCCTGGCGGTGCCTGCAGGACAGACACAGGCACACAGCGTACTCACCCTTGCTGAGCCCAGCCAGGTGCCCCTGCAGGGGCGGTTTTGCCACATCCTCTCAGCAGCGCAACGAGGTGGGGTCCTCATGCCCATTCCAGAGGTGGGGACACAGGCCTGTGAAGGAAGGGGGTGTCAGTCCACACGCCGGTGAGAGGTGCAGAGAGCCCGCGGCCGTTTCTCTTCCCGCTGCGCCAGCTGCCTCTGAGAGTCGAGACCTGGGACGAGGCCCGGGGTCCAGCTGTGGGACCTTGATGGGCAGGGGTTTTTGCCGGAGAGGGGAGAGGCCAGTCATGCTGCAGGGGACCTGCAGGAGCTGGGCCTGGAGGACGGAGAGGGCCTGGACTGTGTGGGGACTGAGGAGTTGTGTCCTACGGGGAGGGGTGGGACAGTGAGGCTGGTGGGCAGCACTGCTGGTCAGGGTGGCTCCTCTCCCACTCTCGGAGGACGGCAGGGGTGGGGCCTGGGTGCCCAGGGTGGGGCTGAGCAGCCCTGCTGGATAGACCAGCTCCTGCGGTGCCTGGCGTGCAAATGAGATGGGTTGGGAGGGGAAGCTGGGCCAGTGGGTGGGCAGGGCAGAAGTGTCCAGTGGCCTTGCACCTGGGGACCTTGGCTTTGGAGCTCCCCGGGGCAATTCCTGCTTGGTCCTGAAGTGGAGCTCTCAGCCCAAACGGTACTAGGGAGCAACTGGGGTCCAGGAGTGTGGGACTCTGCCCAGGGTACCAGGTGAGATGGCAGGGGCTGGGGGTGGGAGGAGCCCAGGCTTTCTGTCCCCCAAGTGGCTCTGGCCAAGCCCCAGGGTATGGGGCAACCCCCTGAGGGAATGGGGTAGGATAGCTGGGCCAGTGGAGGCAGCAGCTGGGGCTGTGGGAAGGGTCTGACAGGCCTGAACTCAGCCCCCGTGCCTGCTGTGCTTGGGGCAGGCACCCCCACCCCCAGCCTCAGTTTCTCCTTCTGGATGGTGGGTCATCCTGTCTGCTTTACAAGGCTGTTGCAGGGGTTACTCTAAGTCATCATGATACATGAGACACAGCTTGATATATTTATTTTTGGGGGTGGGGTGGGCAGGTGGCACCATGGTTACAGGTCACCCCAGTGACCAGGGAGGCCCAGCCCTCCCTTAGGGTCAGCCATGCTCCCCTGCAGTGGTCCTGGCCTTGCTTTGACAATGGTCAGGGTGCTGGGGAGGGTCCTGCTTCTCTGGATGCAGCTTGCAGGGCAGTGGGGAACACGGGCAGGGGAAGCGCCGGGCTCTGGAGCCAGGTGATCTGAGTTCCAAGCCCAAGCTATTGACCATAGGGACATTTTAAACCTAAATAACAACACCCTTTCCGGATGCTGGAAAGGAAGAGATGGGGTGGGCACCCAGGAAGGGTGCAAAAACAGGAAGCTTTTGTGGCTATGTCACCCTGTTTGCGAGCAGGCAGGCTGGGGCAGAAGCCAGGAAGCCTGGTTTCTGGGCCCAAGTTGCTGTGTGACCTCAGGCAGCCCTGTGCCTTGCTGAGCTCTTAACTGCCCATGACATGTGAAAGGGTCTCCAAGGTCCCTTCCCACCCCCTATGGCTTCTGTAGATCTGAGCCCCAGGGCTGGCAGAGGAGTCAATCTCTGCCCCTCGTGGCCCAGCAGGAGCAGCCGAGTTCCTGCTCATGACAGCCTTCCACGGTCCCCCGGCGCGGTGGGAACTGGGCAAGGTGCAGCTAGGCAGGAGGGGCCTGGGCTCCTGCCTCAGGTCAGCTTCTGGTGCTCTGTGACCCGGGCATGGCACTGACCCTTCTGGACCTCTGTTCTTGCTCTGTCAAAGGGACAGCAGCCCCAGCCCTGGCTCTTCCCCAGGGTCTCGTGGGATCCAGGGAAGTACTCACTACAGTCCCTTCCTCCTGCCCAGGGGGTGGGCTGTCAAGGAAGGATTTGCCAAAATGAAGTGAAGGCCCCTCTGTCCCGGCAGCTTGGCGTCCCAGGGGTGGTTCTGGGAGGGGCCTCCAGGTATTGGAAAAGGAGCTGTGGGTGGAGAGAAGGGAGCAGAGCTGTTGGGGCTCTGCTAGGCCAGGAGATGGCCAGAGCCCCGGTGGCTGTACGAGTGAAAACAGACCAAGCACGCTCAGTGCGGACACCGCAGCTGAGCGCTCGGGCCTGGGAGCCCGGAGCCAGGGCCAGTGCACCGTGGCCACTGACTTCTTCATCCTCCCTCCTCACAACCTGCAGGTCTGAGCCAGGGTGATGCTGAAGATGATGACATTTTTCCAAGGTCTTCCGGGCCAGCAGCCTGTGCCAGGGACCCTCGACTTACCCAGAAGCCCCCAAAAGTTGCCCTCTACGTCAGAGGCAGAGTCAGAGGCCTCCTCTGAGGACTTGGTGCCATCCCTGGAGGCTGAGGTAGCCCGAGACAGGAAGGAGGAAAAGCTTTCCAAGAAGAAGAAGCCAAAGGGACTGGCCAACATGTTCAGTGTCTTCACCAAGGGAAAGAAGAAGAAGGGCCAGTCGGGCTCAACAGAGCCGCAGGGCGAGCCTGAGCCCAGGCCAGGGCTGGATGGCCCACTGCCCACAGGTAGGCTGGGCCCAGGGCTGGTGCGTTAGAGCCAGGCCGGCCTGGGTAGGGTAGGAGCGCATGGGCATGGATGAGCCACCCACTCGGGACCGGGGGGCAGCAAGCTGGGCTTGGAGGTGTGTGTGCCTCCCGCTTTCACCAGTGCCCCAGTGGGGCGGGCAGGGGAGGGGGCGACCAGGCCTCCGTCCTGTCGGGGACCCGGCCTGCACCCTCTGGGGGCGGCCCGGGGCGCCGGCGCTAACGCGGCTTTCTGGGCGCAGTGGAGGAGCTCAAGGCGGCCCTGGAGCGCGGGCGGCTGGAGGCGGCGCGGCCGCTGCTGGCGCTGGAGCGGGAGCTGCAGGCGGCGGCGGCGGCGGGCGGCGCGGGCGAGGAGGAGCTGGTGCGGCGCCAGAGCAAGGTGGAGGCGCTGTACGCGCTGCTGCGCGACCAGGCGCTCGGTGTGCTGCGCCGGCCGCTGGAGGTGGCGCCCGAGCGGCTGCACCAGGCGCTGGCCGTGGTGGCCGAGCAGGAGCGCGAGGACCGCCAGGCGGAGGCGGAGCCGGGGACCTCGGCGCTGGCGGCCACGCGTCCGCGGCGCTGGCTGCAGCTGTGGCGGCGCGGCGTGGCCCAGGCGGCCGAGGAGCGTATGGGCCGGCGGCCGGCCGAGGGCGCCGAGGGCCGCTCGGAGGCCGAGAGCGTCTTCCTGCACATGGGCCGCACCATGAAGGAGGACCTGGAGGCCGTGGTGGAGAGGCTGAAGCCGCTGTTCCCGCCCGAGTTCGGCGTGGTGGCGACCTATGCCCAGAGCTACCACGAGTACTTCGCGGCCCAGCTGGCCGCCATGGCGCAGTTCGAGCTGTGCGAGCGCGACACCTACATGCTGCTGGTCTGGGTGCAGAACCTCTACCCCAAGTGAGCGGCGGGCTGCCCCCCTCCCCCCAACCCGGGGCAGGGAGGGGTCTGCTCTGCAGGAGGGGTGTTGAGGCGCGAAGGGAGCTGTTTTCAGTGGGGCCAGCGCTTGCAGAATCGGGGATCTGAGAGTGCAGGGGTGGGATTTGGACTCAGAAGGACGGAACCGGGCATGCCAGGTCAGGGCCTGGGCACAGGGACGGGGCTGGGGCTGGGCTGCTTTGCACTTGGAGCCCTTAATTTCCTGGGCCTCAGCCACATTCTGCAGCTGGGGAAACTGAGGCCCAGAGAATGGCAGGGACTTCATTCCTTTATGAGCTCCCAGTCTGAGGAGGGGATGGAGCCAACAACGAGGACCCAGAGCAGGCCTACGGGGGTCAGGGAAGCCAGCCTAGTGTCTCTGCGGGAGCAGTGTCCCCGCTCCAGTCTAATGGATGTGAGGGAGTCAGGCTGGGGAGGGGACAGGCCAGGCAGGGCAGGAGGTGGGAGGGAGGATGGTGTTCCTGGCAAAGGGCATGGCATCTTTCAGCGCCTGAGGCTGACCCCTGGGACGCTCTGGGAGCCCAGCAGAACTGGTCAGGGTGTTTGGATTTATCTCGCAGGCTATGTGGGCCCCCTTAGGCAGGACGACTAGCAGGGGCAGGATAGGGCCAGGGGTCCTGTTGGAAAGATCCCGTGTGGGTCACCTTGTGAGCCCATGGCAGAGCTGGGTTCTGGCCGCTGAGGCCTGGAGCTCCTCAGGCGGGAGGTGGCTGTGCCAATGGGGGACAGCTGGTACCCCAGCTGGGTATAGCCTCAGGCATCCCCTGACTGGCCGAGACGCCTGGATCGCTGTGTGTGCCCCTCCTTCACACAGACTGCGTGGGGAGGGACATGTTCTGCAGGGTGGAAGTGCCCAGGGCACGGGAGGCCAGGGGCTCTTATTGTGGGGGCTCGGCCACTGCTGGCCCAGCTCCAGGCGTGAAGCCTGGAGGTGCAAATAGTGTGGGCTGTGTCTGAGGGCCTGAGGACCTTTGGGCGGCAGTGGGCTCAGTTGGTGCCGATGGGTCAGCTCCGACAGGAGGACACGGGAAGGGCCCAGAGGGGTAGTGGGTGAGGAGTCAGTAGGGCATAGGGGCATGGGCACAGGACAGGGGCTGCAGGAGGGATAGTCCAGCTCCAAGCCAGTTCCTACTTGTGTGTCCTGACTCACCAGGAAGTACCAGGCACTGGCACCTCTGCCTGTGAGCCTTCCTGTCCCAGTGACCTCAGGGTCTCCTAGCCTGGGGCCCAGTGGGGTTAGCACAGCAGGAAACTAAGGCCAGCCTGGGCATGGAGCCCTGGTGACGGGGTGTCCAGGGAGGCATTGTTGAAGTCTGTGTGGCCAGAAGTGTGGGGAACAGAGGGACGCAGTCTGCGTCTAGACCGGGTGAGGGGCACAGAGAGGGTCATCCTTAAGCCTCCAAGCAAAGGCCCCTTTGGAAGTGCCAGGGCTAGGCAGGTCCCCTGGGACCTCAGGGACCCCGCAGAGGCGCCACGAGAGTGAGCTGAGACGCCTCCATGGAACAGTTCAGGGGCAGCCCTTCCTGCCCTGGCCGGCCCACCCTCTGGGGGCTGCAGGGCTGGCCTGGTGGGGCGGGCAGGGCGGGCGAGTTGCCCAAGGTCTGGCTGGGTCTCAGGGCGCTGTGACCAGGAGCTGACTTGGGGCAGGGAGATCAGATCTGAAAGGTGGCGCTGGCCGCTGGGTGGAGAAGGGGCTGTTGGGGGCAGGGCAGGGGCAGAGAGGTGGGGAGGAGGCTCCTGCACAAGCAGGTGAGAATGGGGGGCCGGCAGGGCACGAGGGTGGCTCGAGGCTAATGGGTTTGGGGGGCTATTTTGAAGCAGGCGTGGATGTGGGGCTGAGAGTCGGGAGGCACGACGATGATTTCAGGGTTTCTGGTCTGAACCAAACTGAGCAGACAGAGGACCCATCATCTGAACCAGGGAATGGGGATGGGGGTGCTTCAGGGTGCAGGGGAGCCTGGGCCTGCTGGGGACTGGAGGCCAAGTCTGGGAAGGTGGCTCCTTATTGAGGGACAGTGCTGAGTGGGTGCAGCTCTCCACATGCCAGCCTCCCTCTGCCCACAGTGACGTCATCAACAGCCCCAAGCTGGCGGCTGAGCTGCAGGGTGTTGGGCTTGGGAGCCTCCTGCCCCCGAAGCAGATCCGGCTGCTGGAGGCCTCGTTCCTATCCAACGAGGCGGTGAGTCCTGCGCCGGGCCAGGGCCTGGGCCAGGGAGGGGCAGGAAGGCAAGGAAGGGGGGATCAGAGACAGACTGGGCCTGGGCAAGGAGTGTGACAGCGACTTCCAGGTGAGCAGGGAGGTGGGTCAGTGCTACGATGACCTGCCCCTCCTCCCCCCAGGCCAATGTGAAGGAGCTGATGGCCCGTGCCCTGGAGCTGGAGTCACAGCACTGGGCCCAGGATGTGGCCCCCCAGAGGTTGGATGGCCACTGCCACAGTGAGCTGGCCATCGACATCCTCCAGGTACCGGGTCTGCCCCACAGACAGCCTGCACCGTGCACGCGTACAGCCCATACACTCCTTGTGCATGTGCTGCCCACCTCCTGGCACCCCCTGTTCCAGCATGCTCCCCACCCCACCCCAGCCCCAGTCCAGGGAGCCCCTGCTCAGCCCACCCACCACCACCCTGCAGATCATCTCCCAGGCCCAGGCCAAGGCAGAGAGCATCACCCCCGACTTGGGCGCGCAGATAAAGCAAGTGCTGCTGGTGGAGCTGGCCGCGCTCCTGCGCAGGTGGGTGGTGCATGTGCTGCACAGGACGGGCCGGCGGCCACCTGCTCAGAGCCATGGCCCCTGCCTGTGCCTCAGGTGGGGTCCAAGCTGGATCAGTCCCCCCGACCCCCGGGTGCTGAGAGCCTCAGGAGGTCTGACCCCCCGCAGGACTGAGTGTGGAACTTCCTGTCCCCCAGTCAGCAAAGCTCCCAGCAGAGCAGCCTCCAGCTTCAAAGAGGATGCCCCGGGAGGGACTGAGACCCCTGCCACCCCTTCACACACACCCCCAGGACTCCTCCAGCCAGCCACACCCCTCTGGTCTTCCAGCGATGGGGTTCTGGGGACAGCAGCACAGGGCTCACGCTCTCTTCAGGAGCCCTGGAGGGGCTCTGGGCCCACTGGCCTTACCTGCCCCCCCCGCCCCCACCCCCGGAAGCCACGTGCGTGCCACTGAGGGGCTAGTGGCCCTCCCTGAGCTGCGGGGAGACAAAGGGAAAAGGCTCTGTGAACCCACTGGCAGGGCGGCTGGAGGCTGCTGTGTCCCGGTGTTTGTGCTGGTCCTGAATGTGCCCCTTCTGGTTTTACCAGCTACCAGCGCACCTTTGACGAATTTCTGGAGAGATGCAAAAAGCTGAGACATTACAGGGCCAATGTCATCGCCAACATCAACAACTGCCTGTCCTTCCGGTGAGGGTGCTGGGAGGCGGGGTGGGGAGGGGTGGCAAGCGCTTGGCGGGGGAGAGGGTAGCTGGGCTGGAGGGGAGGAGGAGCCACGCAGGCAAAGACGTGGACTCTCGAAATTAGCACGGTGGGTGGGGAAAGGACAGGACGGGCTGCAATAGCAGCAGCAAACGTCAATGCCGGGTGGCTCGTGCACTCACGCCAACGATTTACTCGTTATTTTATCCTTACACAACCGGACAGTGTAGGTACAGCGGTCATGCCTGCTAAGCAGAGGGGCAGACTGGCCGTGGGGCGCTGGCTGGCCCTCAGTTAGAGGGGGATGTGCTGTCGGTGTGTGCCGGGGGTGTGGAGAGCGTGGACAGGAGGGAGGACTTGGACTTGATCCCACAGGGGATGGGGAGCCATCGAGGGTTCTAGAGTGAGGAGAAGGGGCTAACTGCCTCCCTGGGTGTGGGGCTGTAGTCTGGGCAGGGCTGGTGTGACCCCCCTGCCTCCATCTCCCAGGACGTCCATGGAGCAGAAGTGGCAGGTACCCCAGGATCGCCTGAGCCTCCTGCTGGGCCCCCTGAGTGAGCTCAAGCGTCACGGCTTCGACGCCCTGCTCCAGAGCCTGTTCGCGGACCTGAAGGTAGCAGCCTCCTGAGCCCAGCGCGGGGGCAGGGGGAGGCACGGCAGCGCAAGGTGTGGGGAGGACACGCTCTGGGCCTGTGAGAGGCATGGAGCAAGCTGCTGTGCCAGGTGGCGGGGCCCCAGAGGGGTCCTGCCTTTGCCCACCACTTTGTCCTGGGGCCTGGCCTGAGAGGGGCTGCCAGGGCTGCGAGGGCCTGGACAAGTAGACCCAGCCCAGTCCCCAAATCTGCTCACACTTTTCCTCCAGCTCTCCAGACCTTCTGCCCCCCGTCCCTGTGCCCAGCTCCCAGCTCCTGAAGCTTGGGGCCTTTGGCAGCCAGGGTCACATCTGCTGTGGGTCAAGAAATCCACAGAAAACCCTTTGAATTAAAGTAGTTCCTTTAGCAGAGGAACTTTAGCAGAGGTGGGGGTCCCTCAAAAGGAAGAGGTGTTCCTTGCCCAGTGTCCAGGGCTAGAGGCCACGGGTGGCCTGAGGGTAGCGAAGGCCCTACCAGTGACCCTGGATCCCTTGGCACCGGTCTCACAGGCCCAGCCAAGCACAAGGCTTTGTTTATGCAGGAATTTATTTATTTAAGAGGGAGGCAGTGGAAAAGGCCCCAGGGCCGGCAGACAGGCCATCCTGGCCCCTGAGCCGCAGCTGGACGACCTTAGAGAAGGGTGCACAGACCCTGCCTCCACTTCCTGTCTGTGAGCAGGGGCCTGAGCTCTGTCTGGGCTCCCTGGGAGTCCTTGAGCCACCTTTGGCCCTCCTGCCTGGCACACGGGTCTACGGCTGGCGGCCCTGCCTCTCCCGGGGCGTGACCAGACTTCCTGCCTCCCCCATCTCAGCCGCTGTTCAAGAAGTTCACGCAGACCTACTGGGCAACCCCCGCGGAGACTCTGGAGAAAATCATTGCCACCGTGGGCGGAAGGCTGCCCGAGTTCTCAGAACTGCAGGACTGTTTCCGGGAGGTGAGCACGCTCTGGGCTGGCGGTTGGGCCCGGACACGAGGGCTAACACGTGTGTGTGCACCCACACACCCACACGCACCTGTGAATACATGCACACGTATGCACTCTTACTCCGGCATCTGGGAGTGGGAGGTGGGGAGCTCCCCGTCAGCGGTCGGCTCCCACGACCCTGGCTGCTTGCCCTCAGGAGCTCATGGAGAGCGTGCACCTGCACCTGGTCAAGGAGTACATCATCCGCCTCAGCAAGCGCTGCCTGGTCCTCAAGACGGCCGAGCAGCAGCAGCAGCTGGCAAGGCACATCCTGGCCAACGCCGATGTCATCCAGCACTTCTGCACCCAGAACGTAAGCCCCTGCCCACCCTCCTGAGCCCCGGGGTGGGCTGCCTCTTTCCCCCCAGCCCTCAGGATCTAGGACAGCACCCTCAGGGCCTCTGCGAGCCCAGCCAGCTCCTGACCTGAGCTTCTCTGGGCCCCTGGGTGCCTGCGAGGGCAAGGGCGGTCTCCGGCAGCCACGCCTGTGCCCGCAGGGCTCCGCTGCCACCTGGCTGCATCCTGCCCTCCCCACGCTTGCTGAGATCATTCGCCTGCAAGACCCCAGTGCTATCAAGATCGAGGTGGCCACTTATGCCACCTGCTACCCCGACTTCAGGTGAGAACGAGGGGTGCTGAGCAGTCGGGGTGGCCCTGCCAGACCTCCCTGTGGCGGGGCCTCTGGGGCCGGCATCAGGAGCCCAGATGCTGATGTTCTGCAGTGGCGCAGTCCTGGCCGCTACCTTTGCTGCGTGCGGGACTCGTTCATTTAGTCCTCGCCTCAGCCCTGCGAGGCTGACATTTTTCATTCCCATTTTACAAACGAGGCCTGGAGAGCTTAAGGAATGTGTCCAAGGTGACACCGCTAGGCAGAGGTAGAGCTAAAGTGACAAGGCCAGGCAGTCCTGTTCCACTGCCCATGCTCTCAGCCTTATGGGACACTGCCTCCTGAGACCAGAGAGACCAGGGTCTACTACGCAGCCTGGGGAGCCTTGGGGGGGCCTGGACCTGTGCCCTGGGCCCTGGGGCTCCTGTTCGGGAGTGGAGACTTAGCCCCTGGCTGCCTGAGGGGCTGGTGAACCAGGGACATTGTTTCTCTCTGGGCTCGGTCCTCTGATAGGGTGGGAAAAATCTGAATGGGCCTTGACAGGGTTGACCCAGCTTCGCCTAGTCCAGCCCCTGGCTGATCTGCTCCACCCGCCCATACAAGCACCTGGCCACCATCCGCTCACCCACCCATCCCACCAGCAATCATGTAGCAGCCTGCTAGGGACCACGCTCTGTTCTAGGCGCCAGGACGCAGTGAAGCACAGGCCAGGCCAGGTCTCCCTGGGGCTCCCCTTCTGTTGAGGGCCAGCGATGATTAAGGTGATCAGGCAGAGAAATACCATGATCGTAAGCTGTAAAGGGAGTTTAGCCAAGGTCATGAGTAACAGGAGGGGCTGACTTTAGGGAAAGCCTCTTGGGGGAGGTGACATTTTAGCTGAGACCTAAAGGTGGGAAGGAGCTGGTCATCTCAAGTGTGGGGAAGAGCACTCCAGGCAGAACAGCCGGTGCAAGACCTGGAGTGGGCTGGAGCGTGGCTGCTCTTGGGACTGCCGGCTGCCGGAGCATGTGGACAGGGGCGAGGGAGGCTCCCCGTGGGCAGGGGATTGGCCGTGGGGCCCTGTGGCACTGGCCAGGAGTCTGGGAAGCTGGGAAGGGGTCCGAATGGGGGTGTTGGTGACTGGCTGGGCTCACAGGATGCTCTCTTTGCCAGCAAAGGCCACCTGAGTGCCATCCTGGCCATCAAGGGGAACCTATCCACCAGCGAAGTCAGAAGCATCCGGAGCATCCTGGATGTCAACACAGAGGTGCAGGAGCCCTGCAGGTCCCTATTTTCCCTGATAAAGGTTGGTTAGCTTTTCCTGCAGCCTGACCTGCTCGTGAGCACCCAGCAAGCACCGGTACCACCCCACCTGGGGCAGCCACCCCACCTGGGGGATGTTCAGACCAGCGCTTGCTCACGGCCGGCCCCTCATGAGTCTCCAAATTCTGCTGCTGCTTCTGCCTAGCCCTGTGGAGTGCAGGCCCCTGGGCAGCTTCCGTACCCAGTGGGGGCGGGGCACCCACTGTGGGAAGCCGACAGGACAGCACCTAAGAACCTCTCTGAAAACGGCAGTTGACTGTGTGCACACAGAGGGCAGCCGGAGGGAGAGTGTGGTCCTGTGTCCAGGGGACCCTTCTGCAGTCTGCCTCGTGGGCGGGTCTGAGCGCCCCTTCCAGCCCCCGAGGGCCTGGGCCGAGCTGCACCCATCCTGCCTCCTTCAGCCCAGGCCCCGAAGAGCTGGGCTCGGCAAGTGTGGAATCGAGGACAGACCTGGAAGGGAAAGAGGGAAGGAACTCTTATCTGGGGCCCGGAAAGGGGCTTGTGCGCTTGTGGCGTGTTGGGAGCAGAGCCAGCAGCAGAGACACTTCCAGATTGCCCCACGGCCCCTGCCGGCTGCCCCGGGGGCTCAGACCTTGACCCCTCCCTACAATCCCAAGGTCCCAGGAGGCCTTGGTGTCCACCACGGTGGGGCCCAGGCCTCCTGGGTCTTCTCAGGGTTACCCCGCCCCCATGCAGGGACAGGCACAGGTGCCTCCATGGGCCCTGCCACCTGGACGTCTGGCTGAGGTCTGGGCAGGGGCAGGGCAAGCTCGACCTCTGACCCTTCGGCCTCTGTATTAGTTTCCTCCTGCGGCTGTGACACACCTCCGCAAGCTGAGCAGGTCGCAGCAAGAACCTGTCTTACAGCGCTGCAGGTCGCAGGTCCCACACGGCTAAGAGCAAGGTGTCTGCAGAGCCTTCTGGGGGCTGTGGGGAGTTCATTTCCTGGCCTTTACGTTCCTAGAGGCCCCTCCATCTTCAGAGCCAGCAGGGGGTGGCTGAATCCTTTTCCTGTCACCTCTGGCACCTCCCTGGCACCTCCTCTCCTCCCTCCCCCACTCTTAAGGACCGTTGTGATGACGTCAGGCCTACCCAGATAACAAGGTCATCTCCCTATTTTAAGGTCCCCGATTAGCAACCTTAATTCCATTTGCTGCCTAACTTCCCGTTCGCCACGTAACCTAACGTGGTCACAGGCTCTGGGGACTGGCTCGTGGACGTCTTAGGGAGGCGTTGTCCCGCCCAGCGCGGCCTCCGCCCATACCCTGTCCTGCAGGGCGCCTCGCTCTACTGCAGGAAAACCGGAGTCAGTTTCCCTGCCTGGCCTCTGCTGCCCTGCAGGCCCTGTGCTCCCAGGGCCCGAAAGTCCCCTCTCGGCACGGAAGGGGCAGTTCAGACTCAGGCATGACGCAGCCTCGCTTATGCCTTGGACTTCTTGGGCTGTCCCCTTTCCCCAGGTACTGCCTTACGGAGCTGTGGCCGGGGATTGGCCAGTGTAGATGACGCTCAAGATCTCTGTACATTTGTAGGAGTTAGCATGTTTGATGTTGTTAATACTGGTTTTTTTCTTTTTTATATATATGTATTTTTTCTTCCCACACCCACTCCCCTCAGTTAATATTGTTTTGATAGTACTGCTTTTGTATGTGTGCCTTCGAGACAGGATCCAGATTTTTATATCTTGATATAAAGCTGATTTCAAAAGTGGCTGTGGAGTGGTTTACTGTGGGAGCTGCAAGGTGGCGGGCTGGGGCATCCTTAACACCGCCTCGGTCTCTGCGGTCCGGGCACGCCCTGCTTCCCAGGCTCTGTGTCAGGCCCCCAACCTTTGCGGCCCCCAGAGCCCCTCCTATGGTCCAGGCAAGAGAATGCCCCACGCCCTTGTCACTTGTGAGCCTGAACTCTGCAAGGTTCTGCCCGCAGGGCATGGCCAGTCCTGTCCCCCTTCTGTGACTCAGTTTCCTCATTTGTAAAAAGGGGATTATGACCCCTTGGGGCCCCCCCAAAGGGTCACCACCTTTACTGAGGATGATGGGGGTGGTGGGGGGTGGGGGTCGACCCACTGGGAACTTACTGTTATGTTTCTGGCCCTGGCCCTGACAGCCACAGCTGTGAGCAGAGGCTCCGTGGTTTGTGTCCAGAGGTGGCCGCGGCTGGCCTGGGATTTGGGAAGAGCAGAGTCTCTGGGGCGGGAAAGGGTGCCTTGGAGAGTCCATTGCACAAAGCCCAGAGAGGGAGCCCAGGGAAGCCCTGTGGGGTCTGGGGTCCTGCGAGAAGGACCTGGACGGCAGCCGAAACAAGGGAGGGGAGGCCCTTTCTCCAGAGTTCCATCTGTGGGGCCCATGGGGACGGGGTGGAGCCCACTGCCCGGTGGGAAGCAAGGATGGAGGGAGACAAAAGTCAGGGCCCAGAGGGGACCCTTCTGCCCAGCTCCTGGGCCCCATCTGAGCAGTCCTACTGTGGGCTCCTGGGCAGGTTCAAGCCTCGTGGAGCACTGGGGGAGAACTCAGCAGGTCAGGTCCAAGCGCAGGGTGCTGGCGGGTGGACGACGCAGCAGGGTTTGGGGCAGCTCCAGCTGTGCTATGGAGGGACTGAGGAGGGGACAGCTGACTGGGAGGCCGTCTCTTGCACAGACTTGGGCAGGGCAGTGCAGGGAGGGAGTGGCCTGGGCAAACGCGGCAGGTAGGGCCTGGGAAGGAGCCCGGGCTTTAGGGGAAGGAAGAGGGGAGGGCTGGGTGGGTGAGGTGGGGCAAGAGGAAGGGGCAGGGAATCAGGCAGGGCCTGGCTGGGGCTGGGAGTCGGGGCTCAGCCCAGCTGCGAAGGAAGCAGGGAAGCGCCGGAGGGGTCTGAAGAGAGATTGGTGCTGACGTGACCTGTGGCTTGGAGGGACGCCCTGGCTGCTGCCTGTGGCCGGAGAATGGGGAGCAGGGCCATCCTGGGGACCCCTCAGAGGTCCTGGGCTTCCCAGGGAAGAGGCGAGGGCGTCAGCGAGGGCCATGACCGTGGCATGAGATGGAGTGGGCTCCCCGGAGGGGTGAGGGCAAGAGCGGCCCGCAGCCTCCCAGGACCTGACGAAGCCGGCAGACGTGGTGCGGCCTCCAGAGAGGGCGGAGGCCTGGCAGGGCACGGGGGAGGACAGGCGGGTGGAGGAAGAAATTGGATCAGGCTAAGTTTGCGAGGTCTGCAGAAAGGGAGCGTGACGCATTAGATGGCCAAGCCCCAGGTGAGTGGCAACACTTCCTGTGCGAGGCTGTCCCTGCCAGGCCTTCTCTGCTTTGGGGCCATCATTTTGCAGGGCCCTGGGAGGGGGGATTTGGGCGTATGGGTCAGGCCCACAAACGCATAGCCTGTGATCCAGCCACTGCCCTTCTAGGAATTTCTCTTGTCCATACTCTAACATTCATGCAAAACGACTTGGGTACCAGGTTAGTCACTTCAATTGTAGCCGCAAAATACTGCAAACTCCTCCGTTTTCCTGCATTTCTTTGGTCGGTGTAGCTTTCCATGAACTTTTTCTGTGTGTCATTGGGTGGTGAGCAGCGTTGCGGGGCACCCCTGCCTGCGGACCCCCTTCTGCACCCTATGTGGCAGCAGCTTCTCCAGTCGCAGAGCAATCTTTGTTTAGGCCTTTCGGTTCCATGATCATCAGCCCAAGATGGCCAGATGACAGTGTCCTCTTTCATTGAATGAAACCATGGTGTGTCCCCTGGGGACCAGGGGCAGAGGGAAGCAAGCGAGGCCCCAGGGCCACAGCCGAAGGAGGTGCTCGCCCGCCCACTCTCAGGATCACAGGGGCTGAGCCTGCACTTGAATTTTGTGCCCGAGGGGCCTCACTCTTAGGGAGACCCTCGCCCCAAGGCCGTGCGAGGACAGAGTTGGAAATTAATTCTTGCACCCGCTGTTGGTGGAACTGCAACTCGGCCCAAACTTTCTGGGGGGCATTTGATTGTTTATTTTAAAAAATTCAATTCCAAGGTTTCAAAATTATCTCATCACTTCTCACAAAATTGTTCTCCTCTGTGAATTTTTAAATTTTTGATTTACATTTTTACTAGAATAAAATGGCAAAAATATACCAAAAATGTGTTTTTAAAAAATACTTCTGAAACTATGGCATGAACAAGTTTCAAAAGTGAAATAACAGCTGTAGACTCAAAGTGTCAGGCCTGCGCCCCTGTCGCTCCCCCTGCCCCCGTCAGCCCCTTGCACCTCTACCCATGTTCCTGTCCCTTCTCGAGTTTTAGTTTTCGATGTCCCTCTGTCGAGGTGACACCATGTAGGTCCTGAACAATTCTTTTTAAACTTACTACCAGGCTTTTCATATTTTCGGGCAATATCGTGAATCAGACCCTTTTCCCATAAAAAGTATCTTACTAGGTCTTGGGTATCAAATGTAAACCTAAATGAGTTTCATATATTTGAGTTGTAACTGGTGACCCTCCAGATTGTGTTGTTTGTTCTAAGAGGATTTTGGTTTAGTCTCTTTGATTTTCTGCGTGAGCAATCCTATCGCTTGGTCATCCATACATGCACTTTGTCACGTCTGTATAAAATGCACATAGCTTGTATAACGCATGTATAACCTGCGTATAAACTGCTGTGATACAATCACCTTGTTTGTTGGGGTGACAATAAATGACCTACCTAGGCACAACCTGAGTGGCAAGCAGGTGAAGATCAAAATATTATCGTCATTGCTGAAAGAGCCAACATGAAGAATGTGGGTGTCCCCTGCAGGCCACGGGCTGCCCACCATGAGCGCCGCCGCCACTGGACAGACACACCCACCCGGCTGTGGGCAGTGGTGCTTCTGTGGGCAGATTCCCCCCTTGGAGATAAGAAGGAGACACGTTGAACAGATTTAACAAATTAAAGCAGAGAGAAATAGGCCTAATGCCTTCATTGACTGGCCAGCCAGCCGTGTGAGTCCTTCCTTCTCCGGGGCTGGGGTGGGGAAGGCCAAGGTCATGGCCCTCGCGGACGCCCTGCACAGGGAGGCGGCGAGCACACCACCCACGGCTCTGCACATGGGCTTCCCCCTTCACGTTGTGTCTTGGAGCAATTCCTGCAACAACACGCTCTTTTTTTTTTTTTTTTTTTACAGCTGCATAGTAATCCATTGTTTGGGTGCACTGCATTTTTTTTTTTTTTTTTACAGCTGCATAGTAATCCATTGTTTGGGTGCACTGCAATTATTTCCCCAGTGTCCACCTATGGACATTTAGGGAGTTTCTAGTATTTTGCTACTACAATTAAAGTGACTAACCTGGTACAGGAGTCGTTTTGCATGGATGTTAGAATATGGATGGCAGAAATCCCTAGAAGGGGATGACTGGCTCACATTGTGCATTTGTCCAGCCTGACCCATAATCCCCAACGGTCCTTCACAGGGGCCGTGCAAAATTATGCCCCCAGGGCAGTGAGGGAGTGTGCCCGGCAGTCAGCAGCCTCGCCACGATGAGATGCTAAATAGGCTATGAAGAGAGCAGGTCAGCTGGTACCCGGAGCTGGGGGAGCAGGGAGCATGAGGAGCATTGATCCCAAGGGCACGAGGAAACTTTCGGTGAGGATGGATGTGTTCCTTGTCTTTACTGGTGGGATATATACACATGTGAAAATTTATTAAACTGTAGACTTTAAATATGTGCTGCTTACTGTAGGCCAATTATATCTCAATAAAGCTGTTTAAAGGACCTGTAAAGACGTGGCTTTTTTGGTCCCATCAGATTGTCAGAAAAATAAACAAGATGATAGCCTCAGTTCTGGTGCTGCCGTGAGGAAACAGCTCCCTAGCAGTGAAAGAACGCATCGGCGTAACATCTTTGGAATTGCCTTTTAAAGTATTCGTTAAAAAGCATTTTCATTCTTTGTGGACGAAAGATTGTATGTGGTCCTTATTCAGCTGTTACTAATTAAGATCGTATTAACTCTTTTTATCTCAGTAAAATTGAGCCCCCTGGGTCTATGTTTTGCTTCTAAGGCCAACTAATGAATTTACAAAGCCTGACCTTAAAAATGAAAATGAATGTAATTAACAAGGGGAACATAAGACAGAGTCATAGATGTCTCCTTCCCCTGAAGTCATGGAGAGAGAGATAACCTGAATTATAAAACTTGATCAAAGAATTTGATTGGATAAAGTGTTGAATTAAGACCATTTACAAGAGTATAAATCTTGTTTTCCTTTGGAAAACTGGGACTTTGTGAAAACTCCTGTTACCAACTAGCTTATTTCTCAATCACGATGAACTGTTATTTAAACAGAAGAGCCTTACAATGTTTCTAAGACTTCAGAATTTGTTGCCATGGCTTTTGAAAATAACTTCAAATAAAAACCTAGACTTCTGCCTGGTTGTCTTGCTTGCTAATTTGTTGCCTTGGTAATAGTGTTGTAATCACATTTCTGGATTCCTAAACAATACAAGTGCTTGGGAGGATTCTCAGACAAACAGGCGATGGTTTGTATCTCTGCTAAATTTCTTATCTTAATAAAGAGATCAAGAGCCTTGTCTCACCTTGAATAGGATCTGGGCGGTAATAATTCTACTTGTAGGGAGTGTATGTTATCTGAAATAATAGGACGACATCTGTCATTATATTGATACATACAAGGATTCTCATTGTAGGGAAAACTGGAAACTCCCAGATATCCCGCAAGAGGGAAAAAGGCAAACAATTATACTACACAGTACAGTGTGGCCATTCAAAAAATGAGACAGATCTATTTTCATTGATTTGGAAAAATGTCCATGACATGGCATTAGTGAAAAATGCAAATTTGTAGAACAACAGCTGGCAGAATTGCCACGCTCACATAGCTGTGCTTGCGCCAAAATGCTGCAGTGACACACACCATGCGGTAGAGGCTTGGCTAGGCTGGGGCGTGTGGCATCCAGCCTGCGCTTCACACAGTTCTTTAAAGTGTACTGGATGGGGTGGCTCTCCTCTGTTCAGACTTTTGAAAATAAGACAGTATTTTGTACAAATGATGGGGAAAGGCTTTTGTTTAAGATGTGCTCATATCTGTGTGCTTGAGTAATTTATAATTCCTTAATTTAATATTTTATATAGTTTGGAAATTTTCTACAAGAAGTGCTTTTGAAACAAGAAAATAATTTTTTTAAAAATCTGTATAATAAACTCTATGATTTTGCTCAAATAAGGACACCAGGATCCTGCTTAGATAGGAAACTGTCATACCCGCCTGTCTGGTGATGAGGTCCAGGGTGGGACCGTCCCTGAAGGGGGGTCTGGGACTTCTCCGGGGAGGATTGGCCTGTCCTTCTGTCACCACGCCAGGAAGAGTCCAGTCCAGGTCAAGGGCTGGGGGCTCAGGCTGGGGGACGCGGTGGGTGGGCATCTTCTGCTCCCGGGGTCCAGGGCTGACCAGTGCTTTGGCCCAGACCCCAGAGCCCAGGCACAACACACCCGGGAGGAGGGGGCCCAGGACCCCGAGGGCAGCCTGGCCTCCGGCTACACTTGTTCCGTGTTCTCTGGATCTCTCTCTGCCTCCACTGTCCCTGATTCTGCAGTAAAACCTCGTCACCCCATGGGGGTGATGGAGCAGCTTGTCTCAGGTTTGGGGCTGAACGGCCTGAAGGAGCAGCGGGGCTGGGGTCCCCGTGCAGAGTGGGGCGCTGGCCTGGGAGCTGTCACTGGGGCAGGGGACAGGGAGCCGGGCAGGCCTGTCAGCAGAGGGGCTCCCTGGCCTGGGTTGGGCAAGGTCTGGAACTTCAGGGCAGGAAGCCGTGAGACAAAGCAGCGGGGCTGCTGGCTGCTGCCGGCGCGACCTCAGCAAGCCCCGACTGTCAGAAGCACCGAGGGGCTTTGAAGACAAAACAGAAGAGAGCACAGGGCCCCACCTGGTCGCTTGCCTGAGTCACTCTATTCATTAAGAGAGAGATGACCCCCGGCCTCGCCTGTTCCTACACGCAGGATAACATCAGACGGGGTCAGTGACTGCACTTCTACAATCCACAGCCAAACGTTCTTTAGTAATCTGTAACCAGATACGCTCTCACACCCAAACCTTCATGTGGTTCTGCTTTAATGGAACTTCTGACCTCGTCCGCCCTGCACCTCCACCACCTGCGTGAGCAGTGGGTGGAGGCGCCCGCCGTGACCCGAGCCGGGCTGGGCCTCAGCCTGTGTCCCCAGGACGACTTCTGAATAAAACTAACCTCAGTTCTTCAGAAGTTGGACTTTTTCCTTCGGCTCACAAACCTGTTCTGAGGACCAGCCCTGTCAGCCTTCCCATTCTCGCCTGTTGCCGTGACCTTGACCCTGGCCCGTCAAACAGAGACCCCGCCCTGGTGTGTGCGGAGCCCCAGGTTGGGCCCCAGAGCTGCCCTTGTAGGGGCGAGGGCGCCGCCCCACCCCTCTCCACTCTGGACTGTGGGGGGCAGCTCTCGTCAGATGCCTTCTGCCCCCAATCTCTGCCCTGAAAGCAGCGAGCGTTTCCATCCATCCCACGTTAGGTGTTGGTGGAATTTGGAAGAACAGGAGAGGAAGGGGCAGTCTTACTGCCGAAATGATTCAGAGATTGTCTTGGAATCCTTTGGTAAGGGTGATGCTGTCCTGTGACTTCCTAGATTGACTTGGGGCCCCCACGGAGACAGGACATCCAGGCTGGAAGGCGAAAAGCCAGGGGCCATGGGCCAATCTGCTGGGAGGGAGGACGCAGAGGCCTGGCCAGGCGGCCCCGGCCCAGCCCCGCGCCTCTGCCCTGGCAGGAGTAGAGGGTCTGGGTCCTGGGGAAGCAGAGCTGGGGTCAGGCAGGCAGAGGACAGAAGTTGGGTCGCCCCTAGGGACACTCAAGGAGAGGGATGAAGCCCCCGCACGCAGGGGCTGGGGGTTCGACTGGGCCTGTCGGCTGCTTTGTCTCGCGTGAGACGGGAATACGGAAAATCCTTCCCCACGAGGCTTTGGAGAGGAAGACGCGGCACACGCGGATGGCTGGTGGCAACACCCTGCAAATCCTCGGCTATCATTATCCCACGTCCCCGGTTCAGATGCTGTCTGGACGACAAATGTCCTAGGTCCACCCTGTTCACGAGTCTTTATCCCTCTGACTCTAGACCCTGGGGATTGGGAACGAGGTCTAGACTGGCCCCGTCTTTCCTGCGTGCCCAGGTGCCGCCCAGCTTCCTTCAAAGGCCAATAATCCCAGCCACGTCCTGGGTAAAGTGGGCCAGCCTGGGGGCAGGCAGCTCTGGGGAAGGCTGTGGCCACCATGGGGAGGGCCTCCGTCAGGCAGCGGCCCCAGGAACTGTGGGACACTGAGCTTCACATGAGCGGTGGACCTGGACCACAGAAACGGTGGCTGCAGAGAAAGCTCCGGGGGGTTGTGGGAGCCCCCACTCCAAGGGGGCCTGCAGGAGAGCACGGCCCACCGGCTGTAGGAAACCAGGCCAGGTCTGGGCTTTCCACGCGGCTCCTGGGAGGCTGCAGACCTGGAGAGCTCTGGTGGGATCGCGGCGGATGCACAGCGTCCCTTCCACTGGGCTGGCTCTGCCCCCTAGTGGCAGAGTGTGGCAGGAGGGAGCCCGCTCCTGGGGACCTCCCTGCCCTGCCCCTCCCCCGCCAGGGGGCAGCAGTTTCTGACCCCTTCTGGCTACAGAGGAGTTGTCAGCTCAAGACCTAAAGACACGGAGAATCAGCCTAAGGGAAAGCATAGACTGCAACACCTTGCTAAAGAACTCCGTGAAGCAATTCTGAAAACTGTGAACTGTCTCAGTTTTTTTTTTTTTTTTTTTTGAGACAGAGTCTCACTCTGTTGCCCTGGCTAGAGTGAGTGCCGTGGCGTCAGCCTCGCTCACAGCAACCTCAAACTCCTGGGCTCAAGCGATCCTCCTGCCTCAGCCTCCCGAGTAGCTGGGCCTACAGGCATGCGCCACCATGCCCGGCTAGTTTTTTCTACATATTTTTAGTTGTCCAATTAATTTCTTTCTATTTTTAGTAGAGACGGGGTCTCGCTCTTGCTCAGGCTGGTTTCGAACTCCTGAGCTCAAACAATCCGCCCGCCTCGGCCTCCCAGAGTGCTAGGATTACCGGTGTGAGCCACCGCACCCGGCCTGTCTCACAGTTTTGATGTCAACAAATAAACTTTTTTTTTTCAAACACAAGTTTAAATTGTTGCTAAGGATGTACTTTCTGGGATATTGCAAACATTGACCTTTTAAAATAAAACTGTCACATCACTCTTCTAAATGTATCTAATTGAATCTAAATACCATAGTGATTTTACGTTTTTTGTTGTGATATAACTTATGTTCAAAGGGCGCAAATCGTGAGCGCGCAAATTGATTGGTTTTTACAGCGACTTGATGGATCCATTTTTACAGCCATATAACTTACAGAACCAGATCAAGATGTCCTGACCCTAGTCTTCCCTTGTGTCCCCTCCTAGGCAATCCCTGCCCCACCCCAGGGCAGTCGTTGTGACTTTTTATCATAAATTAATTTTGCTTGTTTTTGTACCTCATATAAATAGAATCACACATGCATTCTCTTTTATGTTTCGCCTAACAACACGCCTGTGAGATTTATCTGTTTTGTTGCGTGGTATGTATAATTTACTTTTTCATTGTTTCGTATGGTTTGACTGTACCACGATTTATTTACTCATTCTACTGTTCAGGGACACTTGGTTGTCTCCAGTTTGGGGCAAAATTATGACTAAAGCTGCTAGGAACATTCATGTACATACACATAATATCTACTTCCCCCTTGGCTATAAAGCTCTACAATTCTGGTAGTTTCTTTTGGTCTCCTAGATGGAACGGGAGCTGCCCCCCGCGTTCCTGACAGCGCTCCCCACTCAGCCTGCCAGGCCAGCTCGAAGCCAGCAGTTTGGGGCAGTGTTCGGGACCGAATGTCCTTCCCGCACCTCCTACCCTCCTCCAGCATTGGAGCTTAACCCGACACAGCGAGCGTGCTGCTTCTGACGCCGACTGCGTCTCACTGAAACTATGTCAGCCCCACCCAGGGCTCCCGGTGTCGGATCCGAGGGAAGCGTCAACTGGAGGCTGCATCTGAGTCATGTTGGTGAACTGTGTTTGGTGTCCTTGAGTTTTGTCACAGGGTGGGTGGAGGCTCAGGGGCCTGTGACAAACTGAGGGTGGGGACCCCAGGCGGAGTCACCTCCAATACACACACCTTGGCGGGCCGCGTCTCCTCCTCCTCGACCTGTCCCAGCAGCCTGAGGCACGTCCTCCTCAGCCGGCCCGAAGGGAGGATCCTGCCACGTCCCGCCTGCCCCCTACGTGTCCCCAGCACCGATGAGGTGTGGCCAGCACAGACCGGCCAAGGGTGGACAGGATGTGGGGGCGCCAGCGGGTGGCAGCTTGTCCCTGAGCTGATCCTGCCCTCGAGGTGCCCGTGGCCCAGAGGTGGCAGCTGAGGGTCACTGCGCACTGAGCACCAGCGCTGCTGGGGCTGTCCCTACACCCGCAGGGGACCCCTATGTTTCCCTGAACGTAGACTTCAGACTTCTTCCATGACCTCTTTTCTCTTAGAACATTTACTTTAGAAAACTTGTAATGGTAAATTCTTTCACTACCCCTTTGAGATGTAAATTTTTTTTTTGGAGACAGTCTTGCTCTGTCACCCGGCTAGAATGCCATGTCATAGCTCACTGCAACCTCCAACTGCACAGCTCAAGTGATCCTCCTGCCTCAGCCTCCCCAGACAAGACTACAGGTGTGAGTGCCACCATCTGGCTAATTCTTTCTATTTTTAGTAGAAATGGGGTCTGGCTCTTGCTCAGGCTGGTCTCAAACTCTTGGGCTCAAGCAATCCTCCTGCCTCGGCCTCCAAGACTGTTAGGATTACAGGGGTGAGCCACTGCACCCAGCTTTAGATGTAAATATTTTGAAAAGCCCTTTGCCAGTTTTATGGCGCAGGACCATCTGTCTCAAGCATCTAGGAAGATGGCGCCCACGCCCAGGCCCCTGGGGAGGGCAGGGGCCTACCTTCAGCGGCTGCTTTGCCCCAAGCTGCAAAGCTACCTCTTGTCCTGCAATTTGTTTTCCCTTTGGATAAAATCAGTTAGTAAACCCAGGTGGCCTATGACCGCCCCAGCTCACCCAGTTCTGGCCTCTGCCCCAGTGCAACGGTCTCGAATGCCGTCTTCCTTCCCTGCGCACCCCTGCCTGGTGCAGTCCTTGCTTTGACAACAGCATCTCCTTCGAGGCCATTGGTGCCAGTAAGAGTGGGGTTGGCAGTGCTAAGGCAGATGGGGACACTGAGTGTGCTGGGCTGGTGGCACAGGGCATGCACTGGCCTTTGGGGTGGGGGGCAGTTCTGGGTCCTGAGGCCATGGCCGAGAGCAAGGCCAGGAGGGATCAGGTGGCTCCCTGGAAAGCAGAGCCTGAGACAAGGCCCTGCCCATGGATTTAGGGCTGTGGCCTCAGGGTGGAGGAGGAGTGAGGGGAAGAGACAAGGAAGGAGAGTGACCAGCTCCAGGACTCATAATTTCGGGCTGGCCACTGCAGGGGACTGGGCTTTGGTCCGGCCCGGGCTTCCTGGGCAGCCTTGTGAAATGGACTGTAGAACTGTCTGTCTGGGAGAGGGAAGGGACCAGAGGGTGGCAGTGTCAGACTCTCTAACACACCCTCAGGTCGGCTTCTCTCCCTCCCCATTCACCCTTTTCCCTCACCCCTGCTCCCCGGAATCACGTTCGTACGTAAACCACCTGCACACAAGCCTTCACCTCGGCTGTTTTGGGGACTCAGCCATGATGGTCGGTTCTGGAACATAGACCCTCAGCACAGATTTTGGAGCTGGATCATGCGCAGGTCAGAGGACAACCAGGAGCCCACGGCTGCCACCTGGCTGCCACCTCGGATAGCAGGTGTCTCCCGGTGCATTAGGACGCAGGGCAGGTGGAAGGGGAAGCCAGGAGCGGGACACCACTTCGACACTGCGACACTGCGACAGTGTGGGGAGAGGTAATTATAGGAATCGCGAACTGGCTGGCTCTTACGAACTCTTCAGAAGTCTTGAGGAAGAGAGAGGAGAAATTCAGGTAGAAAACCGCCAGCTCAAGTCACTCCTGAAGGCCAGGACATCCGCGGGAGCTTTAGGACACTCTCAGCCCTGCAGCTTCGGAACCGACCGTTCTGGAAGCAGGCTCGGGTCTGATGCTAAGGGCGGCAGAGCCGGAGACGCGACTGAGTGCACAGCCTGGCGGGTCTCCTACGTCAAAGCCAGGGATCTGATGGGACTTAGGCCCAGCGTGGACACCTAGACGGGGATACAGTGTGTGGACGGACAAACCCAGAAAGCCCCTCCCCCAGCCCTGCCCAGAGAGCCTACGGAGGCTTCACCTGAGCAGGTGCCTTGCAAGACATGGCTCGTCCCTCTCTGGGTCTGTCCCCACTATGCCTCATTACCTCCAAGCTAATGAAGGCGGTCTGCTTCCAGCACAGCCCCAGCAGGGAAAGGCAGCCGGTGCTCTGGGGGACATCACTTCCTGAGCAGAGGGAGGTGGTACCTGGCTGACAGTACTGCCTGGGCTGAGGAGCTTGCCAAGGTGGGGCAGGTCAGAGTGTGTGACGCAGGACCGCTCGCCTGTGGCTCCAGCCCAGTGGGCTGGCCAGGACGGCTGAAATCCGCCGCTGGATGCTCCTGGGAGCCTGTGACAGTGGCCTTCAGTACTCGAGGTGGAGATGCTGGAAGCACTAGGCAGACTGAGGCGGGCAGCCCCCCAGGATGGGGCTGCGAGGTGAGGCTGGAGACCCCCTACCAGGAAAAAGCCTCTGTCGCTGAGGCCACAGGATAGGTGGTGGCTGCACCTGGCGGCTTTTAACATCTTTGCTTTATCGTTGGTTTGGAGCGATTTGGTTATGATGTGATTTGGTATAGTTTTTTTCAATTTCTTGTGCTTGCAGTTCACTGAGCTGCTTGGGTTTCAGGCTTTACAGTTTTCATCAAATTTAGGGAAATTCAGCCATTATTCAACAAATATTTTTATCCTTTTCTCCAATTACATATACAAACGGCTGGTGGAAGTTGTCTCACAGCTCACTGATGTGAGACATAGTTTTCAATATTTTCATATTTTTCAAATTCTCTTTTCTCTCTTAGTCCTTATTGCTGTGTCTTCAAGTTCTGCTGTTTTCTTCTATGGCATCTAATTGGCTGTTATCACTGCAGTTCATGTGTTGTTTCAGCTATTCTAAGTTGTGTATCTGGAAGTTCGGTTTATGTCTTTCTCACATCTCACATGTCTCAACTTAACATCTTCAGTCAGCCTTCTCGCTTCTTGAATACATGAAACACAGTTACAATAACTGCTTTAATGTCCTGTCTACCGAGTCTCCCGCCGGCGCCATTGCTGGCTCAGCTCAGCTCGCTTGGCTGCCCGCTCCACGGTGGGTTCTGCTTTCTACGTCTGTGCGAGCCCGGTTCTTTTGATGAGATGCCAGGCAATGGGCTTTACCTGTTGTTCCCGGATATGTCTGTGGTCCCTAAGTATTCTCGAGCCTTGTTCCAGAATGTAGGTAAATTGCCTGGAAACAATCTTGCACGCGAGCTTTGTTAGACGGGACCCACGTAGCGTCGAGCCCGGGATTAATTTCCTCACTCCTGGGCGAAGACCCTTCTGAGGCCCCTACTGAGGCCAGGGGAAGGACCAGTGTCTCACTCTGGCCGATGGGAACAGGCGGCCATTCCCAGCCGTGGGTGAGCACCAGACGCCGCTACTCTCATGCTCACGCCTGCGCCGGTCAGTTCTCAGCCGAGTGCACCAGGGACCTCTGCAGACCTCCGGGACTCTCTGTGCAGCTCTCTCCGCAGTCCTCGGCCTGCAGGCTCGAGCTGCCTTGGCTTCCCGGACACCCAGCTGCCTGTGCTCTGCGCAGGAGGCTGCGGCGTCCTGTCCCCCCGACATGACGGCCCAGAAGCGACGCAGGCAGTGGGCCGGGCGAGGGCGGGGCTCACCTGTTCCCCACTGTCTCGTTGCCTGATGCCCAGTGTCTTGAAAGCTGTTGTCACTTATAGTTTTCTCAGGTTATTTAGTTGTTTCGGATCAGAGGGAAACCTTGTCATTGTTCCGTCTTGACCAGAATGAGACGTCCTCTTGCCTGTTTTAAAACATAGTCTGAGAGACTATATTTTAAAATCTGAATTGAGTCTGTGCAACTCTGAACTGTTAGGACTCATGGGTGATTTCTGATGCTACAGGAAAATGAGATCGTGAACAGTTTTGTTTTTACTATTTCTAAGGATTTTCGAGTTCTGGGAAGAACAGATACTAAGAAGAGAAATGCAGCCGTTCACTGCCACCGACTTCTACCTCTGGCACACGTCATGAGGCGTGTGCATGTTGGGGACAGTTACAAAGCCACACTCTACATTGGGTCAGGATCTGTTCCTTCTGCTTGGCTGCCAGGAGTTTGGGGAGCCGGAATGACTGTTTAGAGCAAGATTCGGTCTACATTAGCGTTCACTCCTGGTCACTGACAAGCCCCCAGGTGACAGGAGCAGGGGACCCAGCGCTGGGCTGGGCATCGGAATCCCGAGGGGGCTCCTCTCGGGCCCAGATCCTGCACCCAGCCCCGGCCCCATCAAATCAGAACAACAGGATGGGGACCCTGGTGTTCTACACTCCTGTCCCTGCCTGTGGTGATCCTGACAGGCAGGCGGGAAGCCCAGGGACCAGGAGTTGGGCCCCTTGCAGGCTGCACACGGCCACCTCCTGGCCTGCCCGCCTGGGTCTCTTCTCCAGTGACAGTCATGGCTAAAAGCTTCTCTGCCCAGTGAGTTCACCAGGACTCAAACCTGAGCTCCCAGCTCCCTGGGGAGATGGGCTGTCACTGGGCCCCATTCCAGCTGGACTGTGTTAGTCTCAGAGGGATGTGGCTTTAAGTGCACTCCTGAGACTCTGCAGGCTTACGACCAGAGGACAGTGACCATGGAGTCTGTGGGCATTGCAGACGGAGGCGCAGGCAGCCCCGGATCATGCAGGGACTGTGAACCCTGGGAACTGCCTCCATGCCCGGGCATCCTCTGCCTGACTCAGGGTGGAAGCCGCCGTTGCCAACAGATGCCACCGTCCTCTCCAGAACTCAGGTGGGTTTGATTCCCTAAAACACTCCCACAGGGAACACTTAGGACTTTTTGATGAAATATAACACAGGAGCTCCCCACTGTCATCACCCTCCGAGGCCCCAGGACCGGCCCTAGTTGAGCAGAGAGGGGGACCACACACCACAGGGACGCCAGGCCTGCAGTCAGGGGGTTAGAAAGGACCTGTGGGCCGCTGGGCTGTAGCTGGGGCATGGGAGGGTCTGGGGAGCAGGGGTCCCGCTAGTTTTGAGGCGGTTCTGATTGGGTGTTGCAGCGGTGCTCACCTCCAGGGAGGGCAGCAGAAGGAAGATGACTCTGGAACTGGTACAGCAGCAGCCGCCACTCATGTCGGCCAAGTAGGGGCAGGTAGGAATTTGGTGGGTGACAGTGACCTTGCTGTCTGTGCTTGGACAAAGTTATGAAGTGGCCTTGCCTTTCTGTCACCATTGCAGAGAAACCCTGTGTGCGTTGGTGTTCTGGGAGGCGGTTTATGTCCAACAGGAGAATGACGGGGCCCAGCTGGGGCCAGCAGGCTTCCAGGGACAGGGGCTGCTCCTTTTTTCTTCCCCACACAGGGGGAAAAGGTAAGTTAAAAGGCAGGATTAAAATGCAAATCTGCATTCTTCAAAGTCACTAATGTCAAAAGACAAAATTACAACAAATGTAACGATCTAATTGGCGTTTATTTGCAATTCTAGACTCAGCAACGCCTCGCTCTCAGAAAATAGCGTGTTCTGGGGGCTGAGCACGGGAGTTTGGCTTCAGAGGCAGCAAAGGGCTGAAGACAGCAGCAAAGAGACCAGGGGCAGGTGGATGGCCGCACAGGCACTTTCCTTGTGAAGGTCAAGGCAGAGGGAAGTTCTCCGCCATGCTGGCTGCAACCGGCCTGTCGGGGGATTTGGCCACTATCCCTCTCTCCCGATTCCTTGGAAAGGGGATAAACAACTCGGCTTCTGCTCTGGGTGCGGAACTGCAGCAGAAGCAGTTGTGCTTGGGTTTGGCCTCTAGGGCCTGGTGCCGGAGCTCAGCCCAAGCTGACGGCCACCTACCAACGTAATCCTGATAAACAGTGAAAAGGGAGTCGTAGAATCGCACGAGATATACACATGTCCTTCCGAGACTGGGTGTCATCATGTTGCCCAGGCCGGTCTCAAACTCCTGGGCCTAAGTGATCCTACTGCCTCAATCCCCTGAGTAGCTGGGACTACAGGTGTGCGCCACTGTGCCCAGCTTCTAGAAGGCATCCTAATGTATCCATCAGGAAGAGATTTGTATCCAGAAACCTAACATCCAGATCCCAACATGGGGTTATTTTTAAGTTTCCAAATTAACGCTTAAAAATCAATAATACCAAGGCAGAGACCCATCAGAAAAATGGGCTTCTTAATGACTTAAGGGAATGTCGCAACAGTGGACGTCCGAATGGCCAGCAAGCATATGGAAAAGCGTTTAACTCCTTAGTCCTCAAGGGAGAGTCAAGTGAGAGCAAAATTTGATGCAAGCACATCCCCACCACCAGCTGAAATGGAAACAAACCAGCGGCCGGTGGTTGTCCAGCACCCGAGGACACCACACTTTGCCGTGGGGTGTCCCGGGACCGAAAGGGGTCTGCCGGTCCCGTTGCTCTCTGACAGAAGGCCAATTGCTGAGACCAGGGGGAAAGCCAAGGAAGAAAGGCATTTTTAATACAGAAGATGTCAGGCGGGAGAGTGTGGAAATCAGCCTCAAATCCGTCTCCCCACGAGGGAGAGCCCAGGCTTTGTAACGAGGGGCTGCGCGCGCTGGGGCCGGCGGCGGGGGACGGTGGTCTCAGCATCAGGAAGTCTACGCGGGGGCTCTTCGAAATCTCAACTCCTTTGTGCCATTCTGGGAAACAACTCAAAAAGTAGTTAATTAAAAGTTACGGGGTTTTGGCCTGAGAATCTAAAGTGCGAGAGGGAGAGGATTATTAAAAACACGCAGTTGTCGAAACTTGTTCTAGAGCCGGATACAGGAGTGCGCATTTGTGCCAGCACCGGAAGAGGCTTTAGCGGCGTCTACCGGAGCTGCACCGTTGCAACCGTAACCCACCGACTTCCTCCAGGCGTGCGCACGGCGGCAACGGCGCCCGTGTTCCCGGCGCGGCCGCGGACGTTCGCAGCCGCACAGCTCCGCAGCCGGTGACCGGAGACAGCGGCGTGGACGAGGTCGCCCTGCAGCGAAGGGAGTAACGGCCCAGCCCCAGCCGCCGGCGTGGCTCTGAGTGAGCGCGCCGACAGGAAGAGTACGTGGCGTGTGCCTCTCCGTCCGATGCGAGAGCTAAGTGGCTCGGAGCCGGCCGAGGAATGTGCGTCTGCAAGATTCACAGGGCCCGGGGAGACGGGCACGCGCCCTCGGTCACTGCCCCGCAGCCGAGCCAGCGGGCACGTGAAGGCATTTTGTTTTTCTTTACTTCCGGTAGTTTCCAGACCAGCTGGCAAATTGCCTACAGTGTTACCACTGTTATGGTGCAGAGTCCGAGAAAAAACCACTTAAGACCGAAACTGAGCCAAATTATGAGTCTTTATTAGCTGGCCAGTGACTACCCTCTGCACCGCCACAGACGGCTGCACAGAGAGCAGTCCCGAGCCAGGAGAGACCAGCTCTTTTAAAGACAAAAACCACACACTGATAAATCATCTAATTGC
>NW_012148130.1:1452250-1480007 GCF_000956105.1 Propithecus coquereli | reverse complement strand
GTTCACAGTTTCTTATCTGAGAGCAAGCTTTGTTGTTTACAAGGTCATAACACTTTCCTGCTTTTTCCTTCACCCAGGAGTTTGAAGTTGCTGTGAGCTAGGCTGACGCCATGGTACTCTAGCCTGGGCAACACAGTGAGACTCTGTCTCAAAAAAAAAAAAAAACACGCAGTTGTCGAAACTTGTTCTAGAACCGGATACACGAGTGCGCATTTGTGCCAGCACCGGAAGAGGCTTTAGCGGCGTCTACCGGAGCTGCACCGACGCAACCGTAACCCACCGACTTCCTCCAGGCGTGCGCACGGCAGCAACGGCGCCCGTGTTCCCGGCGCGGCCGCGGACGTTCGCAGCCGCACAGCTCCGCGGCCGGTGACCGGAGACAGCGGCGTGGACGAGGTCGCCCTGCAGCGAAGGGAGTAACGGCCCGGCCCCAGCCGCCGGCGTGGCTCTGAGTGAACGAAGGGTACGTGGCGTGTGCCTCTCGGTCCGATGCGAGAGCTAAGTGGCTCAGAGCCGGCCCAGGAACGTGCGTCTGCAAGATTCACGGGGCCCGGGGAGACGGGCACGCGCCCTCGGTCACTGCCCCGCAGCCGAGCCAGCGGGCACGTGAAGGCATTTTGTTTTTCTTTCCTTCTGGTAGTTTCCAGACCAGCTGGTAAATTGCCTACAGTGTTACCACTGTTATGGTACAGAGTGCGAGAAAAGACCACTTAAGACCGAAACTGAGCCAAATTATGAGTCTTTATTAGCTGGCCAGTGACTACCCTCTGCACCGCCACAGACGGCTGCACAGAGAGCAGTCCCGAGCCAGGAGAGACCAGCTCTTTTAAAGACAAAAACCACACACTGATAAATCATCTAATTGCTTGCATAAGCACAGTTACAGAAGCAAGAAAGCGTTAGTCCTAACCATGGTACAATCTTATCTTGGGCCGACATGGTCTGGGAGGTTTTGGGAATTCTCCCCTTTCCTTAGATGAGTTCTGTAGGAGTTACAAGTCACAGCTGCAACTTTACTTTGAAGCAAGTATAACAACATTAATCTTAACTAAAATACATTTGACATCTCATTATCCAAGCCAATCACCTTCCACACAGGAAGCACTGCTGGGCCGCGCAGAGCTCCGGGGCGTTCGGACCCTCTGGCCCAGGCTACTATTTTATCTCGTGGACGCCTGTGTGAAAGGCACCGTTTTCTTCCTTACATTCTTAGGTGCCCTAACGAAGGCGAGATAGCAGGTTCGGGGTCAGTAAGGGTCAGCTGAAAACTTTCCACTCTCTTAAGCAAGCAAGCATAATACAGAAGCCAATGGCTGGTTATTTGCTGCTTATGGTCTCTAGGCCCTAACAACCACGAGTTGTCCAGTGTGACCCTCCCCCATCATCTTCATGTTCCTGACACAAAGCACGATGTACGGCCAGTCAACAGCTGAGGTCATTTGATGAACCAAGGTAAATTCTTGGCAAACAACATGAGAAATGCCCTTTTTCCCTTAAAAATCCACTCATAACTGCTCCTAACTGAAGCACATATTCAGGGCAGCTTGAATCTGTCTCCTGGGCTGCCGTCCTCAACCTGGGCCCCCAAAACTCTGCTTATGTTAATTTTGACTCAGCTTCTTCCTTTAGGTTGTAAACTAAAATAAACTCTTAAGCCCCACACCAACAGGCTGAATGTGCCCCGCTTGGCCAAGGGGACCCCAGAAAAACCTGAAAGCTGAGCTGCCAGCCAGAAGGTCAGACTGGCCTGGTCACACCCCTCCCCTTGCCAAGTCGCCCTTCGCAACAGCGAGACGCCAACTCCTTAATGGGCCGAGGCCGCGCAGCAGCGCCCGAGCCACACCTGCAGGCCGTCCGCAGACCTCACAGATCACTTGAGTCCAGATAAACGTCCAGCGGCTTTTCTCCAATTTAACGGACACCCTTGTCTTAAGTCAAAACATTCCAAGCCTGTAGACAAAGCTTCACTTCCTTAACCAATTTCAAAGCGTCTTTAAACCCACCTGTAACCCGTAAGATGCCCCCCCCACCATGTCCTGCCTTTTCGCGCCAAAGTGTGCCCTCCGCGTATTGAATTATGACCTTACCTGTCCTTCCTGTCTCCATGGATGAATAAAGGCAAACTGGAACTCAGCAGGCACATTTTCTCAGGACCTCTTGAGCCATGTGTTCTGGACCAGTCACACCCGTTTGGCTCAAAGTAGACCTTTAAATTATTTTAGAGTTTGGTTTTTTCCCCTTAAGCAGCTGGACACGTTGAAGTTAAAGAACAGGAAAAACGGATTCATGGTGTTAGAGGAAGTCAAGGAGAGTGGTTACCCTTGCGGAGGGGAAGATAAGACAGGGTGGGAGGTGGGCTTCAGGTGGTTGACTCCGTGCGTGGGCTCACTTTCTGGAAACGTCTCTAGCTGCACGTTCATGATTGGTATATATTTCTGCATGTGTGTTATGCCTGAGTGTAAAACCTTACCATTGTTAGGAGCGGCTCCACATAGAAATTACCGCCCCCCCCCCGGAATGCGACCAGGGACCCCAGCCCCAGCTCCCCACGCCCCCCCTCCCGTGGCCCTGGGCCCTGACTTCCTGCAGCCCAGTGAGGGCCAGTGAGAATTTTGCAGCAAGAATTGCTAAGTGCTTGAGGCTGCCAGGGAAACAAACAGCAAAGAGACCTCCTACCGACCTGGGCTTCTCCTCTTCCTAGGAGGTCCCACCTGCCCCGCCTTCCTGGGGGGGGGGCAGCTCCCTCCACCTAAATCACTGAGCAACAGGCCCTCCTGCCGCCTGGCCTCCCCCGCAGCTCTCACTTAGCAATCCTCCCTGTACAGAGAGCACTTTAATTGTCTCTACTGGTGACCTGACAGTGAGTAAAGGAAGAAACAGAAACAGCTGTGGGGCTTCATCTCTCTGCAGGACAAAGCTATGACAGCTCTGGTTCCTGGGACGGGTCAGCTGCCAACCTACAGATGGGGGATAATAGGATGCCCCTCTCAGGGGACACCCTGCCAATCTGTGTGCAAAGCACAGAAATTCCACTTAAGGAATTGGGCCTAATAGAAGTAATTAGTCACAGGAATGCTCAAAGACTTGGGATAAAAAACAAAAAACAGTAGTTTTAAATTGCTAAGAAGGCCAAAAATTAATTAGAAACTGTGAGGGAATCCCTACTGTGGACTGAGAAAGAATTCTTGACTCAAAGATTAAGGTAGGTTTTGAAGCAAGGTGTGCATTTTACTTGCCAAGGGAGGACAGGGCCGGCGTGAAGGGCAGAAGGAACTGGCTGAGCATGGCGGCTTCGGCTCTGGCTGCGCCGATGGAGACCAGAGCAGTCGCAGCTGCCGAATGGTAACTGAGGGCGCTTGTTTTCCAGAGCAGCTGCTGCCTGTTGGGCTGGTTTCATCTGACTTCTCCAAGTGGGGTCTGGCAGATGCCCGGGGGCTACATGCCCTTTTTCTGATTTTCAGGTTCTGCAAAACAAACCCTTAAAAAACAAATTAAACCACAGGTGGCCAAGCAAGAAACCAGCAAGGGGGCCAGGACAGTTGTGTGCCTCGATGTTTTTATGTTAGATGATTTACTAGCAATGCTGTCCTTTCAGAAACCACTAAGACAAAATTAGTTCAATGATTTATGAAATATCAAACTATCAATCATAGTGAAATAATTTTTAAAACCATGTTGTAGAACAACGCATCTCAAACTCTGGCGAATCAAATCACCTGGCAGTGAATACAAGGTAGAGCCCATACCAGTAATGTTCCCAAAGTCCCCAAGCGATTCCTATGCCCTCGCAATTGAGGGCACTCCCAAAGCTGGAAGAAAGGAAAAAAGATCTGTTGCCATAAAAAACTTATGTCAGTTATGAATAACACTGTTGCCTTCTACAAACACATTTGAACGTATACAGAGAACAAGAGAGTAGAAAGGAACTCCCGCAGCACAGGACCAGTTACCCCACAAGGAAGGAGGGATTCCTTCCTTCCTCCTGGTTGTTTTATATCGTCCTTTGGTTCATCAGAGTCATCAGGACATCAGTTCCATTCCTTGACTAGACAAAGATTTTGCATGGCAAGGACTGGGTCCCAGGACCCTGTGGGGTGGCAGAGCCTTGCTACTCAGAGGGTGGTGCAAGGATCAGAGGCACCCACGTCCCTGGGAGATTGTCAGAGATCTGGCCCCATGTCAGAGCAAAGGCCACTGTGAGGAAAGGAAAGAGCCCTCCCTGGTAGGACCTTGAGGTGTAGAGCAGCTCACGCAAAGGTCAGGAAGGAACAGGGGAGGACAGCATGGACAGAGGGGCCCTCTCTGTGGAGCTGCAGACAATAGCTTGTCAGCACCAGACCCCCTGGAATGAAGCCACTCTGGGCCTGGTGAACTTGGTAGGACCCTGGATACAGCCCTACCTGAAGCTGTTCTTGGATGTCCCCTTTATCTGCACCATTTAGCTGCCCTACTATATCTTTTTTCTCTTAAGATATTTCTTAAATTTTTTTGTGACACAGTCTTGCTCTGTTGCCCAGGCTAGAATGCCCTGGCATCATAGCACACTGCAACCTCAAACCCCTGGGCTCACATGCTCCTCCTGCCTCAGCCTCCCTAGTAGCTGGGACTATAGGCACTCACCACTATGCCTGGCTAATTTTTCTATTCTTTGTAGAGACCGAGTCTTGCTCTTGCTCAGGCTGGTCTCCACCTCCTGTCCTCAAGTAATCCTCCCACCTCAGCCTCCCAGAGTGCTGGGATTACAGGCGGGAGCCACCGCACCTGGCCTCTTACGACCTTTTAAAGTTGGATTGTCTAGTACAGGCAACCAAAAGATTTTAACCAGAATGATATCTTTCTAGACCTGTGATGAAGGCATCAAATAGACCCTGTGAAATCAGGTTTGTACCAACGATCCTCCCAGGAGCCACAGAGAAGAGTCCTTTCCTGTTTGGTCACCTGGCACTGCCTGGCAGTGCATCTGTTGCCGTCCCAGCAGGTCTGGAGAGCGTGGGGTTCGGACCCGGTGGGGGAGCTGGGGCACCAGACTGTTGGCTCAGAGCTGCAGACACCTGAGCAAGTTCCTCAGCGTCTCTGCCTCAGTTTCCCTCCTCTGTGAAATGCAGATGATAACTACTTCATGGGGTGCAGGTGAGGACAGAGGGAGGCTCCAGGTAGGGCTGGGCCCAGGGTCTGGACCACGCACTGTGCTCAAGCAGGGGCCCAGCTGGGATGCTGGACAAGGGCGGGGGGCCTCTGACTCTGGGCCCCAGTTCCTCCCACTCCAGGGCCCAGGGTGCCAGCTGTCAGCACCTGAGCTCTGGTCAGTGAGAGAAGGGACACCTGACATCTCTGAACATGGCCGTGGGATGTCAGCTTTTAGGGGAGAGGAGATGAGGGAGACTCCAGGCTCAGAAGGCACCTGGATGGAGGGGCCTGGGTGCCAGCCTGTCCTCGGATTGTCCCCACCTGTCCCCAGCTCACCAAGACCTGCAGGGGGGGAGGGGCTGCCCATGCACCTGCTCCTCCCAGGGAGCCTGGCACAGGCTCTGCCCCTGGAGCCCCAGGCCCTGCCCAGCTCCCGCCTCCTGCCCCCTGCCCCTCACAGCTGGACTCACTGAGGCCCGAAGCTGAGCCCCACCCCTGCCTGGGGCCAATCCTGGCGCCAGGAGGGGGATAAGGAGCTGGGCTGGCCAGGCCCTGGTGGGTCCGGTTTCCCTTTCGTGCTGTCTGGGCGTCTGGGCGCTGGTCCTGGGAGCCTGCTTCTGTCAACCTCCAAGCAGCCCAGGACCTTGGACCCTGGAGGCTGCCAGATAAACTCTGAGCACCAAGGGTGGAGCCGCGCCCTTGCTCAGAGGCGTGAGGAGGCCTCTCCAGCGGCCGCTGAACCCAGGACACCCTGGGCTGCCACCTCCTGTCTGTCCGTGTCCCTCTGTTAATGTCCTCCCCTGGCCACCCCAATGGGTTTCTTTGTTCTCTTCCCTCAAGGAAGCGTCTGTGTGGTCCCGGGCGGGGAGGCCCCCTCTGTTGTCACTCTGCTCTCTCTCTTCTCTGGTCCCTGAGCCCAGCACAGGGTATTTGGGGGTCCGAGGGGGGCTGATGACCTCTGGGGCCATCTGCTTCCTGTAGGGCAGGGGCTAAGCTGGGGCAGGGGTGCCTCTGCAGGGATGGGAGCTGTTCCCCACCGGGCTAGGGGACAAGCTCTGACCCTTAGTCTCCTCGCTGGATCCGGGGGCCTGGGAGGGGTGTCGGTTTCAGCCAGAGCCCCAGTGTGTTTCTGGTCTGAATATTCTCCTGTGACCTGCTGTCCAGGTGAGTCTTGCTCCAACCCCTCCCGTGGCCACAGCAGCCTTGCTGGGGAGGGGCCTCCCCCAGCGCCCCCCACGCGGTTCTCCCTGCGGCCCACGCTGCTCACCGGCTGCTCCCACCTGAGCCGGCTGAATTGGGCCCTCCCGGGTCGAGGGCTTGGATCTTGCCAATGACCCTCATGTGCTTTCCCTGCGTGCGCCGGGCGATCCCGGGGCTCCCCGAGTCTCTGCTCACCTCCCTCCTCAGGCATTGGCACGTTCGGGCTCCCCCAGTGCCCGCTCCGGGACTGCGTGGGCCACTTGGTGGCAGACTGGGAAGGCTCCGGGGCGCCTCCTGCATGCGGGGTTCAGCTTCAACGTGCAGGTCAACTGCGTCCTGGACCCGGGACGTCTTCATCCTTGGGCTTGTCCCTGCTGGCCTGTGTCTGCGTGTCCCTGGCTGGGGCTCGACGTCAGGTGTTTCTCCTGGGCCTTCACCTGCGGGCAGTGCAGGCAGGGAGGCTCTCTGGTCTCGGCTGCCCTCTCTGAAATCTGATTCAGTCACTGGTGGTCGTCCCTCTGATTGCTGTCCCCAGCCCCTCCCTAGCCCCCTCCTCCTGTCTGCCTCTTCCCCTCCCCCCCTTGCTTCTCCCTTCACTCCTCCCCTGGGGCAGCTCACTGGGGAAGACAGTCCTGTGACTTGGTCTCCCCTCTGGGGACCCTGGGCGCGTGTGGAAAGCGTGTGTCCAGGTACTGGCTGGAATTGGCCCCAGCACAGCACGTGGCCAGTGAGCCCACCCCAGGCAGGACCCTCCAGCTGGGAGCACAGCGTCAGCCCTGGTGAAGGGACGACACAGGGCGACCTTGGCTGTGCTCAGGGCTCAGGCCAGAGGTGGGACAGTGGCTCTGAGGGGCTGTTTGGCCCTCGGTTTCTTGATGTCCACTCTGGGGTACACAGACTCGCCTGGGGCTGGCCCGGAGCGGGGTGTGCCAGCAGGGCAGGGAGCAAGTGATGGGATGGCAAGATGGCAGCAGCGAGCGTCCTGGGGGTCTCCAAGGCTGGCTGGAGCCTGGAGGGTCTTCCTGCCCTTCTCGATGGCTTTGACCTTGAGCAAACATCTGCCCCTCCGAGCCTCAGTTTCCCAATCTGAAGTGGCAGGTACACTGGCTTGGGGGCCTTGCTCCCCCAGTGGCTCCAGGAAGCCCATTCTGGGCACAGCCCTGGGTCTGCCTCCCCCACCTTGACCTGCTTGTGCCCAGGCTTGGGTCGCCCCTTCCTGCTCCATGGCCGTCCCCATGCCTTCTGGTCTGCAGGGGCAGGTTCAGCTCCAGGACAGTGACCGTCCTCCGTGGAGGGGCCTCGGGGGCTCTGGGCCTCCGCCCTCCCCAGACCTAAGGGCCCCTGTGCCTCTGTCCTCACAGCTACTGACTGCTTAGTCCAGCCGGGACCTGTCTGGGCCTCCCAGTCCTTCAACTCAGGGCAGCCTTGTGTCCCCCACATCCCTGCCCATGGGGCCGCCTGCTCCCCCTGCCCCGTGCCCTGTAGAAGTCCCCTCCCGTCCTCCTAGACACGCTCAGCACTCAGTGCAATGACCTGTCTGGGGTCTTTGGTCAGTAGTTCAACTTGTGCCAACTAAATGTCCCATGTCCCTGCCCATGGGGCCGCCTGGCCCCCCCACCCCCGTTCCCTGTAGAAGGTCCCTGTCCCTTCCCCTCTCCCTGTAGAGTTCTGTCCCCTCCCTTCCTCCCAGAAATGCTCAGCACTTACTGTAAAGACCTGTCCAGGGTCTTTCAGTCAGGAGCTCTACTATAGAAAACAATGTCCCATGTCCCTGCCCATGGGGCCGCCTGGCCCCCCCACCCCCATTCCCTGTAGAAGGTCCCTGTCCCTTCCCCTCTCCCTATAGAGTTCTGTCCCCTCCCTTCCTCACAGAAAAGCTCAGCACTTGTCATCTGATGACTCCTCCAAAGCCCTCTCTTGGCCCCTTCTTCTACCCCCTGGAGGCCCCAGGCCTCTCTCCAGAGCCTCTGCTCCTTCAAGGTGAGTCAGCGCAGAGGGAAGGGGGACCTCAGGGCATATGTGTGGCACTCCCCACCCATCAGCCTGCTTAGGCTCTGGCCAGACCCTTCACCCAGGGACCCTACACCTGAGTGACCCTCCTGGTCCCGTTTCCCACTGGGTGGGGTTGGGGGTAGGGGGCCCTCAGCCCCCTCTATGGGCCTGGAGGCTTAGGGTCCTCCCACCAAACCATCAGGAGCAGATCTGGGGCTGCCCCTGTGCCCAGGCCTGGGCCTGTCTGGTGGGGGTGGAGGGGAGGGTGGCCGGGCCCTGCTGGGGCCTTGAGGTGCTCTTGGGTGTAGGTTGAGGTGACCCTGGCCCTGGGGTCCAGCCTCCGTGGGCAGATGAGAAAAGGGGTTTCCAGGGGGCTGTGGGCCCCCCAGCTGGGGTGTGGGCAGGAAGGGAGGGGTGTGGGCCTGCACACCCTGCCCCTCTGTCCCTTGGAGGGGGTGGCACTTGGGCCCAGGCAGGTCAGACTTTACTTGACCCAAGGGCCTCACGGCCCTCTGACCCCAGATAGGGATGCTGAGGCCCAGGGCCCCGATGTGTTGCTCAAGGTCACCTCCTGCGCTTCTCTGGGTCCTGGGCCCCTCCTGTTCCTGGACTCATACCTGGTCTCAGTCTCCCGGGGCCTCGGGAGGCTCAGAAGGATGGGGTGGGTCTGGGGGTAACTGCTCTGCCAGGCTCCAGCTCCACCAAAGCTCCCTGATCCTCTGCATCCTGGAAGCATAGAGGCCACACGTCTAGAGCCTAGTTAGGACAGTGACCCCACGTCCCCCTCCTAGCTAGGCAAGGGACTCTGGCAGGCTAGAATTTAGTCTGAGCTGTGGCAGTTGGGGGCTCCTGGCTTGAGGCCCCTGTGCGAGTCTCTGCAGTGAGAGGGTCCCTCTCTGCACCAGGCTCCTGGTCAGGGCCCTGTGCCCCTCTCCCCTTCCCCCTCCCCCCTTTCCCCTCCCCCTTCTCCCTTCTCCCTACCTCCAGGGTCTTTTTTCACACCCTGCCTGTCTCCTGCCCTCCCCAGTCTTCTCCCTGACTTCCCCTCCCACCCCATGGTGGCCTGAGTGTCTCCTGCATCAGCCCAAACCAGATCTTGTGGGTCCTGGGCCCTGCCCCCTCTGGAGACCTCCTGGCTTCCTTAGGCCTCACTGGGATGATTGCCACCTCCTCCACGAAGTCCTTGGCTCTGTGACTCCCTCTGTCCCACTCTCTCCAGCGCTATTAATGCCTACTCGTCCCCTCCCATGTTCCTTCTGCTTGTGCTCCTCTGGGCTCTGGCTGGGTCTGTCCTGAGTCCCTGTGCCCTGGCTGTGGCTCCCTTGCGTCCAGGTCTGTCCCTGTAGCTCTGAATGCTCCTGTCTGCGATGGCCCCGCTCATCCCTGCACGGGCAGCACCTTCGTGGGAGGGGGTCCTGCTCTCCCGTGCCCCCCACCCTCTGCCTGTGGCTGCTCCCTACTCGCCAGCTCCTTCCTGTGTGATGGGACAACCCACGGCCCAGCCCGTATGCTCAGGGGGACGTCTGGTGATGCATCCCCTGTGACAGGCATCCCTGCCTGGCCCTCATGGCCAATGGTCCCTGCCAGGCGGTGGCCCTGACATCAGATGACCTGGCACCGAGTGGTTGGCACCTGATCCCCTCTGTGCTCTGAGCCCCCCATGGCTGGGCATGGGCCTGAGGGAGCCAGCCTGGGTGTGGCCAGGGGCCCCGCAGCTCTGCCTGGCCTGGGGCTGGCCCCGGAGGACACAAGATTGCTGCAGTCCGGGGGCACAGGGCCACAGCTGAGAGGCTGCCCAGGGAGGGGTGTGTGTGTGTCGGGGGGCTTTCCTTCCAGGGTGGTGGAAGATCGCATCTCGGGGCTGCTCCTGAACGGCCTGGCTGCCCTTGAGCTCTGCTTTCGGGGGGCAGGACATGTGTACGTCTCGCCAGGTACCCGGACGTGTCCAGTGACACCACCCCCAGCTCCTCACCTGGCTTCCCCAGAAGGGGTGGGGATGAGGCTGGATCAGCTCCCTCTGGGGGGAGGCTTCGGGGCCGGAGCGTGGCCTGCCAGTGAGCGTGGAGACCCGGGCGTGGCCTACGTGCTGTGAGGTGTGGGTGGCATAGAGCCCACCTCTCCCAGGTGACAGAAGAGCAGGGTACATGGTGACGGCAGGGTTGGAACGCTTTTTGTCTTAAGGCTCAGCACTGATGCTCGCCGAGCTCAACTCGAGGATGTTCTGCGCACGCCTGGGCAACTCGAGGACAGACAGCAACAGGTCAGGCGGGCGCGGGGCTCACGCCTGCGATGCCAGCACTCGGGGCCGAGGGCGGAGGGTGGCTTAAGGCCAGGAGCTGGAGACCAGCCTGGACAACAAAGTGATAGCGTGTCCCAAAAACACAGGTTACCCAGGTCTGGTGGCACAGGCCTGTGGTCCCAGCTTCTTGGGAGACTGAGGCAGGATGCTCACTTGAGCCCAGGAGTTTGAGGCTTCCGTGAGCCGATGACACCACTGCACTCCAGCCTGGGTGACAGGTGAGACCCTGTCTCTTAAGGGGGGAAAAACCCTCTGGGTCAGCACTGATAGGACCTTGTGCCCTGTGTACTATGCTGGGAACGGGGAATCCGGCAACTCCACGGCTCCATCCCTGGTAGGCGACACATTCAAATAAACATCCATGGACTGCCCAGCTCTGCGTCCTCCCCTAGGAGCACGTGTGCTGCTGCCAAGGACACGCCCAGGCGTAGTTGACGAAAGGACTTCGTAGTTTCTAGGTTTAAAACTTTTATCAACTTGTGACAAACATGTTCATGGGATAAACTAAACTGACCTGCAAGTTCTGCCAAAGATCATTCCCAGGAGGGTCACTGGCTAAATGCTCGAGTTGATGCTCTAAATCTCAAGAGAGGGCTTGTCCTCTGTCCCCTTGTCCCCTGTGACACTGGGACGTGGTAATAACTGGCGTCTCTGCTGTCGTCACGGGTGGCTCTGCCTTTCCCTCTAACGTACCGGGAGCGCCTGTCCTTCACTGCAGATCGGAAGCAGAGTCTTCGGGTAGGGATCCCATAAAGAACCTCCGACCACGGCACCGGGCCCTGAACCACGAGCCTGTGGGGAAAGGACTCGGGACACGGGCTGCCCAGGATCCTCCACCACCGTCACCGTGAAAGGACGCAGGACAGAGCCAGGCCTCGCTGGATTCCTGGCTCAGAAGTAGCTGTGGACGGCAGGACCCACGGAAGGCAGCCAGTGGGCTGAGACTCTGTGGCGCAAGCCGCCGCGCGCTAGTGCTCCGTGCTCTCCCTGTTCCCAGCCCCACCCCCTGGCCTCACCTCAGTCCTCGGTTTCCCAGGTTCTCCTCATAGAAAGAAGATCAAATGTCTCAAACAGTTTCACGTTCCAACTGGCTCCCAGAACTCAGAAATGCCTCCCAAATCTCAAAGATCGTAATGGAGATCACAAGCCAATAAACAGCCTACAAGTTAACCGCGATTCTGTGGACGGCTTCCATCACTGGGCCCGTCAAAACCACTTGGGGATAGATTACGTCATTGTCTCTGCTAAACCTATTCCCTTTCTCTAGGCCTAGTTATCAGTTTAACACGCTGACTGCCACGCTAGAAAACGTCTTCCCTGGGGCCACGGTGTTTTATTAAAACAAAACGATCCTCATTTGTTATTGTTTTCTATGCTGAGTTACATGCAGCTCGATCCAGGTTTTTAGAATTGTCAATGTTACTTGATGTTCTTATTGTTACAATTAAGATTTTCACAAACCAACTGCAGAGTTTTGCTTCACGAGGCCCCGGGGATCAAAACTAGCCTGAGCTAAATACAACTCAATGGCAGTCAGCGTGTTAAAAGGCCTTCTTAGGTCTTTTTGAGATATAGTTGCCTAAATTCGACTTGTCTCCACGGGAGCAGCAGCGTTCAATTAGGTCTGATGAGCCCACTATTGAGGGACAAGGACTTCGTGTTGTGTGTAGAAATAAGGCCTCTGAAGTCCTCCTGGGAGCCTGACCTGCCCCCGCTCTGCCTCTGGAATTGCAGCCTGCAGGGCTGTAGGGCATCCCAGGAAGGAGGCGCCCCTGGGGCTTGGGTCCCTGGGTGACCAGACACCCCTGTTTCTGATCACGGAGGGCACAGAGCACACCTGATCCAGGTCCCAGCTGGGTGCTTGACCACATGTGGTCCTTAACTGAGGGCACAGTGCCCTGCTGGTAGCACATGAGAGACCTCCCTGTCTGAGTGAGTCACTGTTGCTGCCACCCCTCACGCTGGCGGATGAAAGGGTGCTGGAGCGCACGTTGCAAACAAAGTCCTGTTGAAAGGTTTCCTGTTCCTGACGCACAAGGATTTCTGGGTAGGCAGGGCCAGCCCCGGGCCCAGCCTAGTACAGGAAGTAGATGAACTTTCATCCTCTAAAGGTTTAATCTCTGTCCAGGTGACTCTGCCCAAAATTTTCCCCCTTTCGATTCTGCCCCGTGGTTTCTGCAAGGGGCTCTCGCCGTTGTGCAGTGACAGCGCCAGCAGGGCCGTGTGCCGTCTCCCTTCCTGCTGCTCTTCGACCACCTGCACGCCACACCGTCAGACTGTCCTTGGGGCATCTGTGCTAAGGGCAAGAAGAACTGCAAAGAGATCATAAAGGTCTTTGAAGAGAATACTGTGAATAATCTTTACGCCACTTTGAAACTGAAGCATATTATAAGATAAAATGAATGAATAAAAATATTAGGAATTGAAGTCAGCACATAAGGTAATGGAATAAAAGTTTAAAACGTTAGATTTGACTTACAAATGGCCGTTATAACCTAATAACATTGCAAATACTGCAACTATTTTCTACCACTGCCCATCGAGTGTCCAGAAGCAACGTCCCCTCGGTAGTGACGAGCGTGGCCATTGCTACTACTCGGTGTCTACACCCCACTCCCCGCTCGCTGCAAGGGCTCCCAACGGGAAACGGCTCGTTCGTGTCTCAGGAGGAAAGTGCCAGAGGAGCTGGAGCTGACTTTCTCCCAGAAGGCAAGGAGGTGGCCAAGGCTCCTGAGAGTAGGTCCCAGGGAGCCACAGTCCCCCGACGCCTCTGCTGGCCACGCTCTGGGGCAGGCAGTTTCAAACACACGACTGTGGCTCCTTGAGACACCATAACTATGGTGACACTGAGAAGCTGCATCTATACAGGCACAATAGCCAGAACACACATGACAAGACACCACCATCAGCCCAGCAGCTGTTGCCTAACTCTCAGGACGTGGCTGAGGCTGGCCCCTTCTCCAACTCACGTCCTGGCGTGACACCACACGGCCCCTCCCATTCCAGGGGCTGCACCTGGGTGAGGTCTCCACAGCCAGAGAAACAATGTGATACTGTCTTGCATCTCACTAGGCTGGTATTTTTCAGTTACCCAGTGCGCACCTGAAATAGGTAAACATTTGGTGACTATAACCCACCCCTGGGGAGCGCCAGTTCCCTACCTTGGCTGGTGGCCCAGGGGAGTGAGCCAGTTTCAGGTGCTGCGTGTGGTCCTCCCTGCCCCATCTCTGGCCTCGGCAGGGCTCTGGTGGACAGTCACCATCAGAGTCACCAGTCACTGGGAGGTTCCTAGCACTCACCCCACCTGGTCCTGGCCAGCCCAGGCTCCCTCTGACAGAGGCCTGGGGTTTGTGCCTCCGCTCAGCCGCTCAGCCGCCAGGGGAGGCAGAGGCTGGCAGAAGGAGACTGGAGCCCACAGGCCGGCCCAGGAAACTAAGGGCTGCTTCTTCCCTAGAGGTGAGGAGGGGCTTCTCTCCAGGGTGGGAGGTGACCCTGCCCAGGGAGGCCCCTGCAGATGGTAGATCCGGGCCTCACCCGGACCGGGTGGGTTCGGCGGGACCCCATCGGGCGGAGAGAGGGCCTTGTGCTGGGAACCCAGATCTCCTGGGTGTCAGTCACACACAAGTTCTTGTGTGCTCACCTGTGAGCGTGTTTCATTTAGCGCAGTGGAAACTGTCATTCCTACACACCCCCTCACAACCACCACTGCATTTTCTCTCGACATGGTAACTTAGCTATTGAAGGGAAAACATACGTTTGACTTGTCTCATTTATGGTATTTGGTGTTTTCAAATGAGTGAATCTGGGCCACAACTATCAAAAATGCTGATTAGTTTGTGTACTTTATTTATTTATTTATTTTTGAGACAGAGTCTCACTCTGTTGCCCGGGCTAGAGTGCCGTGGCGTCAGCCTAGCTCACAGCAACCTCAGACTCCCGGGCTCAAGCGATCCTCCTGCCTCAGGCTCCCGAGTAGCTGGGACTACAGGCACGCGCCACCGTGTGCCCCGCTAATTTTTTCTATATATTTATTTTTTGTTGTCCAGGTAATTTCTTTCTATTTTTAGTAGAGACGGGGTCTCACTCTTGCTCAGGCTGGTCTCGAACTCCTGACCTTGAGCCATCCTCCCGCCTCGGCCTCCCAGAGTGTTAGGATTACAGGCGTGAGCCACCGTGCCTGGCCTCGTTCGTGAACTTTAATTAGTAACTTTCTGCAGATAAAGCAGACACAAATAAACCAAAAACAAAATCTGTAAAGCTCTCAATATTTTCAAAATATTTCTAGAAAATTCTCTCTTCTGTCATTAAACGGTAGGTTGATCTGTTCTCCTAAATGTTTTTCCTGATGTTTTGACATCCGGGATGCTGTGACAACGGTGATCCCGTTAGCTGCACAGAACGTTCTCCTAAGCGACGAGAAAGCGAACACTGAAGGGCTGCGGCAGAAACTGGCACAAATCGGTTCCTCTGCTAGGAAAATGCTGGCCGGGGAATCAGTGAGCAGCAAAGACGACACCGCAAGACATGTAGGAAAGTTGCTGCAAAATAATTTCCAGAAAGAAAAGTATAGAAAAACCGCCTTCCATGAAACTTAGGCTTGGAGGTGGGGGTGGGGGTCTGCACACAGCAGGGGTGAGTGAGCAAAGCTCCATCTGTGTCTGCAGCAGCTTCAGTCGCCGCCATTGGCATCGCCGCCCCACTGCTCCCACCCCAACCCCCAGTCCCCGGAAACTGTCTTCTAGGAAACCCCTCCCTTTTGCCAAAAAGGTTGGGCACCGACGCCATCCAGCACACCCTCTCCGACGCGAGGGTCACGTGTTGGTAAAAATGCACCATAAGGAAAGTGTCTGTGTGGAAATTTGCACTGTGACCAAGATTGAATACTGTGGACAATCTCAAGGAACTCACCTAAATGTTCTACAATCTAATCCCAAACCTCAGTTGGAATTCTCAAAACATAATAACCCAAGCACATCACAACCGGGTTTGAAGAAAACAGTAATATTCGGCCTCCGAAGGAGCAGGTGTCTTCCCTGCGCTCCCGCAGCACGGAGAGCTGTCAAAACGCCGAGGCCACGTGCAGCGCCCAGCGAAGGTCAAGGACACACTCGGACGTCCCTTCTGAGCTGCAACCTGGTGTCCACCACATCTTTCTTAAGGACACTGCCTGGGTGGTGACGCTGAGCTTAAGGAAAAAACACGACGGATACTGATGAAGAAAATTAATTTTTCAGCCGAGCTGGTGGGTGTGTTGGTCAGGTGGCTGCGGTGACCGCTTCACAACGAATGTGCACATCGCACCGAGTCGCACCGCTGAAACGGACACAACTTCTGCCGGCCGACTAAAGCCAGCAAAGCTGGGGGACCGGCTGTTAAAACTGACCTCTTGCATTTGGCCATTGATAAGCACTTGGAAAGCCACCAAGGCTCAGATTAACGCATACTCGCTCGAATGCGGCTCAGCGACCCTGGCCTCTGTCTGCGGGACTTGGAGGCCAAGGCCGAAGCCTGGGTCGCGTCCCCCACCCTAGTGACGACGAGGCCCCCGACCCGGGGTGCTCCAGCGGTGGTGGCGCAGGACGTGCTACAGCTTCCACCTCGCGCCCCAGCTGAGCGCACACCTGGCCCGCCGCGTCCCCACGAGTTTGCGCCAAGTCCCCCGCGCACCCCGCGCCCTCTGCCCCCCTGGAACCCCCGGGTGGGCGGCCGGGGCTGCCTCGTGGCCCCGCCGAGGCCGCCCCACCGCGCTCCCATGCCCCGTGGCCCCGAGCTGGGCGCCCGGCGCAGGCACCCCGAGGCCGAGGGCGGGCGCACGGACTCCGGGCCGGGTCGCACCGCGCCGCGACCTGGGCGGGACTCGCGCGGGGACCTGGCGCAGACGCGCGGGGACGTGGCGGGGGCGCCTCCCTTCCGGAGGGCGGAGAAGGAAACGCGCGGGGCGGGCCGCGGCGACGCGTGCGGGAGGGGAGGTCCGTCGCACGCGTGGGGGACCCGGTCCCCGCTCCTCTCCCGGCCCCGCCCCCGGGACCCAGCCCCGCCCCTGCCCGCGCCCCTCCCTGCGCCCGGGTCCCAGCGGCTCCCGGCGCCCCGTGGTTCCTTACCCGGGTCCCCACCCCTGGACTTTGTCGCAGGCGCGGACCACCGTGCACGGCCCGGGGCGGGAGGCAGGGGCTGTTAGGGAAGATGCTCCGGGCGGCGCAGAAGGGAGGCGCGCCCGCTGGGCCGGGAAGAGGGTGCAGCAGAGGCGACTGCGGAGGGTCTGCCCAGGGGAGGGCGCTGTCTCCGGCGACCTGTCCTCTGCCGCCCTCCCCAGCCCCGCTTCGGGCTCCACTGCGGTCGGACTCCTTGGCGGCTGGCTGGGGCCGGAAGATCCAGAGCCCGAGCTTTTGTCTGCTGGGCCCCCGGGCTCCTCCAGCCTGGGACACCCCAGAACGGTTCGGGAGGGGGCAAGGGCTCCTGCGGACACCCTCCGGCTTCGCCAGTGTCCGCACTGGATAGGAACTTAATTACTGTGGGTCGACTGACTGACTGACTGACTGATTGGATAAAGGAAGGAACCTCAGCAATCGCTGCGGGCTCTTCCACTGGGAGCCTGGTTCCCTGCCCTGTTCTCCTCCCGCCGCCCTTCGCGCGTCTCCACGTGCAGTCCTCGCTCCGGGCTATACCAGAACTTTCCCGGCTCGCGGGCAGGGGCAGCTGTAAGGGAAGCAGTTTCCGTCCTCTCAGCTCCCAGGTGCATCTTTCCTGAAACCCAACCCCTGAGAAAGCCCGGGCACCAGGGGTCCCGCAGGCTCCCCTGTCCTCTCACCTGGCACTTCCCTCCGCCACCTTTCGAAAGGAAGGCCCAGCCGGCACCACCCCAGGGCCCAGTGCTCCTAGGCGAAAACACCTCCAGGGACCAGCAAAGGACAAGCTGCCATTAGGTGTGGAACTGATGAAGCTTCCCTCGTGCGCGTGGCCACAGGTCCTAGGTAGGACTCCGTCTCTGTCTCAGCCACATTCGAGTAAGGAACAGACTTAGAGTGAGAAACGGGATATTTGACCCTCTTAGGACAGATACATACACATGCACAACGTATATGGTATCAAAGGACAGTGATGACAGTGTCTCCACCCGACCCGCCAAGAAACACCCAAGTCCCGAGGCAGTGCCCACAGCGGGAAAGAGCAAGGAGCATCAGGAAGGAAGTGGAAGGGCTCAGCCTCGCGCAGCGGCTCCGTCAGGCCTGGCCACTGCCTTTTCTGGGTCTTGTCCTGCGGGTAGCACTGAAGCGAGATGGCTCTAAGGGCCCTTGGGAGGACCTTGAGGTCTGACGTTGGAAGGTCCACAGGGCAGACAATCAAGACAGGAAGTCCTGGAGCTGCCTGCAACCCCAAAAGTTTGAGCTGGAACCCCAGGAAGACAGACTGAAATCCATGTCAGTTCCTGTGGCCTTTGACCTTGGTCATTAGCGGTATTTTTATTTAGTAATACTGTATTACTAAAAGCCATTATTTTTATTTAATAACTCATTTGTTTCTCATATCTCTAATCTATATTTTGTTTGAATTATGTTTATCTTGTGTCTTTAATCTAGTCATCCTGGTGCCCGAGCTGAGCGCGCTTGGCTGGCTCGCAGCCTACAGGACCCGCGCCCTTCCTGGGGGGCCGCTGGGCTCCTGCCTGGGGTGAGCCGCCGCCCGCTGGCGCCAGGGTTAGTCCTCAGCCTGCTGTGTTCACGGCCTGAGAAATGGTGTTCATTTAAAAGCCAAACCCACAAGAAGACACGGCTCTTGTCACAAACCTTAGGGGAGACTCTCTTATTGTGTTAGTGAGGGCCCCGATAGGAAAATTATTTTGCATCTCGTTTCCTGACAGTGGGAAAATTTTCAAATTCACTCTTTCACTGAACATGTGGCCCTCTAGGTTATGCACCTTGTTTGGGAGTCCTGGTTCTAACTCAGAACCTTCTACAGGCCAGGGCCCTCCCTCTGTCCCCTTCCCCACCAAAGCTCAGGGTGACTGAACGTAGCAGGTTCCTCCCGGGCAGCTCTGGTCCCTGTCAGCCATCACTTGGGTTTTCAGCAACTTCTTTGTTTCGGGGGAGTTTCCTTTTTTCCCACAATTACAGCTATGCAATAGAGGATTTTGTAATATTTCATTCTGAATTTCTAGTCTCAGAAGCTTTTTCAAGTTCTCTAGCCTACTTTATTGCCAGAAAGGGAACAACCTCCTGGTTTGCAATGGTTTCGCCCCCGCATTGCAGATCTGCCCACTGACGGACTCCTCCGCGTGTTTGCCATATTTCCAATGGTTCACAGAGCCAGTGGCAGCCGCTTATGTCCCAGGAATGCTGCTCCCTTGTGCCTGGAGGTACTGAGGTCACAGTTCTCCCAGCTGGGAGGAGACCTGCAGGGCAGAGAGGTTCCCTGGCCCACGGCCAAAGGCTCCCTAGGCAACAAGGCCTGTGTCATGAGACTAGGCCAGGAGGTTGGGGGCAGGGGCCCCTGGAATGTGGTGTGGCACTTGCTGCCTGCAGAAAGCTGTTGTTCTGACCTGCAGCTCCCCGCCATGACGTCAAGGGGCAGCTCCCACTGGGGCCACCTAACGCTGGGCAGGCCAGTCAAATGTGGGATTCAGGAGTAGGAAGATGCCTGGTGTATTCTGCCAAGGCTATCTGCTCCAACCCAGGCATCATCTGTGACAAAGGCCATACTTCTGTGCACATGTTCTTTAGTCCCCTTTGGGGCTGGGCAACAGTAATGAGGGTGTCTTCACTGGGCTCCTTATCCCTGTGTTAACCACATGGTGTCCCACGTTAGGCTACAGCCTTTCAGATGTAGACAGCCTCAACAAGCAATTAGCAAATTTCATCAGGCTATTTAAAGGATAAATTGGGGCTTAATTCAAAAAGGCAAGCATTGGTTCAAACATCCAACAAGTACATCAGGTTGGCTATGGTGCAACATACGCATTCCTAAAATTCACTATTCTCTGCAACATTGCACAATGGAAACCACAGGATTTGGGGGGGAATGGGATTAGTGGCAGGTTGCTCAAAATACTTCATCAGTGACCCATTTTAAAATACGATAGGGCCAGGAATGGTGGCACATCTGTTGTCACAGCTACTCTGGCGGCTGAGGCAGGAGGATCGCTTGAGCCAAACAGTACAAGGCTGCAATGAGCTATGATTGTGCTACTGAACTCGGGCCTGGGTGACAGAGCAAGACACTGTCTCAAAAAAGAAAAAACAAAACCTAACAAAGATACAAACCTAATAAAAAGGGCAGAGCAGTTTTACATGTTAAATTGTTAAGAAATGCATAAATACTACACTGAACATGGCACTTTATCAGAAAGGGCCTGTGCTTGCGGAAGTAGACATTGATCGGAAGGGTGTGCAGAAGCCGTTGGAAAGTACCGCGAGACCGTGAGCGGTGGGTTATCGGGAATCCCTGGGACAGTGGGAACCCCAAGCACGTGGGCGTGGCCACAACCTAGCGGTGCACTGCGGTGGGGGACAGATGTTCGCGGAGACTTGTGCCTCGGTGCAGCTCGTGGTCTCTGTGTTCACCTAGCTTTTTTCCGAAACAAAGTAACCGATAAGCAACCACAAAATTACATTGTGCTCAAATTGTTCCCTAATTGTTCAGTTGTATTGGAAATTCGCCTTTTCAAACCAAGCATTTGCTTAGAACCACAGTTACGGAGTTCCCAACACGTGGTAGGCGCTGTTCCAGGCCCTGCAGAGCTGCAGAGAGCAATGTGCAGTCTCCACCCTCATGGCAGTGACACGGCAACGAAGGAAACAAACAAATCAATGTCCTTTCGGGTCATGAGAAGTGCTACGGACAAGAGCAGAGCAGGTCAGGGTGGTTTGTGGTAGCATCTTTTATAGGTTGATGTCTTCGTTTCCTGGGGCAGCCACTACCAAAGAGCCACAGCATTGGTAACTTGGACAGAAATTGATTCTCCCAGTTCTGGAGGCCAAAGTCTGCAATCCGGGTGTTGGCAGGCTTGGTGCCGTCTGGGAGCTGTGCGGAGAAGCTGTTCCAGGCCTCTCCCTCAGCTTCTGGTGAGTTGGCAGCAATCTTTGCTCCTTGTAGGCTTGTGGGAACATCACTACGACCTGCACCTCCATCTTCACGTGGCGTCCTCCCGGTGTGCATGCCTCTGCCCAAATTGCCCCTTTTAGGACACTAGTTATATTGGATGAGGGGCCCACCTATTCTAGTATGACCTCATCTTAACTAATTACATCTGCAGTGACCCTATTTCCAAATAAGGTCTCATTCTTAAGTACCGCGGGCTGGGTATTATGAATATGAATTTTGGGGGATATGCAGTTCCACCTATGACAGTCAGTAAGGGAAGCTCCCTTTAAGTAAGTGACATTTGAGCAAGAGACCTGAGTAAAATGAGGGAGTGAGTCATGCAAACATCTGAGGGAACAGCATTCCAGGAGGAGGGAACAGCAAACATGAAGGCTCTGAGACAGAACACAGCTGAGCATGCTAAAGGAAGAGTCAGAAGGTCATAGTGTCTAGAAGGTAGTAAAGAGAAGCATGGGAAGAGATGAGGTCTGAAACACAGTATGATTCATCAGTAGGAAACCCATCAACTATGAATCATAAAATTAACAGACTTAAAGGAGAAAACCTTACGAATTTATTAAAGACCAAAAAAACAGCAGACATTCCTAATAAAAACTGTAAGATGTAAATAGACTAAAACTTCCCCACTGTGATAAAGAATACCAGTTAGAGAACGAGTATACATTACATTGATGGTGCAGGGTACAGGCATTTCTGTTAGAAATGAAGAGAGATGCTTGCTATTACCTCTTTGGTTCAGATTTTATTTTTGGAGAGTCTAGCTAAAGCAATAAGATAAGAAAAGAAAATAAGCAACATACCCATCATTGTCTGCAGATAATGTGCTTCCACACCCCAAAATATAATGAGGTGTTTTCAAACCATAAGAACAGAGCCATCCATGTCTCATGCCCTAATCTCATACCCCAGGCCTACCTTTCTGCTCCGGTCACGGCTACAGCAAGCAGCTGGTGGTGCAGGAACAGCCTGGCTGCCCGCGGCCCACGCACACCGCATGCCCCTTGCTTTCTGCTCTGGGCTCTGCTGCTGTGCTTGGGATGCTTCTGGAGCTGTCTCAACCAAGCTGGCACTGCTGGCACTGCGCACACCTGCAGGTAGCCCTTGAGCACTGAGGGAGGGATGCCGGCAGGTAAACGCTCGCCTTTTCTGTGTGTCTGGTGGACAATTCAGAGGCGCATGCGTCACTGTTCCTCAGAGCGCTCCAGCCGCACGGCTGACTCAGGAGCGCACTCCAGGCTGGCTTTCCCCCGCCCTGACTCACTCTCTCAGGGTCCCCGTTCCTGATCCCTGAGACCACTCCAAACGTAAACTGCAAGCGTATGTCCCATGTCACAGAGCTGCTTTTGGAGGGAACCTGAATTAAGAGAGTATCAGAAGTGGCCCTAGAAAGCAGAACATCAGGGTAGGAGAGATCACACACCCTTCAGACCCCACCGTGAGGACCTTATTGGTGATGACCCTTGGCCCGTAGCACGGTTACAGTGGCTCCCCAGTGGTGGATTAGCATGCGGTGCCGGTGGCAGGCGGTGCCGGGGCTGTATGACGGGGTGGTACTGTTAATATAACTGCATTGGAACAATGCTGATAAGAGACTGTGGGGTTGACTGACTTTCATTAATGGCTTTACAAGCCTCACAAAAAAAAAATAGTAACAGGCTCAAATTAGCCAACTGTCAATTGAAGACACTCTTTGAAAGTCCAAAAGCCTCCTGACAATATGAAGAGCCACTGATCTCCTGCAGGTACAGGGTAGTTTACGATGCAAACCAGGCCCGGGATTATTCACAGCTCTGAATGATGGGTTACTTCTCCCTTCAGCCATATTTAACGTACTGTTTAACCTACCAAAGAAAAACTGTTACAACAATTCTGACACCAGATGTGGAGGGTGGTGTCCCCCGCCAACCAGTTCTCCAACTCTCTGCCCCAGCTGGGTGTCCTACAATTCACTAACAACCCAGAGTTATCGCAGACTCCACAGGGTAAGGACACAGCCCCCCGACAGCTCAGAAGCCAATCTCAGTCCCGGCCTCCCGGACTCCTGACCGACCGGCTGTGAGTCGAGGGTTCCCACGACCCCTCCTCAGGCTGGGTAATTTGCTATGAAGGCTCACAGAACTCGGGGATACTCGTTACTTGCATTTACTGGTTTCATATAAATGAACAGTGACATGAAGGAGAACATAAGGGAGGCCTGGCAGGGTCCCTACGGCATGAGCTCTGTCCCCATGGGGCAGGGATGTGCCACACATGGACGCGCTCACCAACGGGAAGCTCTTGAGACCCTTCACTTAGGGTTTTTGTGGAGCCTCCATTACATAAGCCGTGTAGATCACCACCGGGGATCAGCTCAACGCCCAGCTCAGCCCATCCTCGAACTCGGCCACGGCTGAAAGGCTTGTTATAAACATCGGAAGACGCTCCTCTCACACCCCGTCACTCGGGGGAGTTCCAAGGCTTCTAGATGCTCTCCTGTCAGGAACCAGGACAAAGACCAAACATATATTTCTTTTTAAACAAAATATATGTATTTTTGATTGGAGGCCCTGACTATCTGTTAGGTAGGTGGTTAGGATCTCCGGCTCCCAAACAAAATATTTATACAGCTGTTCCTCGGTATCCATGGGGGACGGCTTCCAGGACCTCCCCGAATACCAAAATCCACAGACGCTGAAGTCCGTTAAAATAAGAACTTCAGACAAATTAAATTTAACAGAGTTCAAGTGGCCAAAGAAGGAGTCTGGAGTCCGGCAGCCTCCAGAACCAGGTTGGGAGGGACCCCGGGCTGCCACATGGTGGGGTAACATCGACCGGCAGACGCGGCCAGGGCACAGCAGCTGGCGTGGCTACAGCCGGCCTCTGCCTCGGCTGACCTGGCTGGCACGGTTGGCCGGCACGGTTGGCCGCGTGCTGCAAGAGGGGGCTGCAGCCTGTTCGTACACCAAGTCGGCTTACAGTCCATCGTGAATGGGGAAACCCTTAGGCAGAACTGATTAATAAAATGTTTGTGGAGGCAGCTTTAGGCCAAACTTAATTTGAAAGTCCTTGATATAAAATGGGGGAGTATTTGTAGATGACTGAGGCCCTCCTCCCATATACTTTAAGTCATCTTTAGATACTTATGACACACAATACGGTGTAAATGCTATGTAAATAGTTGTTACTCTGGATTGTTTAGGGAATAATGACAAGAAAAAAGTACATGTTCAGTACAATTTTGTTTTTTCAAATATTTTCCAACCTCAGTCGGTTGAATCCGTAAATGCAGGCCCCAAGGACACGGAGGCCTGATTGCATGTTTATGCACATCATAGATATGTATTATTAATAAGAAGAGAAACAAAACCTCACCTGAAGAGGTGGCCCAGAGAGTCTACTGGCCCTGCAATTCTTTCATAAAACCTCCAGCGAGGCCTTCAGGAAATCCCCCTCCCGGCTCCCTCCGCCAGCCCCCCTCTGTGACCGCACAGTCTCTGCCCCAGGCTCCACCCCTCAGCCACAGGGCTCTCTACTGGGTGTCCCCATGTTGTCCCTGGGGGCCACAGGGGTAGTGGCTGGTGGAGATGATGGGAGCTATGGGGGGGGGGGGCGCGATTCAGGCCACCTGGAGGTTGGGGGAGGCAGCGGGAGGGGAGATGAGGCCCAGAGGGGCTGAGGTTTGCAGCAGGGCAGAACAGGCCACGCCCTCACCTGGCTGCTGCTACTCTGCAGGCCTTGGAGGAGGGAAGCTTGGAAAAGAGGCCCTTACAGGGGGAATTTGGGGTGTGGCAGGTGTGTCCCTAGGGATACACATTGTCTGGTGGTGATGGGGCCTGTTGGGAATGTTGGTCTCTTGGAGAAAGGTGTTCAGGGCACTTTTCACAGTGAGCGGGCTCAGTACTCTGGGCCTCCTGAAACCCCAGCCCCGAGACCCCTCCTGGGCAAGGACCCCTTTGCGGTTTAAGCCCCAAATACATATTTCTTATTATATCACAGTACAATGTCACACCTATCAATGGGTGTTTTACATTAATTAAAATAGTAATTATATTTCCTATTTCTGGAAGTTTTTTGGAAAGAGAATCTCTTTCAAATTACTGTCCAGAATTTATAGTCTACTGTTCTTGATCATATTTTTTTTTTTTTTTTGAGACAGAGTCTGGCTCTGTTGCCTTGGCTAGAGTGCCGTGGTGTCAGCCTAGCTCACAGCAACCTCAAACTCGTGGGCTCAAGCGATCCTCCTGCCTCAGCGTCCTGAGTAGCTGGGACTACAAATGTGCACCACCATGCCCGGCTAATTTTTTCTATATATTTTTAGTTGTCCAGATAATTTCTTTCTGTATTTTTAGTAGAGATGGGGTGTTGCTCTTGCTCAGGCTGGTCTCAGTCTCCTGACCTCAAGCGATCCTCCCCCTTTGGCCTCCCAGAGTGCTAGGATTACAGGCATGAGCCACCGCACCCGGCCGTTGATCACATTTTTAAGCTTCTGTTTTATTTCTTTAAACATATAAAACACAATTATTTTATATGCCCGATAATGCCAATATTGTCTGCAGTTTGGTTTTCTGGTTGTAACTTTATTGTCTGGGGTTTCTAAAGGTTCTTACTCATGGTCATTTTTTCCTTGTGTGCTTTGGGACATTTTGGGCAACTGTCTATTCCTTCAAGAGTTAGCTGTGGGAAGTTGTTGAAACCTGGATTGAATTTGCATTTCTCCAGAGAATATTTGCAGTTACCCATTTTTAAAATTGATTTCTAGTTTTGTTACCTTGCAGTCTAAGTCTTATAAACTTTCTCTTTTTAGAAATCAAGTTTGTAAACTAAAATAAAATCTTTTTTTTTTTTTTTGAGACAGAGTCTCACTCTGTTGCCTGCGCTAGAGTGAGTGCCATGGCGTCAGCCCAGCTCACAGCAACCTCAAACTCCTGGGCTCAAGCAATCCTACTGCCTCAGCCTCCCAAGTAGCTGGGACTACAGGCACGTGCCACCATGCCCAAGCTAATTTTTTTTTTCTCTATATTTTTAGCTGTCCAATTAATTTCTTTCTATTTTTGGTAGAGACGGGGTCTCGCTCTTGCTCAGGCTGGTCTCGAACTCCTGAGCTCAACAATCCGCCCGCCTCGGCCTCCCAGAGTGCTAGGATTACAGGCGTGAGCCACCGCACCCGGCCTCTAAAATAAAATCTTAAATCCCTCTAGCCAACTGAATGGACTCCCTCTCCGCCAAGGGAATGCCCCAAAATAAACCCTTAAAGCTGAGTTGCTGGCCACAGGGAGAAGGGAGGTCCGACATGCCTAGCTATGCCTTATCCCTTTTGGAGTTATTTTATTACAAAAATCATTACAAAATACAAAATCACTAACAAGCCTAAGGCCATGTAAGACCAACTTAAAGTGCACCTGCGGGTCATCCATTTACCGAACAGATCGTTTGAGTCTGGGTGTATGTCCCACGGCTTGTCTCTGATTAACAGACTTCCTTAACTTAAAACATTCCAAATCCTTAGACAAAGCTTCATTTCTTTAACCATTTACGAATCAAAGAGTCTTTAAACGCACCTATAACCTGTAACCCCCTGCTTTGTGATGTCCTGACTTTCTGGGCCAGATCAATGTATGCCTTTCATGTATTGATTTGTGATTTCACGTGTAGTTCCCCTCTCCCTAGAATGCATAAAACCAAACTCTGACCCAGCCACGGTGAGACCACGTGCTCCAGGCTTCTTGGGCGTGGCTCTCCAGGCCATGGTTGCACATATTTGGCTCAGGATAAACCTTTCAGAATTATTTTACAGAGGTGCGTTTCTTTCCATTGACTGATGTTTGTTATGTTCACCGAATGAATAATCAGTGTTACGTATTTAGGGTGTTCTGCGCCCTGTTTATGGAATAGTACATTCTGTGACTGACCACAAGCAGCAAAGTGCAAGGTGTATTCTGTTCTCAGTTCAACTCCATCTCTGAGCCTGGGCCCGGGAGGCAGGAGAGTCAAGCTCGGTCACCCTGGGGCCCCGTCCCGGGGTTGCGGGCAGGAGGGCGGTGCAGCGACACTGCTACACAGGCTAGGGCCGGTCTCCGCTCTCAGCTCAGGCGTGGAGGCCCCGAAGCTCTAAGGCATCTGCTTCAGCACGTGGCGGAGGTGGCAGAGTTTACTCGAAGACAACCCCAGCCCCTGTAGTCCCCTCACCCGGCCCTCCCGCTCTGAGGCTGGGGGATGCGGGAAGGTTGTGTGGTGGGAAAGTCGACGCCGGAGGGAGGGTGGAGGCGGGGAGGCCAGAGCCTGGAGGTCGTTCCTATCAGCAGGCTCACCCCAAAGCTGGCTTCGCCCTGGGCTTTCTGGGTTTGCGGGGCTGTTGGGTGAACGGGCCACTCTTTCCTTTCCAGAAGTGACCAGGTGTGGCGGTGAGTTATGTGGCCGCTCTACTCCTAGGCCGTGGGGTATAGCCTTGACTTTATCGGGAGGGCACAACGGGAAACCGAGGGTCTAAGCAGGGGAGCGATGCGTGACCTGCATGTTATAAAGATCCCTGGCTGTGCCAGCGGGAAGGGGGCTGGGGGGCCAGAGTGAAGGCAGGGGTGTGAACTACCCCAGGGTGGAGGATACTCACACCCCTCGCTCCGCAGCTCCCTGGCAGGCTCCCCTCGGACGTGTCCTGCGGCCTGGGGGTCCCCCCTCCCTGGAGGGGCCCCAGCCACGCAGCCGGGCCAGGCTCGACCTTGAGCAAGGCCAGGCTGGCTTCCCGCCAGGAGGCTGGGTCTGAAATGGTGGAGAAATTCCTGCATTTCTCCGGTTGGCCTGGAAGGGATCAGGTTACCTTCTGGTCCGCAGACAGAAGGGGCTCCCCTTGCAAGGGGGAGCAGGGCCAGGGGCCGACGCAGAGGCCCCCCTTGGCCGTCGGCGGGGTACGGGGCCGAGGTTGCGGGGCCCTGCGGCTCGGCGGGGCAGGCGGGCGCCCGGACACGGGCCGGGGGGCGAGCGCGGGAGGCGAGGGGCGGGGGACGCGAGGCCGAGACTCTCGGGCCTGGTCTCGGTGGCCGGGCGCGTGGACTCTGCGCCGCCGCC
>NW_012148130.1:1440999-1452113 GCF_000956105.1 Propithecus coquereli | reverse complement strand
GCCCCGCCCCTCCGTTGCCCCTCCCTCCCCGCAGTCGGGTCCCCGCCTCGCCGCGCGCCATTCCCCGCCGCGTCCGGCCATGGCGGGCCCGGGCCCGCGACCCGCCAAGGGCTACCGGGTGGTGCTGCTGGGCAGCGTGGCCGTGGGCAAGACGGCGCTGGCCACGCAGTTCGCGTGCGGCCGCTTCCCCGAGCAGTGCGAGCCGTCGGTGGAGGAGCTCTTCAGCAAGGTGATCGAGGTGAACGCGGCGCCCGCGCTGCTGGAGATCGTGGACACGGTGGGCGCCGAGCACCTGGTCACCCTCAAGGACCTGTACATCAGGAACAGCGACGGCTTCGTGGTGCTCTACAGCGTGTGCAGCGAGGCCTCGTTCGAGGCGGTGCGGCCGCTGCGCGAGCGCATGGGCCGGCTGCGGGGGCCCAAGGCCGTGCCGCTGGTGCTGGTGGGCACCAAGGCCGACCTGGACGCCGAGCGCCAGGTGCTGACGGCGCGGGGCCGCGCGCTGGCCCGCGAGTGGCGCTGCCCGTTCCTGGAGGTCACGGCCAAGAGCAAACTGATGGTGGACCAGGTGTTCACGCAGGTGGTGCGCGAGATGGAGGCCCTGGCCCCGCCCGAGGAGGAGGCCCCGCCGGTCCCCACCAACGCCCAGGATACGTGGCCATCGGAGAGATTCATCGGCTAATGTGCAGCGGTGGATGTTTCACACGCTCCCCTCTTGTCGTGGTTTCTGAAGCTATTTCCACTCCGCTTTTTTAAAGAAAGTTATCCAGCCGTAAACAATTGGTGACTTTTATATATTAACTTAAACCAGTGCTTCAAGCTGTCTGCAGATCTTTCTTCAATTATTTGGTGAAAACTTTGCAACTTTGTTTACCTTTGATAGTGCTATAAAAAGAAGCCAAAAATCGCATTATTTTTTTTTTCTTGTATGGAGAGAGTACTGCCCTTTTCTTCAAGTGGAACTTGTTACTGGACTTTTTTTTTATAATTAACACCTTCTGAGTTGCAGCCAATATTTGAATTGATTGAGGGTCGTAAGCTAAACACTTTAAGCTTTGATTCCATGAGGTTTTCGTGTTTCCCTCTCCTTTATAGCGTTGAATTGCAGCAGTAATATTTTCCTCTCTGTATTTCTAAATATAGTTATGACATGCATAGCATTGCTTTGAAAGGGATATTGTATACCCTGGGAGGGGAAAAAACAACTGTGTACTCACACAAAGATAGCCCAGCTCTTTCTTTTTATAATTGACATCTAGTCGATTTCTGTGTCTGTAAATTGTGTGAAAATAAAATTACTTTACAAGCTTATAACTTTTAGTGTTTGTCTAATGTTTAAATCTATAATTCCTGAAGTTTTCATACTCTGCCTCTTTGCTCTTCAGTTATTTTCCAGGAAACAAGATGGTAACCAGAGGGGAAAAGCGTATCTTCTTCTGCTGTGTTTTTGCAAAAGTGCTTTCAGCAGCCAGTTTTTTCTTGTTTGTCCGTATTTTGTCTGAATACCCGCATAGTTTAACAGTGACACAGGTATGGAAATAGAAGTAAAACATGTAGGAATTTTTTGGCATGTTTTTCCCATAATAACAGGAGATTTTTCTTGCATTGGTTTTAAAATGTTATTTTATAATTTTTGAAATTTATCTTTGATATGAATTGTTTGTGCTTCTTTGTAGAGGTCAATGATGTTATCTCCCCAGCTGCAACATATTTAGGAACCCAAGTTAACCATTTGAACATCCTTCTAAAAAAATAAGGCCCAAAGCTTCAAGAAAGCTCAAAACTATGCCCGAGATCTGAGATAGTTTTCTTAAGGGGAAGTTATTTACATAGTGATGGTTATAGAACGCTCTGGTCATTTTTGTTTGTATCATATATGATGTTTTAATAGAAGGATGGATTTTACCTTAACATAGGAAATATAGTTTAGAACTTAACAGCGAATAGGCTTGGACTGTACCTTGTCTTTTATCTCTTCCTCTCTCTCTGGGGACAGGTTGGGGGTTGGGACACTTATTTCTGAAGCCTTGAAACCCAGCTGACTCACTCCCTTCTGACTCTGTTTTCTGGGGTCCCTCCTCCTGGCAAAGCCCTAATCACCTCCCTAAGGGCACATTTCAAATGCTGGGGAGGTGCAGGGAGTACCTTTCTGGCCTTAGGTGTCATTGTTCAAAGCTGTCTCCTCCTCCTGCTGGAGCAGAGGAAAACCAGGAGAATCTCCACTGAGTTTTGGGCTGTGCAGGGGAAGCCGTGGAGAATAAGCAGCGTCCTGTTCCAGCAGGGACAGCGGGCCCCAGTGACCGGAAGCTGGGTGGCCCCTTGCCCCCAGCTGCCTGTGCTGAGGCCTCTGGGGAGGTCTTGTGTCCCTGGATCCCAGTCCCTCTGGACTTCAGGCCTCAATCCAAGAAAACGTGCCCAAATAGGCATTTCTGCCTTTAGATTCCTGGGAGGAACTCAGACACTCCCACTCAGATCCCTGTTTTCAGCTTAGAGCACAGCAGAGGCTTCCTGGCTGACCGGTGGGTGTGACAAAAGATCAGGCCACCGGCCAGCTCCTGCGCCCTCAGGAGCAGTTAGGAAGAAGCTTTCTGAGTGTTTATGGACATACAGATACATAAAATTCAAGACCTACACGATGAATTTTCTTTCTCTTCCTACATTTCTATTTTCTAACTTTCATATGTTACACACAAATCCCCCAGTCCCTCTGGAGGCCCGGAAGGCCTAAAGAACTCCCAAGCAAACCTGCGAGCAGCCGATAGGGCAGCCCGTCGCGGTGCTTTGGCACCTGGCAGCACCACGTCCAGGTGAGTGACATTGGCAGCACCACGTCCAGGTGAGTGACATGAAACGTGAGGAACGTGTTATCTTGCAGGTAGGTGACATCTCAAGCCCCCCCAGTTCTTGCCCCTGGTTATGGCTGTGCCTGCTCAGCATAGCCGGGAACAGACAAGGCGGTTGTAACGTTCTCACCCCCACGGCAGGGGCCAGGCCTCCTCTCACGATGTGTGCGCTCTCAGTTTGCGTTATGCAGATTGCTGGTGATGCTGAGACTTCTTTTGCAGGGTTTAAAATGACGTTTATTTTCCTCTTCTGTGAAATGCCTGCTCCTTTTGCCAGCTTGAAAACCTGTGTGAAGCACCACTAACAATCCTTCCACAAAATAGTGGGGCAAAGGAGAGAAAGAAGATAGCGTCAGTGTATCCGCATCCACATGCCAAGGAAGACGATACTCATGGCCGCGATAGTCATCGCTTCTGTAAACTGGTCAGGAGGACACAGTTAATTTTTAAATTGTGGTAAAAATACACATAACGAAATTTACCATCTTAACCATTTGTTGGTGTACAGTTCAGTTGTGTTAAGTATATTCATATTGTTGCAAATCTCCAGCACATTTTCATCTTGCAAAACTGAAACTCTGTGCCTATCAAACAGCTCCCCATTTCCCCCTCCCACAGCCCCTGGCAACCACCATTCTACTTACTCTCTCGTCGCTATAAACTTGACTATTCTAGATACTTCATAAGTGCAGTCATATGATATGTGTTCCTTTGTAAATGGCTTATTTCCCTGAGTGTAATGTCCTCGAGCTTCACCCGTGTGGTACCATGTGCCAGAACTTCCTTTCCTGGTAAGGCTGGGTGGATTCCATTGTATGGCTGGTCTGCTCTTCTGCCGTGGACACTCGGACTGCTGCCACCTTTTGGCTGTTGTGAGTAATGTTGCCATGAACATGGGTGTGCAAATCTCTTTGAGATCCTGTTTTCATTTCTTTTGGACATATACTCGGAAGTAGAATTGCTGGATCATCTGGTAATTATATTTTTAAGTTTTTGAGGAACAGCGATACTGTTTTCCACAGTGGCTATACCATTTTATTAATACATTCCCACCAACAGTACGTGAGGGTTCTAATTTCTCCACATCCTCACCAACGCTTGTAATTTTCTGTTTTTTTCCTCATTCTGATTAATGAGAGGTGATATCTCATTGTAGTTTTGATTTGAACTTCCCTAATGATTATTGATGTTGAGCATGTTCTCATATGCTTGTTAGCCATTCGCATTACTTGTTGGGAGAAATAAGTCCTTTGTTCATTTTCGAATCTGGTTATTTGTTTTCTTGTTGAGTTGTAGGAGTTCTTTATATATTCTGGATATTATCTCCTTATCAGATATATGATCTGCAAATTTTTTTATCCCATTTCATAGGTTGCCTTTTAAATCTGTTGATTGTGTCCTTTAATGCACAGTTTTTAATTTTGATGTAGTGCAACTTCTCTATTTTTACTTTTGCTTCTTGTGTTTTAGTGCCATATCGAAGAAACCACTGCCAAATCCAATGGGATGAAACTTTCCCCTACATTTTCTTCTAAGAGTTTCATAGTTTTAGGTCTTACATTTAGGTCTTTGATCCATTTTGAGTTAATTTTTGTCTATGGTTTAATCTCTCTCTCTCTCCTTTTTTTTTTTTTTTTTTTATTTTTTGCATGTGGACATGCAGTTTTCCCAACACCATTTCTTGAAGAGACTGTCTTTTCCCCTGTTGAATGGTCCTGGCACTCCACTGAGAATCATTTGAGCATATGTGTGAGGGTTATTTATGGGCTCTCTATTCTACTCCATTGGTCTATATGTTTATCTTTATGCGAGTATCACACTGTTTTTACTACTGTAGCTTTGTCATAAGTTTTGAAAACAGGAAGATCTCCAACTTTATTTATTTATTTGTTTGTTTGTTTTTGGAGACAGGGTCTTGCCCTTGTCACCCAGGCTGGAGTGCAGTGGTGCAATCATAGCTCACTGCAGCCTCCAACTCCTGGGCTCAAGTGATCCTTCTGCCTCAGCCTCCCGAGTAGCTAGGACTATCAGTGTATAGCACCACACCTGACTAATTGTTTTATTTTTTGTAGGGACGAGGTCTCACTGTGTTGCTCAGGCTGGTCTCAAACTCTTGGGCTCAAGCAATCCTCCTGCCTGGGCCTCCCAAAGTGCTGGGATTATAGGTATGAGCCACCACATCCGGCCCCAACTTAGTTCTTTTTCAAGGTTGTGTTCAAAATCACACAATTTTATAAATTTGGAAAGGAGATTTATTTATTATAAAAGGTCACAACCTGCAGGCTGGCCATCCTCACAGGCTGAGAAGTGCAGCCTCAGGCAGAATTCAGAACAGGCACTTCAAAGGAGGAAAGGTGAGACAGGAATTTGTGTTGAAAGGGGTTGGCTAAGTATACATATTCAACAGGTTATAGGAGGAGCTATGAATATTCATGGCAGGGGTTCTAATGCATGTGTATTGAATAAATGCGCATGTTACATTTGACATGTTCACCTTGGGGTGGACACTTAACATTTAAATGTATTACAATTAGTCCCTATGCGTCAAAAGGTAAAGCAGAGAGACACAAAGGCACTCAAATGCATAGCCTCTGTAAACCGGCCAGAGCCAGTCCACTGTCACTTGGTGTCTCTTATCAGGAGAAAGTTACTGAAATCAGTGTCTTGTCCAATCAAAGTTGTAGTTATGGCTTGTGGAATGCAGCTGGGGGTGGTCATAACCTGGTGGTAGATGAGCTGAAAACTGTTTAAATATTGCTCATTTCAAGGCTAGTGCTTGCTTAGCTGCTAGAAAAAAAGAACAACATTGTGGCAATTAGAACATAGTTTATCCTTTAACTGTAGGAGTGCATGATTTAACTTTTGCCTAGCATGGCCTTAGGGCTTGCTTATAATTTGGTATCTTTTTTTTTTTTTTTTGAGACAGAGTCTCACTGTGTTGCCCGGGCTAGAGTGCCATGGCGTCAGCCTAGCTCACAGCAACCTCAAACTCCCGGGCTCAAGCAATCCTCCTGCCTCAGCCTCCTGAGTAGCTGGGACTACAGGTATGCGCCACCATGCCCGGCTGATTTTTTCTATATATTTTTAGTTGTCCAATTAATTTCTTTCTAATTTTAGTAGAGACGGGGTCTCGCTCTTGCTCAGGCTGGTTTCGAACTCCTGAGCTCAAATAATCCGCCCGCGTCGGCCTCCCAGAGAGCTAGGATTACAGGTGTGAGCCACCGTGCCCGGCCCTAATTTGGTATCTTATTGCCACAAAGAGTCCACTCTTCAGTCTTATGATCTGTATTTTAACATTAATGCTGGTCAGTTTTTGTGTCTAAATTGCAAAAGGGAGGGAGTATAATGAGGTGTGCTTGATCTCCCTCCCATCATGTCCAGGAACTCAGTTTCTAAGGTTTCTCTGGGGTCTCTTTGGCCAAAAGGGGGTGCATTGTCAGGTGGGGGGCTTTATTTTCAGTTTACAGTTGTTTTGCTTTAGCTATTTAGGAGTTCCTTGAGAGTCCACATGAATTCTAGGATGGATTTTTACATTTCTACAAAAAAATGCCATTGGGATTTTTATAGGGATTGCATTAGATCCGTAGATTGCTTTGGACAGTATTGACATTTTAACAATATTAAGCCTTCCAATCCATGAACATGGGATGTCTTTCCATTTATTTGGGTCTCTTTAATTTCTTTCAGCAATGTCTTGTAATTTCCAGTGTACAACCCTTTGGCCTCCTTGGTTAAGTTTATTCTTAAGTATATTTCATTCTTTTTGATGCTATTGTAAATAGAATTGTTTTCTTAATTTCCTTTTTGGATTGTTCATTGTTAGTGCATAGAAATGAACCAGATTTTTGCATGTTGATTTTGTATCCTGTAACTTTGCTGAATTTATTAGTTCTAACAGTTTTTTTTTTTTTGTGGGGTCTTTAGGGTTTTCTACATATAAGAGCACGTCATTTGTGAACAGATATAACTGTGAGATGCTCACCAGCAACGATAACCAGGTCAGACTTGGTAAGGCAAAGGCCATGATGCTGAGACCATGCACGGCCTCTTCCCCATCTCCTTGGCCGCTCTGTACACAGGCCCACTGAGCATCCATCTGGGTCGAGAGGGTGGGTAGCAAGGGTGACTGCAATGGCAGAAAGGACTGTCTTGCCCTCTTGAGGAGGCTTGAGAGCCTTCTCTTTAGCAGGTGCTTTTTGAGGAGCATTCACATGCAATAATGTATCTGCAGTCCGTGCTTACCCAGAGAGGGCCATCCTTTCCCAGGCCACCTCATTACCAATCTTCCAATCCGGGTCTTTCCACATCTCTGATGATCCAGCCAAATCACTCACTCCTGCCCATAAGTCAGTGTAGACTCACACTCTATCTTTCGGTCCAGGCAAAGTACAGAACAACCAAATGTCATACTCGAAGTAATGACCATGGGGGGGATTTTCCTTCACCACTGTTCTTTAGGGCCACTCTGAGGGGACTGTAGTGCTGCAGCCATCTACTTGGGACCATCTATAAACCAGGGTCAGGTTTCCCCTTCAATCACTGGTCATAATGACCTCCTTGTGAGGTCATAGGCCTCGCCTGCGGGATAGGAGCCCCTCGGCAGAGCAGGTGAGAGGCACAGCCCGTCAGCACATTTTGACAGACTCATTAAGGTACGTGGTCTACCGTCCAAGGCACTGGAGACGAGTTTTGCCAAATGCTTTGTCAGGTAGTGCAGGGCTCGCAGCCTCCTAGCCTGCGCAGATGCATTCTTGCTGTTGGGAGAGAACAGCTGCCCCTAACATCTGGGAGCTGGCCTGGCTCCCACAGTTAGACCACAGCGTTCTCCTGCTGGACACAAACAGTGTCACAGAACACCAACAACAGACAAGGCCACTCCGTGACTGTGATGGAGCAAGAGGAAAGCAGCAGCCCTCTGTAATCATGCCTGTGCACGGATGAAAATATGAATACTGCCCAAGGCACAAAAAATGACCAAACAGCCCGGGCCCCGAGCCAGTATGAGTGATGATTACTCCCTTACCACTTACAGCTTCGTTCCAGTCTTCCTTCCTCCTAGGTAAGGTTCATTACGACAGCCAACCATGCCATCTCCCGCTTTCCGAGCATCCGACGTGGAGCAATCCCTGCTTCCTCCAACTTTCACCAAAATCACCTCCTACAAGCCCAAGTCCAAGCCCTTTCTAACACCTCCCTCCTGAGACTCTGTGGCTACCTGTGGGGCGTGCTCTCCCCCACTGCAGTGAGCAGTGGATTCGACGCGGTCAACGACAGGTGTGTTCCTGGAGGTCTTTGGCTGCCGGGCATTGACCCTGCCCATGCCTGCTCGCAGGTGGTATTGAGGCCACGTCATTTCTGGAAGCACATGCTATGGCAGTCAGGGTGCAGGAAACAAAACCCACTGTAGGGAATTTAAGAACAGCTGATTTAACGGACATCATCAGGTGCTTACAAAGCTACTGGAAGAGCTGGGGGAGTAGGTTCCGGTCTTGGCCTCTGAGAAAGACATCCAGAACATAACAACTGACACACAGGTGTGCAGGGGTGGAGTTCTACCTCTGGGACAGCCTCTGGAGTCCTGAGTCTATGACGCAACCAGACTTGCCATCCCAGGCCTGGCAGCCAAAACAGAGGGCGCTTGTGCTGCTACTGCTGCCCCTTCCTCCTGGCACCCAGGTGGCTCAGAGGAGACACTGGAACCCTGCTCAGGAAGGCCCCACTCTTATACGGCCTTGCTCTCGTCAGCATAAAAGAGCAAAGAGTGGCAGCGGGCATGGCCTCCAACCCTTTCCAACTTCTAAATCTCACTTAAGAGTGTGCGAGTGGGCGGGTGGCAGAACCAAATCCCCACCAGATACAGGGAGCAGGGATGGGCACAGGCTGGTCAGCTCCTCCCCAAGGCAGCCTTGAGCAGCTGCACTGCCCACTTCCAGATTTCTCCTTTCTTTTCTCCTTCTCCTTCGCCCTTCTCCCTTCTTTCTTCTTCAATAAACTCTAGTGTTTGACCCCACTGGATCTGCACTTCTGACTGGCAGGGAGGAGGAAAGATGTGACTTGTTCCAACTTGCTCCTGCCGTTGACCTCCCCAGTTGGGAGCAGGAAAGACCCCCTGGGCGCCTACTTCCCCGGAGTCCTCTAGTCCCAGTCCCTCCCCAGCCTCTCTCCCAAACCCAGGAGGGAGGCCAGCAGGAAGACAGCGGCCGTCGTGGCCCTGGAGCAAGCCCGTCCTGCCTCCTCCTCCCTGGGTCCCGGGTCCCCGGCAGGAAGGCCCCCCCAGGCAGTGCCCCCGGCAGAATCCCGGCCCTCGGGGCACCCGGGAAGGCGGGCAGCGCGGGCCACCGGTCAAAAGGAGGCTTTCGGTGAAACGGGGCAGATGGTCCCAGGACGTACAGGACCCGTGGGAGGTCCGAAGGCACGTCGGGGCGGGAAGGGACTGCGGTGCTGAGGAAGGCCACAGGCCTCGCCATCTCGGTCCACGCGAGCCGGGGGACCCCCGGGTCCTGGGCGGCGCCGCGAGGGAGGCGGACACTGGACCGGCGGGGCCAGGGCTGCTCTGGTGGAGACGCCGGAGAGCAGAGTCAGTCTCAGGGCCTTGGGTCAGTCGCGACTCGAGAGGGCTGCGGGGACGCCGGGCGGCGGGGCTGCAAGAGTCGCGCGGAGACGCGGCGTCCCCAGGTCCAGGGGTGACATCCAGGCTTGGATCTGGATCCCGGGGCGGCCCTGCGCCTGCCACCGCCGGCGGGGAGCCGGGGACACCGTCCGTTCCCCACGGACACCCCCTGCCTTTTTCCTGACAGCCCAACGCGCCGTCAGAGGACAGGGGAGGGGGCAGTTTGGGGACAAACGCTCACTATGGAGGTGGGGACCGCATCGCCCCGTCGGCGGCAGAGCTAACCAGCTCGCGTGCGTCGCCCGCCCCTCCCGCGCCGAAGGACGTGCTCACCTGGGTGCGCGGTGACGCCTCCGGTGCGGGGGAGGGGAGGCGTCTGCGCGCGAGCCGGCCCGGCCCCTGGGGTGGCCGCGGCGAGCGGGGCTGGGAAGCCCACCCGCCCGTGTCGCCAGTTTCCGTGCCTGGCGGGTGCCGAGGTAAAGCCAGCACCTCGTTTGAATGCTGCGTGAGCTGTTCCTACAGTTCTTTGGCGAAGCGGCTGGGCTGTTGCAGAGACGGTTGCGAGGTTCGTTGGGGTTGTTTTTATTTGGAAGAACGTTCACGTGACTAGAGCTGGCGCCCGTGGCTGCGCGGGGTGAGCTGCAAATCCACACCAATAAAAAACTTTTCATATGAGCTAAGAAGAAATTCTTCGTAAAGTTACAAAAGGTAAACTCTGTCAGGAAAGAGTTCTCATAGGCCACTATAATAAACAGACTATAAAAAAGTATTTAAGTTTTATAGGTTATATTTTTGTACTAATGCTGATGCTACTTTTGAAATACTGGAGAGCTCAGACTAGGTAGCTTGATAAACGGTGTGGACCACACGAGGCTCTTAAAAGCCAGTTGCAGGCCGGGCACGGTGGCTCACGCTTGTAATCCTAGCTCTCTGGGAGGCCGAGGCGAGGCGGGCGGTGAGCTCAGGAGTTCGAAACCAGCCTGAGCAAGAGCGAGACCCCCTCTCTACTAAAAAAGAAAGAAATTAATCGGACAACTAAAAATACATAGAAAAAATCAGCCGGGCATGGTGGCGCATGCCTGTAGTCCCAGCTACTCGGGAGGCTGAAGCAGAAGGATCGCTTGAGCCAGGAGTTCGAGGTTGCTGTGAGCTAGGCTGACGCCACAGCATTCTAGGCCAGGCAACACAGTGAGACTCTGTCTCAAAAAAAAAAAAAAAAAAAGCCAGTTGCAGTAGTCTGTGCGGTTTCTTTCTCTTCACCCTGATTTTGCCACCATCTGAACAGACTTTTTGGGAAAGAAGTTAAAAAGCAATATGATGGCATGAGAAAGCTTTAGTTAACACAGTTTTAAAATAAAATTCATAATGATGAATGTAAAATGACTTGAATTGCACTGAATTTACTGATGCAGATGTCCATTAAAACTGAAAATTACAAAACTCGCAGAGCTGGACTCCTGGACCTGGATACACAATCCCAGGGACTCTGCCCTTCTCAAGGCATTCCTGAGGCGCTCACACTATGTTGTGCACTGCACACAAAGTGCCACAGCTGCAGGCAGAGCTGCAAATAAGTTTTAAAATATGTGAAGCCTGGTAGAATTATGGCTTACCGTAAAGCTAAACTGTCCAGTGAAAACATTAATTGTAACTCTCAGACC
>NW_012148130.1:1431798-1438094 GCF_000956105.1 Propithecus coquereli | reverse complement strand
TCGGCCTCGGGGTGCCTGCGCCGGGCGCCCAGCTCGGGGCCACGGGGCATGGGGGCGCGGTGGGGCGGCCTCGGCGGGGCCGCGGGGCCACGAGGCGGCCCCGGCCGCCAACCCGGGGGTTCCAGGGGGGCAGAGGGCGCGGGGTGCGCGGGGGACTTGGCGCATACTCGTGGGGACGCGGCGGGCCAGGTGCTGACGGCGCGAGTGGCGCTGCCCGTTCCCGGAGGTCACGGCCAAGAGCAAACCGATGGCGGACCAGGTGTTCACGCAGGTGGTGCGCGAGACGGAGCCCTGGCCCCGCCCAGAAGGAGGTGCAGTGTTGGGAAGGAGTCCTCAGTTGTCCCCTTGACTTCATTTCCTGAAAAGATGATCCTGGTGGCGGCCGGGTAGCACTGACGCAGCGCAAGGGGTGGCGCCGGCTGGAACCGCTGTGGCAACCGAGCCTGCGGGACGCTCCGAACCAACGCGCAGCCGCGGGTCCCACCGGTGCCCAGGCCTTGGCCCCCAGGATCCGCCGGCAGAGAGCAGGCACCCGGCCCCAGGGCCCGCGGTTTTAAATCTGTTCTTTTCCGGTCGGCCCGTCGCAGCCTTCCAAGTTACCGTAACACATAAAACGCAAGCGCTAATTTCCTAAATATTTAACAGATTTCCTTAATGAGATCCTGTACTCGTTATAATAAATGTGCAAGCCCAGGATTAACTATTCCGAGCATCTTAAAAGAGCGATATGCAGGACAGATATTGAAACTTAAGCAAGTTACTACTTGGGTATTTTAACTAAAAACTGATCCATTCTGTTTGCAGTTTTTCTTCTTAAAAAGGTGAATGGGCAGAATTTCCTCTTTATTCAAATGTAGTTTGTGATGCGTTTGTTTTCTGTTTTGTTTTGCTTTTTGCAGCTAACACGTCCTGAGAGTTATAGTTTATTTTTGGAGCATTTCGCTGAAATTCAGATCTTAGTTCCATGAGGTTGTCTTCTCATTTTCAGTATTGAAATGAGCAACCACTCTTTCCTCTCTGTGCAGTACTAAATATAGTTACAACCCAGTTAGCAAAACCTTGCAATTGGATCCGTGTCCCTGGTAAATTAATTTTGTACCAAAATAGAGCCGCCTCTGGCTGTCAGTTTGGTGATTAACATCTGGTTGACTCTGCATGGAAAACTAGAGCACAAATAAATTGTTTTTAAACTTTGTAGTTCTTAGTGTTCGACTTTATGAATCACGTTTAAAGCAGCGTGCACTGAGGTTCCCGCATGTCGGAATGGCTTTGTGGCTATGTCCAGGAGGAGCTGGAAATATTTCCATATCCACTGTAGGGAAATCCCATCTGCTGCACTGCAGCTTTCCAGAAAATAAGTGTGGATATCTGGTACCGGATACGCAACAATTTATTCTTTCTTTTTCAATTGTTAACTTTTTATTTGGCCTGTCACTCTCTCTTACATGAATTTTAGAATAGGCTTGCTGATCCCACGACAGCAACAAACTAGTCGAATTCTTATTGTAATTACATTGACTCTGTAGATCAAGTTAGGGTAAAGTATTAGCTGAGATGTACAGTAGTCTGTCTTTTACTACCTTAGTGTGCCAAAATTGTTTTAGCGTGAAAGTGTATTGAATTTATCAGTTGGTTTTTCTGTATCTACTGAGGTGGTCAAATGATTTTTCCCTTTCTTCCGTTAATGTGGTAAAACATATTGATTGATTTTCTAATGCTACACCAAACATGCACTCCTGTGATAAGTCAAATTTGGTTTTTGTGACGCTTAATTTTGTGGGTCAACTTGACTGAGCTAAGAGATGCCCAGATAGCTGGTAATGCATTATTCCTGGGTGTGTGTGTTTCCAGAAGAGATTAGCATTTGAATCCATAGACTGAGTAAAGACAATAGTCCTGGTCAGTGCGGGAGGGCATCATCCAGTCCACTGAGAGCCTAAACACAACAAAAAGGCAGAGGAAGGTGGAATTTGCTGTTTGAGCTGGGACATCCACCTTCCCCTGCCCATGGACATCAGCCGCCTGGTTCTTGGGCCTTTGGTCGCAGACTGGAACTTACATCATGAGCTCCCCGATTCTCAGGCCTCCCAGCTCAAGATGCATTGCACCCCGCGTGCGGGGCTCAGCTTGCACACGCAGACTGTGGGACTGAGCCAATCCCTATGATAAATGAATGTATTAATATATATTTACTATATAGATATAGATATATAATAATAATACACCTATCCTGTTGGTCCTATTTCTCTGGAGAACCCTGACTAACGCAGTTGCGATAGGTCATCCTTGTACTACATTGCGGAACACGATTTGCTGTCATTTGTTTACAGTGTTTGCATCTAAATTCTTAAGTCATACTGGCTTGTAATTTTTCTTTCTCATAACAGCCTTCTCAGGCTGTGGTATCAAATGTTATTCTTGCACATGAATGAGTTCACAGTGTCTTCTCTGGGGGCCGGCCTTGGCGCGGGAAGGAGCGGGGCTTCATCGGAGACTGTCAGTCACAGGGGACCCTAGGTCACCCTGGCGGTCAATGGGGCTGCATCTCACTCCCAGACAGTGAGGGTCTGTGTGTCACACGGTCCGTCAGTGGGGGCCTCATGGTGGTGGTGGTGGGGGGTCCCTTGCGAGGCCTGGGCTTTGGTGCCCTCTTGTGGGAGCTGGGTGCCCTACTGACAATTCTGAAGACAGATGGGAGAAGGAGGAAAAGCAGAGAAGTTGGGACCCTCCCGGGTTTGTCCCCAGTCAACCTTGAAGAGCAAGTGTCCTTCAGGAAGTCCTTCTCTGCGCCCTGGCTTCCGCATCTGTACCGATGGCGATGATCGCGTCCATTTCAAAAGGCTGCCAGGGGTGAGACAGTGCAGAGGCGATTGTGCGGGTGACACTGCAGTGGCAGTTCCCTCCTGTCTCTCCAATGAACAGACGGATTCACTGTCCTGCCCTGTCCCCTCCGTCCCGTGCCTATGGCTGCAGGGGCAGGAGGGATGGTCTTAAGCCCTCAGGTTCCCACTGGCCACAGGACCAACCAGGCCTGGAGTGCTCCAGCCTGGGTCTCCAGGGCCCGACGCCCTGCCTGCCGCTCCACCCAGCCCAGCCAAGCGGACCCCACACAGCCCTGCCAGGTCCCTCCCCCTCCTGGCCTTTGACCCCACTGGTCATTGCCTCCCACCCCTGCCCTCTGACAAACTCCCATCCTCCTTCCAGCCCTGATGTGGGTGGGCACCTTCTGTCCTCTGAGGAGCCATCCTGGACCCCTCCCCTCAGCCCAGCCCAGCCCGGCCACACCTCCGCCCCATCAGGATCCCAGCTGGCTTCTTCACAGACTGACAAACTGATCCTAAAATTCATGCAGAAACTCAAGGGACCCAGAACAACCAGAACAATCTTGAAACAGAAGGACAAAGATGGGAGGGTTCACACTTTCCCATTTCAAAACTTGCTACAAAGCTACAGTAACCCTGTGTTGTGGGCACAAGGACAGACACAGACCAATGGAATAGAACCGAATGCCCAGATCGAACCCTCACATTTATGTCGAGCAACTTTGACAAGAGAGCAAAGATGATTCAATAGAATAGTCTTTTCAACAAATGCCAGGATAGCTGATGGCCACATGCGAAGAGTGAGGCTGGAGCCCTACCTCACAGCACATACAAAAATTAAGTCCTAAATGTCAGAGCTAAAGCTATAAATTCTTAGAAGAAATATAGGAATAATTCTTCCTGATTCTGGATTTGGCAATGATTTCTTAGATATGTCACCAATAGCACAGCAACAAAATAGATAAATTGGATCTCATCCAAATGTGAGACTTTTGCATTTCAAAGGACACTAACAAGGAAGTGAAAAGACAACCCAAAAATGAGACAAGTTTTTTGCAAATCATTTATCTGATAAGGGACTTGTATCTATTAACAGAATATGTACAGAACTCTACAGCTCAGTAATAAAAAGACAACCTAATCAAAATGCACAAACATTCTGCATAGATATTTCTCAAGGAAGGTATACAAATGAGGGGACAATAACTGCATGAAAAGATGCTCGACATCGTCCGCCATCAGGGAAATGCAGATCAACGCCACAGCGAGACACCTCCCACACCCGCGAGGAGGGCTGTCATCAAAAAGTCGGGTAACAAAAAGTGCGGGTGAGGATGTGGAGAAACCAGAGCCTTCGCACACTGCTGTGAATGTGCATGGTACGGCCACTCTGGAAACACAGCCTGCGGCTTCTCCAAAAGTTAAACGTGGAGCTACCCTCGGACCCAGAAATCCCACTCCTGGCCTCTCCCATCCCACGGCCCTCCAGGGCGTCTTCCTTCCCACCTTATTCCGGGCTGGGAGTGTGTCTTGGTCTGTCCTTGGCCTTTCCCCCTGGCCTCCCACTCTTTTGGGAGAACCACTGAGTGTCCTTTTGTCACCAGGTGTCTGTGACAGCCCCAGTCAGTTCAGGATTTTTTTCTGATAGAAGAGTCCAGACCCGAGACAGGGCTGACTTCCTTCTGGATGTCAGGCCACCGTCTGTGCAGTGACCAGCCAACAGCTGCGGCACCCAGGTGCTTTACCTTAGCCAGGTGCTGGGGCCACACGATTTCCTCAGCCCTAAAAAACGGAGATGACACCCACCTTCACTCAGAGCAGCCAGGCGCTGCCAGGCCCGGTGTGGACGAAGCTCTATCCCGCGGGTCTTCCGCTGTCACGACACCAAGGAATGGACAAAACAGCTGTTGGCCAAAGGAAGGCTGTGACAGAAGAGAATCTCAACAGGTAAGACAACATGCAAAGACATGGAAACAATTTACTTGAACCATAGGAATTTGTCACAGGTGGGAATGACCAAATGTCACAATTTCATGTGGGTCAATGTATTACAGGCACACGGGGAGAAGAGGGACACAGTACAGCTAGGCCAGTGGTTCTCAAAGTGTGTTCCATGGAACCCAAGGGTCCTGCGCTCTGTCAGGGAAACTGTGGGGCCGAACTTTTAATAATAGGACCAAGGCATTATTTGCCAATTTCGCTGCGCTGACATTTACCCTGATGGTACAAAAGTGGGGACAGCTGCTGGAACCTCATGCTGAATCCAGTCACCATAGCCCTCACTACCAAATACTCGCAGAAAAAATCCAGTTTCACATTAAAATGTACTGATGAAGCAGTAAAAATATTGATTTTATTAAATTTCCACCCTTGAGTACACATGTCTTCACTTTCCCATGTGATGAAATATGAAATTCATACTCAGCGCTTCTGCCGTGTGGTACAGGACAGGGAGGGCCTTGAGGAAAAGCACCTGCGCAGTGTGAGTTACAAGCTCAACTAGCCACTTGGCTGTGGGGAACTATTTTTTTTTTTTTTTTTTGAGACAGAGTCTCACTGTGTTGCCCTGGCTAGAGTGAGTGCCGTGGCGTCAGCCTAGCTCACAGCAACTTCGCACTCCTGGGCTCAAGCAATCCTACTGCCTCAGCCTCCCAAGTAGCTGGGACTACAGGCATGTGCCACCATGCCCGGCTAATTTTTTGTATATATTTTTAGTTGTCCAGATAATTTCTTTCTATTTTTAGTAGAGACAGGGTCTCGCTCTTGCTCAGGCTGGTTTCAAACTCCTGAGCTCAAACAATCCGCCCGCCTCGGCCTCCCAGAGTGCTAGGATGTGGGAACTATTTTTACTTGAAAGACTAACTTATGGACAAACTATGTCGATTCAGACTTGAGGTTCTGACAGGCATTTTTTGGGAAAATGAATGATGTGAGCTTGAGCTGATCACTTCAAGGTAAACAACCATCAGTATTTGCTGCCAATGATAAAAATGAGAGCTTCCAAACAAACATTGGGATTTTGGAAAACTTGTGTCTGCCACTGTGAACCCGATAGCTTCCCAATAATGAAAGACTTTTCTAATATTGATATTGATATTAACAAAAGTGCTGTTTCGATATCATATAATAAAATGTGTGAACATTTGGAAGATCTGCATCACTCCATGAATTTCCCCAGGGACCAACACATGATGCTACAATATCACACGTGGATGAAAGATCCATTCAAAGTACAAGATACACCAACAGACTTTAATGTAAAATCCATAAAATTCATCAGTATTCTTCCAGATTCCACATTGTAACTAATCTTTAAGAAACTACCACTTGTCCAGTTTTGGTGTGGTATCAAAGAAGAATACCTACCTAAAAAATTATTAGACTGAGCACGGCTCACACCTGTAATCCCAGCACTTTGGAAGGCCAAGGAGGGAGGATCACTTGAGGCCAGGAGTTCAAGGCCAGCCTGGGCAA
>NW_012148130.1:1393312-1430803 GCF_000956105.1 Propithecus coquereli | reverse complement strand
GCGCCCGGCCTTTTTAAACTTTTTTGTTGAACACTAAGACACAAACACACACATTAGCCTAGGTCTACACAGGGTCAGGACCATCTATATCGCGTCTCCCACCTCCACACCTGATCGCACTGGAAGGTCTTGGGGGCAATGACGAACACAGAACTGTCATCTCCTATGACAGCAACGCTGCCTTCTAGAAACCTGAAGGGAGGAAACCGGAAGAGTCCACACCTGTTATAAAACTGAGGCTGTTTTATATTAATAGTTAACTTTTTAAACAAGTAACTCGGAGGAGTGCTCTCTAATGATAAAAAGTATAGTACATTAAATCCACATGCCACTAGCTCGTCGCTCGTCATCATTACCACGAATTATGCTCCGCACGTAACTGTAACTGTACGAGCGACTTTACAGGGTAACAGCGCAAGTTTGTTTACACCAGCGTCGCCACAATCACGTGACCAGACACGTGAGTAACGCGTTACCCGGTATTCGGACAGCGATTGGCTGACATCACTGGGCCACGGAGTTTTCAGCTCCGTTATAACCCTTGGGGCGGGTGGCGGGGCGGGGCCGCGCGCATGCGGCCTTTGATCGAAACGGCGCCGTGCGCGCACGACCGCGCGTGTCCCGCAGAGATCGCGGCCGCGCGTCGCCACCCAGTGGCCGTTGGTGGAAGTGTCCGTGGGCGCCGGGCTCATTGCCCACCTGGCTGCATCTTCGCCCAGGTGAGGCCCAGAGAGGAGAACTGCGGTCTTCCCCTTAACGGAGAGGTGACAGTCTGATCAACAGGGGACATTTTCTGAGAAATGTTTTAATAAACGTGTGAAGGCTCAGAGTTCTTGCAAGAAAAATCCTCTCAAAACACAGATCGAAGCAGGGAACGGAGTGACGGTGATTATTGTAGCCTCCAAGGGTATCCCTAAGTGCACGCCAGGCACTGCAAACAGCTTCATGGGACTCTCACATTTAGCCCTCGCAGCCACTTAGGACAGTGGCTTTCCCATTGTTTGCTCCAACCCACATTAATAAATGCATTTCAGGCTGGGCCCGGTGGCTCACTCCTGTAATCCCAGCGCTTTGGGAGGCTGAGGCCCAAGGATGGCTAGAGGCCAGGAGTTCAAGACCAGCCTGAGCAACATAGCGAGACCCCCGTCTCTGCAAGAAATAGAAAAATTAGCCGGGCATGGTGGCATGAGCCTATAGTCCCAGCTACTTGGGAGGCTGAAGCAGGAGGATCTCTTGAGCCCAGGAGTTGGAGGTTGCAGTGAGCTATGATGATGCCACTGCATTCTAGCTGGGGTAACAGAGCAAGACCCTGTCTCAAAATTTAAAAAAATACATTTCATGTATGACCCAATACATGACCACAAATATACATGAAGCCACATTTCCCCTGCAACCTGGGGCCCTCCCCATATCTTCCATTCTATTCTACTTAGGATTGCCAGGTTTAGCAATAAAAGTACAGGACACCCTGTTAAATTTGAATTTCAGATAAATAAGAAATGCTTTTTTTTTTAGCATGTGTACATACAATACAATATTTGGGATACATTTATACTAAATTTTTTGTTGTTATTTATCTGAAATTCAAATTGAACTTGGTATCTTGTATTTTACCTGGCAACCCTAATTCTACTCCATTTTTTACAAACTGCGGGTTGAAACCTCCTAGCCCCACGTTGCAGCCTGCTGAGTCCCTGCCCCTAGTTCGCAAACACTGCCTGAGGTGACAGGACCGGAAGCATCTCCTTCCACAGGGGAAGCCGAAGGCAGTGCAGGAATCCGGATGTGAACCCCCCTAGTCGCCCCCTGCCCCGCTTAGACCCACTCGTGAGCACTATGGATGAGTCGTCTCACCTCGGTGGTGCGCTCGGCGGTACGCACCTGCTCCAGTGAGAGGTCTGGGGCTTGTTTAAAGGTGACTTTTGTGCACATAAATGACTATTGGCAGTTACTTTTTAAAAAAATTCAGCTCACTAAAGTTCTACATTCACAAACCTCATTTTCCCTTAAGTGTCGAAGTTCAACTTAAAAATCTTATGCTGTTTATAAATCCAGTCAATTTTAACAATAGTTTACAGGAGGCTTTTGGTTGATGTTCAGTCTCATTCACAAGCTAGTTTAAATAAGAACTCTTAAAGCTTTTAAACTATATGGTTAATTGCTTTAAATACTTCAATTCAATAACTAACAAAACATTCCCTAGTTATGCGATGGGTCTTTGGTCCTCAAACATTGGCCACATTCCTTATATCTTTCAAACCAAAAAATCATAAGGCTGAATTAAAATACCCAGTTAGGCATTGTAAATCCACGTACCTTTCTAGGTGAGTTTAGTTGCCTGTGGGTCAGAGTCGCTGCCTGGGGACCAGATCTGGAGCTAAGACAGCCACGAGGTGGCTTTTTTTTTAAATGACAATAAGGGACAAGTTTTACATTCTCCATGAGGCCAACAGGGGTCCAGTAGGAGGACTCAGGGCCCACATCCCCTCGACTTGTCATCATGACCTGATTCTCAGCCCCACACACCAGATGCTCCACAAATTAATTAGACTCAACTAATCTTGTAACCATTCTGGTTTTGCTTCTAATCTTCCCCTTGGGAGGGGCAGCTCTGACAGACCCTCAGAACACACCCGAGTGGATTCTGCACCGTGCTGTGATCCACGGTGGATCACTGGGGTCGTTGCGGGAATAAAAGAATTCTGGAGATAGGCTTTTCTTTGTTTTGCTCATATCAAACAACACAGTTGAGCATTCAGAAGTTTTCATTTTCTACACATAATAGTAAGGAGAAGAAAATTGACCAAGGGAGACATTAGCATCCATCAGGCAATTAGAAGTGGGCGAGGAGGAACAGAGAGGGCTCTCCAGCCGGACGCTAACAATGACAAACCGGTAAAACCGATCAAATGAGGGAAATTTCAGTGAGTCTTCAGACGACTATATCCTAGATAAAGTCTCTCAGACTCTTATTTGCCAGGAAAAAAGGGAAATATATTTGCATCCAGTTAGTCAACAGGAAAGACTTCACTCCATATTTTGTAATAAGAACGACTATTGCACTTTTCCTAAAAGGACACATGACAGTATTCTTTTACATTTTTTGATGTTTGTGAGTGGATGTACATGGACAAATGCTGAAGGCAGGTGTATACACAGAGATATTGGGAGGAAATAGACGATGAAGAATTTTAAAAATTAATTGAATTGATCATTCTCATGGCTGTTTCTAAACCAAGAAATGAAAATGTTTTGCAATCACAGGGCAAAGAAAATGATCACGTTCTCTTCAACAAAACTGTAAGTGTCAAAGATTTCAATATCACATTTTGGCAGTGTCAGTGCAAGAAGGAAAAGTAATGACAGTCTAGGACCCATTTGAGGTGCATTTGAAACCTGGAACAGCATTTCCATGTGTTCCAGCTTCGTGAAAAACAGGTGACAAGTAGCTAGTGGCATCTGAAGGATGCTGCCCATGTCCCATCAGCATTACAAGCACAGAATAAAAAGTTGAATTTGCTATGTTTGAATTCTTACTAAAATATCGAATAAAGTTGTGTTTCACTATCCCTTTATTCTGCTGCGGATCACAGGCACACCTCGGGGAGATGGCAGGTTCAGTTCTAGACCACTGCAATAAAGCAACTATCAACTAAAGCGAGTCACACGAATGTTTTGGTTTCCCAATGCATATAAAGTTATATTTGCACTATCCTGTAGTCTGTTATGTGTGCAATAGCATAGTCTAAAAAATGTCCGTACCTTAACGAAAAAGTCCTTTATTGCTAAAAAGTCCTAACGACTATTGGAGCCTTCAGAGAGTCGTAATCTTTTTGCTGGTGGAAGGTCTTGTCTCCATGTAGTGCCTGTTGACTGACCAGGGTGGTGGCTGCTGAAGGCCGGGGGGGCCGTGGCAATTTCTTAAAATAAGGTAACAATGAATGTTTGCCACATTGATTGACTCTTCCCTTCACGAAAGATTCCTGTGTAGCAGGCGATGCTGTTTGGTAGCATTTTATTCACAGTAGAACTTCCTTCAAAAGTGGAGTCAAACCTCTCAAACCTGCTGCTGCTTTACCAGCTGCATTTGTGGAATGTTCTAAATCCTCTGTTGTCATTTCAACAGTGTTCACAGCGTCTTCACCAGGAGTCGACTCCATCTCAAGCAACCACTTTCTTTGCTCATCCATAAGAAGCAACCCCTCATCTGTTCTAGTCTTATCGTGAGATCGCAGCAATTCGGTCCCACCCTCAGGCTCCACTTCTGATTCTCGTTCTCTTGCTGTTTCCGCCACATCTGCAGCGACTTCTTCTACTGAAGGCCTGAACCCCTCAAAGTCATCCGTGAGGGTTGGAATCCACTTCCTCCAAACCCCTGTTCATGTTGATGTTGTTACCTCCTCCCGTGAATCACAAATGTTCTTAGTGGCATTTAGAGTGGTGAATCCTTTCCAGAAGGTTTTCAATGTACTTTTCCCAGATCCATCAGAGGAATCACTGTCTATGGCAGCTATAGCTTTATGAAATGTATTTCATAAATAATAAGACTTGAAAGTCAGAATCACTCCTGATCCATGGGCTGCAGAATGAGTGTTGCATTAGCAGACATGAAAACATTCATCTCCTTGAACATTTCCTTCCCAGCTCTTGGGTGACCAGGTGCACTGTCAGTGAGCAGTAATATTATGAAAGGAATCTTTTTTTCTGAGCAGTAGGTCTCAGCAGTGGGTTTAAAATATTCAGTAACCTATGCTGTAAACAGATGTGCTGTCATCCAGGCTTTGTTGTTCCATTTCTAGAGCATAGGCAGAGTAGACTTAGCATAATTCTTGAGAGCTCCAGGATTTTCAGAATGGTAAGTGAGCAGTGGCTTCAACTTAAGGTCACCAACTGCATCAGCCCCTATCAAGAAAACCAGCCTTCCTTTTAAAGGTTTGAGCCAGGCATTGACTTCTCTTCTCTAGCTACGGAAGTCCCAGAAAGCATCTCTTCCAATATAAGGCACTTCATCTGTATTGAAAGTCTGCTGTTCAGTGTAGCCACCTTCATCGATGATCTTAGCTAGATCTTCTGGGTAACTTGCTGTTTCACTTTGCTCTGTTATGTTGTGGAAGCAACTTCTTTCCTTAAACCTCATGAGCCAACCTCTGCCAGCTTCCAGCTTTTCTCTGCAGCTTCCTCACCTCTCTCAGCGGTCACAGAATTGAAGAGAGTCAGGGCCTTGCTCTGGCTTTGACCTAAAGGAATATTGTGGCTAGTTTGATCTCTCCAGACCACTAAAATTTTCTCATATCAGCAGTTAGGCTGTTTCATTTTCTTATTATTTGTGTGTTCACTAGAGTAGCATTTCTAATTCCTTCAAGAACTTTTCCTTTGCATTCACACCTTGGCTAACTGGTGCCAGAGGCCTAGTTTTCAGCCTATCTCAGCTTCCGACATGTCTTCCTCGGTACGCTTAATGATTTCTAGGTTTTTTTTTTTGGTTTTTGGTTTTTTTAAGAGACAGGGTCTCGCTCTGTGGCCCAGGCTGGAGTGCAGTGGCCCGATCACAGCTCGCTGCAACCCTAACTCCTGGGCTCAAGCCATCCTCTCAGCCTCCGTGTGTCTAGCTCTTGATTTACAGAGGGAGCTGTGTGTCTCCTCCTTTCACTGGACACTTAACGACCATCGTAGGGTTATTAACTGGCCTAATTTGGATATTGCTGTGTGTCAGGGAACAGGGAGGCCTGAGGAGAAGGAGAGAGGTGGGGGCAGGGCCGGCCAGTGGAGCAGGCAGAACACACGCTTACTGGTTAAGTTGCTGTCTTCTATGGGCACGGTTAGTGGCACCCTAAAACAATCATAATACTAACATCACAGATCACTGATCTCCAAAACAGATATAATAATAATGGAAAAGTTTGAAATATGGTGAGCATTACCAAATTGTGACACAGACACATGAAGTGAGCACATGCTCTTGGAGAAATGATAGACTCGCTCAACACAGGGTTGCCACAAACTTTCAATTTGTGAAAAATACACTATCTGTGAAATGCAATTCAGTGAGGTGTAATAAAACGAGGTGTGCCTGTATTTCTAAAATGGTTTAAACATAAAAATTGTAGAGTCCTCTGGACCCAGACAGCTAGTGATGACGCTGAGGGGAAGGAATGGCTGTCAGTGTTGTAAGGTGCAAGGAGGGCCCTGTGGTTACTTAAAAATATGACTTTTTTAGTCTTGCTCTGTCACCCAGGCTGGAGTGCAGTGGCATCATTATAGCTCACCGCAGCCTGGAACTCCTGGGCTCAAGCGAGCCTCCCGCCTCAGCCTCCTGAGTAGCTGGGACTACAGGTGGGCACCACCACACCTGGATAATATTTTTATTTTTTATAGAGCCAGGCTCTCTCTATGTTGCCCAGGCTGGTCTCAAACTCCTGGCCTCAAGCGATCCTCCCACCTTGGCCTCTCAAAGTGCTGGGACTACGGGCATGAGCCACCGCACCTGGCCAGAAAATAACTTTCCTTTTTGAGATGTCTGTGATGGGCTTATACTCCAGAACAAAAGGGGGTGGGGCTGGCTGGCACCAGCCCAGCTAAGTAAAGATGTTACTGAGGCCAAATGACTCCATGCGAGGAGACACACACACACACTCGGGTATCAAAATACTGAATATTCGAAGACAATAACGGTAGAGAAGGGGTTGAGCTCAAATAAGTGAACCCTCCCGCCAGGAGCCAAAGGGCCCTGCATGTGCGGCTGCTTTGCTGGGAGGCCTCAGGGCCGGATGCAGCTTCCCCTTTCCCGGGGCTCAGCAGGCCCTTCTTCCCTGAGGTCAGTGGAAAAATTCGGAAAGCAAGGATCCAGGGACAGCCTCTACTCCTCATTCAGAAGAAAGAAACGCCAGGTGGGCGAAGCTTCTGCCTGGGACAGGAGCCCTTGGGCCTTGTGGGAGCTGCACCAGGAACGTTAGTGACCAGCCCTGGGCGCGCAGTCTCCTCCCGGGGCCTCGCTTACCATCTGCAAAGTAACCCGCAGGACCGTGGCATGGTTAACTGCTGTCTCGGGATTCAGAGATTTTGTAAAGATTGCTCTGTCCTTCACTTATTGCACACATGTGCATTAAGTCACCCAAAACACCAGACACTGAGCTGGGCGCTGGAGCTTAAGAAGACAAAGAAGTCACAGTCCTGGAACCCAGAGTCTCAGAGTCCAGCCCAGAGAAAGGGCACAGGGCTCCCCTCACCCAAAACCACTGCGGAGAAACCCCCAGATAGTCTCAAACACTCCTGTGTGCGGTTCTACGTGTGTGTCTGTGTTGGAGGCAGCGGTGGGGCGGGCCATGGAGCTGCACATGGTGGCCAAGTCACCTGTGCTGCAGGTAACTGCAGCTCCTGCTGTCACCACCTTGTCCTCAGGAGGAGCCTTCCCACGAGCCATGCCGTGTTGCTGCCTTTCCCCTGTGTGACCACGGAAGTTGCAAGGCTCAGTCAACACCAGCCTGAGAACAGAAATACCGGCGCAGCACAAACCACACGTCAAACGTATGAGCTCATGGCCAGATCCCTACCCGTGTCCACTCCCTGCCACCTCCCAAGAAGTCACCCGCTGTTGAGGCTGCCAGTTTCATTCAGTGAATACTATTCTTATAAACAGCTGACCCAGATTCCCAGCTTGAATTAGGACGTTTCCCAGGCAGTCAAGGGTGTACAGGGATGAATTTAAATGTTGCTTAAAAGCATAAAAGCTTGAAAGCAAATTCAGGCTGCTCTTCCTTGGGGACAATGGTGTCAGGACCATTCAAAGGCTACAGCTCCTGGGCAGGCAGGGTCACCCGGAGTGCCTCTCTCCAGCTCAAGGCTGACTCATGGAACAGAAAGATGTGTGTTTTAAACTTTAACCTACATTCTTTCCTCGTCCTCGTGGCCTGATTTTCCACCCTGTCTCTGCAGAGACCTACATGGTAGCAATAGAATCATCTTCCATTTAACCCAATGCCATAACACGGTGGCCTGACCACCCCCCTCCCGAAGCAAAAGACAAGAGCGTGAGGAAGTGGGGAGGAACCCCAAACACGTCGGTTAGAGTCACTGTTCCCTTTGACATTTCATCTGTCACCACTGAGGTGGGGGGAGGTGACAGTTCTTGCCAGTCACGCCTGGAGAGGGTGTTAGCCATGAGAATGCGCCTCCCTGACCCCCAGCTCCGGGGAGCGCCACTGGCCCAGGCTCCCAGCTGCAAGCTCTAGAACACTCGCTTCTCATGGGCTGCTCCCAGCAGTGACCCTGCACAGCAAGGATACCAGGGCAGGGCCCTTCCTAGGAGATGGGGTTCCCCAGTGGCCTTGCTGGACTGTCCCCCAAGCCAGACCTGCAGTGCTCGCTGTCCCACAGCTTTCTCCACCCTCTGCAGCCCCCTCCTCATTGGCCCCTCGGAGGCATTTCCCCCAATAAAACTTTTAATCCCAGATGCTTCTCAAAGAGCCTCAATGGATGCAGAGACCAGCTGCCCACACTTCAGTCCACGCTGCCACCATTCCTCACCCGGTGGTGGCACAGGCCTCCCGCCTCCACCCCCGCACTCACGCCCCACACAGCCTGGTCCCGTTCTGCTCCGACTGGACGACCTCCATGTCCTTGCCCCTGCCCGGAGAGGGCGCCCAGCCACCCTGCTCCCAGCCCAGGCTCCCTCCGCTTTCCCGTTCCACTTACTCCATAGCAGCGGCCCCTTCTAACAGACACCGCAGTGCACTGAGTCACGCGTCTGCCGCCCCGGCTGGAACGAGGGCGGGTGTCTGCTGTTTTGTCCACTGGTGATGCTGGGCACCGGCAGGAGCCTCACTCAGCGGGCTTGGCAGATGCACGCGGGAAAGAAGAGCTGAGGGACTGCCATCCTTCCTCCCCTGAGGATGCCGAAAGGGGAAAGTAGAGGTGAGGATAAGAAATAATAAAACTTTCCAGACAGAAGAAGGATTTAATCCTCACCCTGAAAAAGCACACCAAGTCCTGAAGAGGGACAAAGTAAAACAAAACAAATTATATCTGGAATATATAAAGAACTCAGTAAGAAAACAAACACCACAACTTTTTTAAATGTTAAAAGATTTGAACATATACTTCCTTCATCAGAGAATATACATCAATGACAATAAAGCATTTAAAAAATGCTCAGCATCTCTCAGACTTGCTCATCCTGGCCCCTGGCTGCCTCTGTCCACGCTGCCCAGCCACATGTGCCATGAGAGCAAGGACCACGCCAATCTGGCCCGTCACTGTGCCCAGGGCCTGCACACAGGAGGTGGCTAATAAACAATGATCACCTTAACTAATCAAAAGCAGTGGCTAAAACACAGCATAAACTTCCTTCTCAGCCAGCGCAGCGCCCCACGAGGACCTGGCCCCGTCTCCCCCCAGCTGTTCCCTAAGACGCGCCTGCAGCCAGCCCGGGCTGCTCATTTTCCCCAGCTGCAGTCTGCGCCGTCACGCCGCCCACTGTCACACGTGCACCCCAGACGGGCGCCAGTTCCCCTCTTCCCGCAACCATGTCGCCGAGCCCGAGCCAGGCAGGGCCGCTGGGACTCTTCCTGCCACCCCAGCCCACAAGGCACACGGCTTCTCTGAATCCAGGCATTTCTGATCCACCAGCTGTCACGTTGCATCGTAATTGTTGGTTCTCTCGGAGGCATGGGGTCTGGCACGGCATGGTCGGGGAGGTCCTTGAGGTGTGTTGCTGGACGAATGAAAAGCTGATGACAATACAGGATACCCTGGGGGATGGCATCACCTTCCCTTGCTCTCATACTGAGACGGCGAAAGAGCAGGTGGCGATTTTGCACGGCTGTGTGAGTAGGAAGTTTTCCAAGGGCCATTTACTAGGGTCACGCAGTCCCCATCACTGACTCTGGTTCTCATCACTCAGCGGCTGATGGGGACAGGAAAACGCCCTGGGCACAGCAATTGTGCAGTGTCCTGTCACAAAGAGCCACTACTGTGGCGAGAGGAAAGGTGTGTGCACACAGGGAGCAGAGGGACCTGCTGAGGTCGGGGCTTGTTTCCTCCGGTGGGGAAGAGCGTGGAGGGCGCCCCCGCCCGCCCGCGGAAGGAGGCGTGGTGCACGGGCTCTTTTGTTTTAAAGGCCTAGGTCTCTACAAGCAGCAAATTCTATTGTTCAGGCGAGGAGGGCCACCGGTGTTTGTGTTTTCCCAAGGAATAGCCGAAAGCTACCAGGCAGGTGTGGGGAGCTCCCTAAAGCCAGTCAATAGACAGGTACCAAAAATAGGGCTTAGGAAGGTGGGGGGCGGTAAGAGTGGGATGGGTGTCCCAGTGAGGAGCATCTCTTTGTGTCTCACGGGTTTAAAAACAAGTGGCGGGGCTCTCCCCAGGTGTAGATGAAGGGGTTCAGAGGGGCAATGCCTGCAGGCATTCCAGACACAGTGGTGGGACCACCCTGGGGAACCCAGCTGGGAAGGGAGAGCCAACACCTGCAGCCTGGTGCTCCTCAGTGGGCGGCCCAGGGTCCTGCCGAGTCTCCCAGAGCCACAGACATTTACAGCCCCACCCCTCCCCTGCCCCCAGGGCAATGTGCTGCAGATTAAACCTCTGTGCTGTAAACCAAGCCAGGGCCTCCAGCACAGCGGTGCTGTGGGCGCACTTCCCTTGAAGCAAAACATCAAAGAATGGCCATTCCGAAAAACCAGGCTCTCAGCATCTCCCACCTGCACCGTGCTGGCTCCAGCTGGTTCAGACATCCTGAGCTATTTCCCCCAAACGACTATAACAACAGCTAAATTACGGCTTCCTCCTATACTTCCGGCTTGGTGCCAAGGGCTTGCTCACCTTTCACCCAAACCAACCAGCCCAGGTGGGAACCATCACTGTCCCTGTCTCACTGCCGGGAACCAGAGGCCCGGAGAGATCTAGCACGTGCCGGGCACTGCCCACCCAGTAGGCAGGACAGCCGGAGCCAGACCCAGCCCTCCTCACCTTCCGTGGCTCCCCCACGCCCACGGAGCCAAGTCCAAGGTCTCCCCTGGGCCACCCCTTGTGCCTGCCCCGTGCTCTGGGCCTCTCCCACGGCAGGCCCTGAGCCCAGAAAGCCCCCTCTGGGCGCTCCTTCACCTCCCACCTCATTGCCTCTCTGTCCTTCGAACTCCCAGGTGACCTCTCTCAGCCTTGTGTCACCACAACCCACAGTCAGGGAAGAAATGCACATGACAACCAGCACTCACATGCAAATATGTAACCGAAACAACACGTGTCACAGAACACGCTGTGCTCCCCGTCACAGCAGGCACGGTACCCTGACCCAGTCTATTCTGCTCCGTTTGCTGCGTAGACTGTACGCCACCCAACCTCTGTCAGCTGTGGACTCCAGGGGACCAGTGTGTCCAAGCAGGTTCATCGATTGCAACACGTGTGCCACTCTGGGGGTGTGGATAACGGGGGGCTGTGCACGTGGGGGACAGGGTCTGTGGGAGACCTCTGTACCGTCCACTCAATCTTCCTGCGAAACTAAAACAGCTCTAAAGCATAAAAAATAAAAATTTTTAAAAATGTTCTTCTGGTCCGGGCACGGTGGCTCACGCCTGTAATCCTAGCGCTCTGGGAGGCCGAGGCGGGTGGATTGTTTGAGCTCAGGAGTTCGAGACCAGCCTGAGCAAGAGCGAAACCCTGTCTCTACCAAAAATAGAAAGAAATTAATTGGACAGCTAAAAATATATAGAAAAAATTAGCCGGGCATGGTGGCGCATGCCTGTAGTCCCAGCTACTCGGGAGGCTGAGGCAGGAGGATCGCTTGAGCCCAGGAGTTTGAGGTTGCCGTGAGCTAGGCTGATGCCACGGCACTCACTCTAGCCAGGGCAACAGTGAGACTCTGTCTCAAAAAAAAAAAAAAAAAAAATTTCTTTTGGCCCCAACAAACTGATTTGACCCCTTGGTGGCGGCGTGCAGTGCGGGCACGTCCTGGAGGCTTTGGTCTGGATCATTCTTTCGGCCCCGTGTTTTTTTTTTAATTCCACTTTTGTTCTCCTCATGTTTTTTCATTCCACTTTATGTTATACCAAGCAATTTAGGTAAAACTCGTGCCCCTGCCCAGGGTGACTGCCTTTTCCACTTTGCTTGGGACGAAGGGGGTCCCCGGTGGACTTTCGGTGCTAACATGGGCAAGTGCCAAGCAAAACGGGAGACGCTGGCGCACGGAGCGGGGGCTGTGCTGGTCACGCGGACCCTGCCATCCAGCGCGGGAAGAACCTGGCTCAGGACCCGCTCGCGGGCGGGCGCTGAACCCGCGGGGCGGCTGATGTGTGGTTATCTATCGCTCCCGCCGAGGCCCCCGCAGGGCTGGGCCGAGGGGTGCTCTCCAGCGACGCTGGCCGGTTGCACTGGGCTGGAAGTTTGCAAATTCCAGTCCTAAATGTCTAGGGGTCTCCTTTGCTGCTCGCCTGGGACTCGTCAGGTTCTGGGCCGAAGGGCCCGAGGCACCCGGCACACGTCCAGGTGGCCGCGGCAGGGGCGTTAGAGCAGCTCAACTGGTCCGTGCCCTGCCCAGTGACTCGTGGCTCTCCCGGCAATGTCAGCTGACATGGAAGTTTCCAGCGCTCGCTCTTGACCTCTGTGCACATCTCCCGGAGAGCCTCACTTAGACAGCACCGCACTGCAACTCCCCTTGGGTGAGACCAGTCACAACCACACAGGCCTCCACGGGCCAGGGAGAGGCTGTAGGAGTTTGAAAGAGGAGGACAACACTGGGGGGAGTGGGGAACGCGCAGGGCCCCCCTCACCGCCAGCGCACAGCGCCCAAAGGCATGTCATTCCAGAACAAAAAAGGTATTTTGAAACATAGTGCTGGCCAAACATGACACATCCGCGGGGGCCGTGTCCATACCAGGTCTGCCAGCTCGTGCCCCTGGGTTAGAGTTCTATATAATCTAAATTCTCACAGTCGGTGTTAACAACCTGAGAGCCAAAGGGAAGATACTCGTCTTTCTCAAGACATGTTAAATCGCACAGAAGGCCAACAGAATCAGAGTCACAATAATGTTCACAAATGAATTTCTTTGGCATTTTAATCCAAAGAACCAAATAAAAATATCGTAAGTGCAATTGTAAAAGGCCAGTAGGCACACAGTACGCATGTCAAAATTTCCACTAAACGTCGAACGTTGGGTTTCACTGGGAAGTGGCAGCTATTATTAAAATAGAAAAGTACCAGGAGTGGGTGCAGTGGTGCCTGTAGTCCCAGCACTGTGGGAGATCGAGGCAGGAGGATCGCTTGAGCCCAGGAGTTGGAGGCTGCAGTGAGCTATGGTAGCACCATTGCACTCCAGCCTGATCTGAGCAGTAAGATGAAATTAAACAAATCTACCTATGTTATCTATGTTTAAAAAAAAGATTCAAATTTGAACTTGGAAGAATATACTATCTGAAAAAAATTTTTAAAAAACACATTTCTAGCTAGCAGTGAGGTAGGATAGATCCCTGAAATCGTTGTCTAAGACCTAGACTCTCTCCGGGCTCCTCCTAAAGCAGTTCATATCTTAGTCACAGTTTCTCTTCTGAAAAGTAGGAGTTGGGACCAAAAGGTCTCCCCTGTCCCCCTCCAGACCTAAGAGTCTCTCACTGTAAAGCAGAAATTGCAAACTGGTGGCCCAATGGCCAGACACACCCCTTAATGTTTTGTTTAACCTACATGGAGTTTCTGTTTTGGATTTTTTTCTTAATTGAATGTAAATGTCTTTAGATTGGGGCTCCCCAGTTTGCCACAGTCCCTGCCTAGTGCCTCCCCCAGCCCACTTCACTCTTTGCTGTCACCTGCCTGACCTCAGAAGGACTTGGGTTTAGGACTCCTGCTCTTTGGGGCTGAGGGATTTCCAACACTGCACTTAAACCCTACGGAGAGGTGATCTTGATTGACTGGTTTTTACTTGTGTTGCTGAGTAAATTTCATAGCTTTAAAAAATTTGCGGGCGGGGAGTAACCCTATAGAGCATTATCATTCCTATTGCACAGATAATAATAGCTCAAAATGCTAAAATGATGTGCTCAAAGCCACAGAGTTAGTAATTCGGAGAGCTAAAATTATTTCTATTTGCCAAGAAACTTTTTAATTTGAAAAATCTAGAAAGATACAAACAGAAAACAAATTTCATATTAATATATACATATATATGTGATTATTAGTAATATTTGCTATTCATATGTAATTGCAGAAGTGTGAGTTTTTAAATATTTACCATTATTTTGTATATATTTGTTATCTGCTTTTTTTTTTTTTTGAGACAGGATCTCACTATGTTGCCCAGGCTGGTCTCCCAACTCCTGGGCTCAAACGATCCTCCTGCTTCAGCCTCTCAAGTAGCAGGGATTACAGGTTTGCACCACCTCATCTGACTATTATTTTATATATATTTGGGTATAGTCACTTAGGCTACTATTGTAGGGTTGTTATTTTTTTATTACGGAAAAATACATATAAAATTTACCATTTTAACAATTTTTAAGTGTACGATTCAGTGGCATTAAGAATATTTACATTATTGTGCAACTATCACCACCATCCAGCTCCAGAACGCTTTTCATCTTGTAAAACCGAAACTCTGACATTGAACCACAACTCCCCACTCCCTCCGTCCTCCAGCCTCTGGCAGCCACCAGTCTTCTTTCCGTCTCTGTGAATTTGACTGCTCCAGGGACCTCATATAAGTGGAATCCTACAGTATTTGTCCCACTTTTTGACTGGCTTATTTCCCTTAGCATAAGGAATGAACCTGGAAAACATTGTGCTAAGGGAATAGACCAGTCATGGCTTTAAATTCTGACTGTGATTTTAAAGCAGCAAAGGTGTGTGTTAAAAATAGCTGTGAACTTTGCAAATGCCTAGCAAGAGAGCATGGGATGTGAGCTGCTTAGCCTGGGAGACTTCTTTCCGCATGAAATACCCAAACATACGAGCAGCCTTTATGAGCTGAACTGAAAAAGGGTTTCTGAGCACAGACTTCTGACACACAAAGCTCAGAATAGCTGAGCTTTACTTACCAAGTATAACAGCACCACATGTCGTGCCAGGAATATTGAATGTGGGAGTTCATCGCCCAAGGGGGAAGAAAATCTCACCTAATTTAAGGAAATTCAAAATGAATCCAGTTTTTCGTTAAAAATTCTACATTGCCACAGTCCCATCTGGTGCTAACTATATTTACTTAGATAAATCAGTACCACAAAATAAAGGTTATTTAGAGTGTGTTGTTATGGTTTCTGGAAGGTTCTTCCATCTAGTAGAGAACAAAACAAGAAACCCAGGAAATTGACCCTAAATATGGACCTAATCTTGTTTAAATGGAAGTTTAGAAACATCACCTTCCAGGTAAAGAAGATAATTGGATTTTTTATACATCACACCTGAGCCCCTGCAATCACGCTGGGAAGTTGGCAGAGCAGCAGTGTGGCCTGTTCTCCCTCACGCGGGGATTATAAATGACCTGAGGACTTGGTTTCACACGAGTGGCCAAGATAAAGGTTAGTTTCAGACTGTCCACCTCGCAAGGGAGGACTGATGAGAAGAGAATCAGCTTGCCAAACTTCACCCAGAAACCTGGCACAGATTGTCCTGTCTCCGCTGGCCCCGGCCCCTGCCATGTCCACACACCAACTCTGCTCCCCTCTCAATCTTTGCCAACTGCATAACCTCTCTGTGTCTCGGTTTCCTCACCTGCAAAGTGGAGTAGCAATAGAATCTCCTCGAAGAGCTGTGGTGAGGATTAAGCGGATTCATGTACGTGAAGCACCGAGGTCACTGAACCATCTTGTCAGTGCCTGACAAGCGCGAGCTGCCACTGGGACACTGGCTGAAGCTTTAGGAGTCTTTTTTTTTTTTGAGACAGAGTCTTACTGTGTTGCCCGGGCTAGAGTGAGTGCCGTGGCGTCAGCCTAGCTCACAGCAACCTCAGACTCCTGGGCTCAAGCGATCCTCCTGCCTCAGCCTCCCGAGTAGCTGGGACTACAGGCATGCGCCACCATGCCCGGCTAATTTCTCTATATATTTTTAGTTGTCCAATTAATTTCTTTCTATTTTTAGTAGAGACGGGGTCTCGCTCTCGCTCAGGCTGGTTTCGAACTCCTGAGCTCAAACAATCCGCCCGCCTCGGCCTCCCAGAGAGCTAGGATTACAGGCGTGAGCCACCACGCCCGGCCAGCTTTAGGAGTCTTGTCTCCCACAGTGGATGATGAGAAAGGGCTGTATCTGAAATTTGGGGTAATCTGGGTTGTATAGAGGGCATGCGATATACGTTGGTTGAATGAATGGGTGGGTGGGTGAATGCATGAGGGAAGATGAACACAGAGGTGAGGCAAGCCATGGTGAGTGGCAGGGCAGTGTGGGTGCACCTGCACACCTGGATCGGGGAGGGCAGAACACACAAACACCTGGATTAGGGGACAGCGGCTCATGTCCATGAGTACTCAGGCCCCATCTTAGGCTCTGAATGGTCAGCCAAGACTCAGCTCCTGGAAGAGCTACCGTGTAGGAATGTGTCCTAGAGTGCGAAGCCTTCCAATTTCTCAAGGAACTAGAAACCTGCATTTTTAGATGAAATCTCCCAAGTTTTTCAATGTTGGCTCATAAACAAAATAAGCCCCACCTCCGGGGGCCCATCTGCACCTCTAATGTCTGGTTCAGCCCTGGGCGGGATGCACAGTGGTTGATTAATGACAACGAATGGCACAAAGGAAAACGTATCCTCACTGGTTTGGAGACCGCACGCCCGAGCAGACCTCCCAGGGCACGTGGACATCCTGTCTTAGCTACCAGATTAGCCCTTGGATCCTGCTTCCCCTCTGACATGGCTAAAAAAAAGAACATTAGAGCAAGGTACTAGAGCAAACTTCTAGAACCTGGATGCACCGAAAGGGGTTACTAGTCCCTATGCAGTGGAAACAGCCCTAAGGCTGGGAGGTGTCCTGACCCCCAAACTGTAGCTACGCCGTGTCTCTGAGCCTCGGCTTCCTCACCCATGAAATGAGGGGTAACATGCACACTCGCCACCTCCCGGGGTGGAGGAGGCCAGTGAGTGAGCACGGGTGTCGGGCCCGGTCAGCAGTTCTAACAGGCACGGTCCACAGTGCCAGCCCCACGACCTCGTCATCGGACCCGGCGGGTGGAGATTTTGTTCTTTACTTATTTTGATTCACAGACAGACTGCCTGAATTAGGGCACCCGGACTATCTCACAAGACAGCTACTGAGACTATGCAGTGGGGAGGGGGGGTATCTGCGTTCCAAAGTCAAGGGTTCCCCTGGCCTTAAGGCAAAGTGCAGTCCTGGGACCAGCAGCACCTGCTTCGCTTCCCCTGAGAATTTGCCAGAAATCTAAATTCTCAGTCCCACCCAGACCTACTGAATCGGACATGGGGTGATTCAGGGCCCAGCAATCTTGCTTTAACAAGCCCTCCAGGGCTCTGATGCTCATTCACCTTTGAGAACCTGCCTTAGGGAAACCAGGCCACGCACAGGTAAGTAGGATAGGCTTCCCTTAAGTACAGAGCCCAGAATGCAGCCAGAGCTATCTGTACTCAAAAGCTGACCTAGATAACACCTCTACCCAAAGCAGCAGGGACCCAGCGCTGAGAACCTGAGGAGCCTTGCTCCTGGCCGTGTGGGCGTCGCCCTGGCGGCAGGGGCCCACTTGGCCCACTCCCCACAGCCCGTCCTCGATCAGGAGCTAACCCCCTGGCGTGCGGAGGCTTCTGCTGGGTGGACAAAATGTGCCAGATTCACAACTAAAGGGGACAATGTCTGAGGGGTGGGGGTGGGGAGCGCGAGTGAAGATGCTCCCTCAGGAAGGTTTGCGAATGGCTGTCGGGAGTGAAAGCGGGAAGCCTGGGGTCTTGGGCAGGACAGCCACCGCATGTGGCAGCCCCCGTCCCCCCAGCACTTGCGTCACCCAGCAACGCCTTTCCTGTTGCCCTAGCATCACGCAGGGAGGATCCCGTTCAATGACCAGGCACCTCGCTTCCCTGAAGAAAGGATCGAGGTGAGCGTGGAGTTGCCGTCCTGTACTGGGGAGCTGTGTGTGGCAGCGGTGGGGTGGCGACAAAACCAGCCCCACAGTGGGGCCTGGATTCATCCACATCCCTCCATCATCTGCTGCATGCGGACAACACAAGGGCAGAATTGGTACCACTCTGCATTTTCTCTCTTTCCAGAATTGGCATAACACAGGAGAGACCCTGCTGGGGGTCACAGCCCCGTACTTGGGAGGAGGAAGACACTACGTCAGTCCCCAGTAAAACCCCACCCGGGCGCCTCATCTTTTCCCCAGAGTCATCGCTGCTTCCTGCCACTGTTCTTTTCAGAATGGAAGGCTCCTATTCCTCGACCAAAGTTCTGATTCCTTGGTTCTCCTCCTGCACAAGTCCGCTGCCCTCAGGTTGCCTGGCCCACTGAGGAAGATGCAACTGAATGAGGAAACAGGCAACTACAACAGCGTGGCCTGAATGCCAGGTGCAGACTGGGTGGGGGCTGGGCAGGTCTCGAAGGTGGGAGACATCCTGCCCAGAGGGTCGGAGATTTCACAGAGGAGGGCAAGCTTCAGTGGGGTATCCCCCAAGCAGATATTAGCCTGCACTTGTTTACCGGTGACTCCCCGGGCAGGGTCTGCGACGACGTAGGCGGGACCACATCCTCACTGCCTAGCACAGCAATGTTTATTGCTATGGATGTGTTAGACTACTATGGTTGAGGACACCAGCCTTCAAGTTAGCACCACCTCTGAACTCACCAGATAACCTTTGGTTCCCTTCTAGCGGCTTTGAATGTCTGCTCTATGCAGACCTCTGTGACAGGACAGGGCTGGGAGAAAAATGATGCATATGCCCTGCAGCTGTCTTCAAGTAGGGGAGACAAGAACCTAAGTAAGTAACTTTGCAGCTTTAAAAGCTGGGGGGGGGGGTGCCACAGAGGAGACCAGCTGCGCAGCCAGACAGCCCCGCACAGTGGACATTACATTAGTCCGCTCAATGGCCCAGAGCTCAGAAACACAAGGCTTTCAGTCCACAGAGTCCCCCTTGCTCAAGGGGATTAATGCATGCTAAACAGAATCGCAGACACCAACTTACTTTCCCAGCAGCTCTGCATGTCTGCCCTCCAGAGCATGCGCGGAAGCGCATGACTCATGCACTCATTCAACAAGGGTTTCATAAGCACCGAGTGTCCATTACTTAATGAACCGTGAGCACCTGACTGGGGAAACTCACGCAGCCAAATGAGGCGGAGACGCAGCAAGGGGAGGCGGAATTGTGCAATGAGCTTGGCGTCAAACAAGCTGGAGTTCAAACGCATCTTTCCTCACCTATAAAATAGGCACGACACCCCCTCACATGACTGCTAAAGAATTCAATGGGATTACATATGTAAACTACCTAGTTTATTTACATTTATATTTATCTAGAGATGCCGTGCCACATAATAGTTAAGGAAACAGGGTTTGGGATCAGACAGATCTGGGTTTAAATCCCACCTCTGCCACTTACCAGGTATATAATCTTGGGGAATTTGCCTAATTTCTTCTACCACGCCTCAGTTTGCTTAGTAAAATCGAAATAAAAATTCCTCGTAGGGTCTAAGAAATAAATAATATATTCAGGAGACTTAGCAAATTCCTAGGATATAATAAGCATTCAACAAATGGTATGATTAAGAGTAATTTTTAAGGTCTAATATCCAGATATGCAAGGAACTCAACAGCAAAAAACCTAGTAACAATTAAAGAATGGGCAAAGGATCTGAATAGACATTTCTCTTAAAAAGGTACACAAATGGCCAACGCAAGTGTATGAAAAAATGCTCGACATCTCTAATCATCAGGGAAATGCAAATCAAAACCACAATAAAGGATCATCACACCCCAGTTAGAATGGCTATTATCAAAAAGACAACAAATAACTAGTGAAAATGTGGAGAAATGGGAACTCTTATACATTATTGGTGGAAATATAAATTACTACAACCATTATGGAAAATAGTATGGAGGTTTGTCAAAAAACCAAAAATAAGACTGCCATATGATCTAGCAATCCCACTACTGGGAATCTATCCAAAAGAAAGGAAATCAGTATACTGAAGGGATATCCGCACCCCCATGTTTATTGCAGCTCTACTCACCATGGCAAAGATATGGAATCAACCTAAATATCCATCAACAAATGAACAGACAAAAAAAAGTGGTATATATAGACAATGGAATATTATTCAGCCATAAAAAAGCATGAAATGCTATCATTTGAGGCAATACAACGAGCTTGGAGGACATTACATTAAGTTAAATAAGTCAGGCTCAGAAAGATAAATACCATGTTCTCACTCATGTGGGAGCTAAAAAGAAACTGGAGCTCATGGAAGTAGAGAGCAGAACTGTGGACATTATAGGCTGGGAAGGGTGGGGTGGGAGAGAAGGTTAGGGAGAGGTCCGTTAATGGTTACAATATTACAGCTAGATAGAAGGAATAAGTTCTAGTGCTCTCTAGCACTCCAGGGTGAATACTGGTAAGGATAATTTATTGTATGTTTCGAAAAAGCTAGAAGAGAGGATTTTGAATGTTCACAACACAAAGAAATGATAAATGTCTGAGGTGATGGATATGCTAATCACCCTGATTGGATCGTCACACATTGTATACCTGCATTGAAATATCAATCTATATCCCATAAATATGTACAATTATTATGTGTCAACTAAAAAGGGAAAAAAGAATGCAAGGGTAATTTTTAAAAGTTGTCCATGTTATATACAAGTTAGTGGTACACATACTAAAAATTAAAGTTAAAATTAGTGCAAATTTCTTTAATGAAATTCAAAATTGGACCATCAGACACATAAAAATTTACTTTGTGTTTATTAAAAAACTTCTCTGAGGAGGCAATCCTCTAGCCTTAGTTTCATGCCCCTACTTTCCAACAGAGTTTCTAAAATAATGTCATCTGAGCACAGCCAAGCGAAAACTTCAATCTGTTTCAATATTGCTAAGTCATGCTCCACAGTGAAACAGCAGCAGCGTGTCTGCGATCTATCTTCATATTTTGTCTGACAAGAACCCTGGTACTCATAAAGCGCTATGCATTTGGCTTAACAATCATACACCAATGTAAACACCCTGTGTGATTGTAACAAAAGCCCCCTGCAGTAAAGGACATAAATCACTTCTCAATTCGGGATCCTGCCTTTGATTTACTCCCCCCACCAACAGTCAATTTTTAAATGGTTTGTAAAATTTATGAGTTATGGAAGAGTAATCTTGGATTTCGATAGAAATCAACATAACTTTCCATTCTAACTCTGCAAATTTGACTAGTATAAAACAAAATGCAGCCCCTCATCCACTGCATCCTGTCCTCAACAACGTTGCTATTTCATGCAATCGGGGAATCCACACTGCTGCTCAGGACTTTGCCACGACTGCTTCTTAGAGACCAGAGGAGAGCAGGTTAGCCACGAGGGCCCTCGCTCCATTACAGACAAGTATGTCTTCAAATTGCAGGTTGGACTATGGGCTTTTAAGTCTTAACTGAAACTTTAACACAAAATCTAAGTTTCGAAAAGAATGGGCATTTCAACAGAACTAAAATACGAGAGGCTTTCTAAATAATAATCATTTTCATGTGACTACCTTGGAACCTCATTCCTAACACCTGCTCTGGGCTACGGCTTGCCTACCAAGGAATTCACAGTTCACAACTGGAGGGGTGCATTCGAGGCGCGGTAACCCAAAGTGATGCGCAGTCTGAGCAAAGTGACAGTGGGGCACTAAATGAGAGAGCACTTTTCCAGCCTGGGAGAGCAAAAGATGCAGACCCCACCAAGAGGCGCTCTCAGGACGCCCCGGAGTCACACACTAATTTGGTGCTTCCTCTTTCTAGAAAGCCGGGAGCCTGAACGCGGAGGGCAGTGACCGTCCGAGCTAAGCGTGCAGGCGACCGCGCCTCGCCCGAAACGGTGACTTGGCTCGAATCACAGGATCGTCCTGTCGGCAGCCACTCCACCCCGACTTTCGGAGAAAAGGCAGCACTCGGGATAAAGACCCGGGCCTAGAGAGTGGGAGGAAAAACAATTCATTCCTCTTAATTTGCATTTCTCTGATTAGTTAAAAAAGAAAAAAAAAAAAAAACTCATTCCTCGAGACCCAACGACGGGCGTTCCCGGGGAACGAGAAGAGCAGAGACCAGACCCACGAGCCGGGGTGCGAGCCCGCCGCGGGGAGAACACGGGTGGACGCCTTCTCCCCGGGAACGCGGATTCGGGAGCGGTTGCAGGTAACAGCCTCCGCGCGCCGCGCGACCAGGAGTAACCGCGACATCCCCGCCAGGCCCAAGCCGGGCGGGGGAGGGGACCAACCGCCATCTTCCTCCGAGCGCCCAAGCGGACAAAGCGCGGCCCCCCGCCGGGGCCGTTCCTGCTATCGCGAGACCCAAATGCTGCGCCGCGAGGGCCTCTGGGAAACGCGAGGGGGGGGCGGAGAGGAGAAGGAAGCCGGGACCCGGGGCTGGAGGCGGGCGGAGGCCGCGAGTGGAGCCTCAGGAAACAGAAAGGGCGGGGAAAAGCGCGATTGACGCAGCATGCGGCCCAATGAAAAGCGGGCTCTGGCGGGCCTCCGGCCAATGGGCAGAGTGGCCCGGTGCGGGGGGCGGGCGCTCAGGCCGAGGGTAGCTTGAGCGCGGCGGCGGCGTTGTTCAGTCAGAGCGAGAACATTCCAGAGGTGAGTCCGGTGGAGGGGCGGTGGCCCCGCGCCCCCTGCTCCCCGCCCCTTCGACCCCCGCGGGCCGCTGGCTGGCGGGGAAGGCGCCCTCCCCGACCCGCCCGCGGCTCACGGCGCCGTCTCTCCGCGCCCAGGTCGCCAGGCTCCGGCGCTGACGGGTGTGGACCCCGGACGTCGCTGGGACAGCCCCTCCCCGCTGCTCGGCGGCGGCACCTGGCCCGGCCGCTCCTCCGCTGCGCTCCGCCGCCGCCTCCGCCGACTCGGACTCGGGTTTATAACGTGCCTCACTTCATCCCAGTCCCGGGCGAGCAGCGTTGGGTTTATGTCTTTATTTGACGAAAACGGTGAGTCGCGGGCGCGGCGCGGCCGGGGACATGGCGGCCGCACAAGATGGCGGCGGCCGCCGCGTGACCCTGCCGCGGCGTGTGGCGCAGTTTGGGGGGGCGGGTCGGGCGGCGGGCCCGGGCCCCGCGGCGCCCCCAGCTCCCCGCCCCGGCGCCCCTCGCCCCCTCCGCTCCCCCGCGGGAGCGCGCGCCGCGCGTGCCCGCCGCCGCGGGCTGAGTCAGACCTTAATTGCTGCATTTGTGAGTCATCGCGCGCGGCGGGGGCGGGGGCGGCCCGAGCCCCGGCGCCCTCGGCCCGGTTTCGCTTCCTCCCTCCGCTCTGCTCCCTGCCCGGCGCTCGCCGGGCCGCCGACTCGGCGGACACGCCGGGAATGTGCCCCCACGCCCCGGGCGCTCGCCGCCCCCCTGCGCAGGGCTGCCGGGGACGGCCTTTGCAGCCGCTGCCCGGAGGCCCGGGAGCCGTGGTAGCCATGGGAACGAGGGCGAAGGTTAACTGTTGTTTGAGTAGCGAAGGAAAGGGAGGATAGGTCGGGGTTGGATCTTGGCGTTCTCTTGGTGTCCTTAACGCACGCTCCCACGAGACGAATGTTTCGTATTAAGGCAGTGCTGTTTTGAAGTAAGCCATGGCTGTTGAAAGCAGCAATTTGTTACAAAGAACAGTCCCGTAGTGTCCCGTTTTAAAATGATGGCTGATGGAGGTGTATTTGAGGGAATTTTTTGTTAAAGCAGGCTTGGGTTGGGGGAGGAGAGGCTTGTATTAATTTTTTAGCAGCTAAAATATGGTCCCTCCACAGAAGCAAATCATTGACCTGCTGGTTGCCTTTGGTCTGATGCAAATGCACAGCAGCTGAGGCAGCACAGTTTGTTTTTATCAGACATTCCCCTGCTGGAGTTCCAGCTTAGTCCAAATGGGGGCCTTTTATGTTCCTACAGGTGTGCCCTGTTCTACGAGAATGTTATCTGTTTTGCATATGAACTCGAGTGCTTTTTAACATAGAATTAATTAGCACAACTTACTGGGATGTTAAGCAACGTGTTGCCATTCAGGGATGATGTTAAACTTGGAATTTTTGTATGTTTTTCCCATTTCTCTTTCAGAGCTGTTGCGCAGCCATTGGTACCTGTATTGGGGAAACATAGCATACAAGCAAGAAGCTTACAGCCTCAGTGGCGAAAATTTTTTCATGTCAGAGACCGAGAACTCTTGCAGTCGTTTATGTCATCCCTTCTTCTCCAGACAGAAGATACCAAAAAGTTGCAATCAAAGATCTCTTCATCGTATTGATAAAGCCACTAATAAGCCAAAATGTCTGTCAACGTCAACCGCAGTGTGTCAGACCAGTTCTATCGCTACAAGATGCCCCGTCTGATTGCCAAGGTAATGCTGATCTTCGTTTTTGTAGGAAGTTGATAGCTCTCTTCATAGATTTTTAAAGATTGCATCTCACAGGGAAGACTGCAAAGTTAAAATTCTTATTTCCTTTAGGTTGAGGGCAAAGGAAATGGAATCAAGACAGTTATAGTCAACATGGTTGACGTTGCAAAGGCGCTTAATCGGCCTCCAACGTGTAAGTAAAGCTTGGAGAAGCCTGAAAGGGCGTATTATGGATACAGTCTTTGAACTACAGAACTTGGCTGAATTTTATGTTAATTAGCTTAAAGGTTGAGTGTGGAACCTTTCACTTGAAACTAAAATATACTAAGTTTACAAAACTATTAGGGCAGCACATCTGTTTAACCCAATAATTAAAAAACAGTGATGCTTGTATAAATGTGGATGAGTTGCCAGAGATTAATTTAGTTAACTATAACGACTCAGACTTTTTTTTCCTTCTTCGAATAGATCCCACCAAATATTTTGGTTGTGAGCTGGGAGCACAGACCCAGTTTGATGTTAAGAATGACCGTTACATTGTCAATGGATCTCATGAGGCGAATAAGCTGCAAGACATGTTGGATGGATTCATTAAAAAATTTGTTCTCTGTCCTGAGTGTGAGAATCCTGAAACAGATCTGGTAAGTGCCTTTGAGGTTTTGCAAAAGAAAAATCCACATATGCTTTTTATCAGTTCTGTGGTACCACTAAATCATATTCCTGAGAAGTGAGAATTGACTTAATTGTAAATACGATGCAAAACCTCAAGTTCATACTTTTTATTTTAAGCAAGTCACTGTGAAAAAAATTTTTTGTAAAGCTGGTATTTTAGATGACTTCTGAGGATTATATATTTTGCCAGAATTTTCATCTTATAAATGACATACTTTGTTTTTACTTTTTTGGCAGCATGTCAATCCAAAGAAGCAAACAATAGGTAATTCTTGTAAAGCCTGTGGCTATCGAGGCATGCTTGACACACATCATAAACTCTGCACATTCATTCTCAAAAACCCACCTGGTAAGTCTTCATGATGAACTCGTAAGATCTTAACATGAAACAGCCAGTGGTTGGAAACAAAAGTTGAAAGATCTTTTGTTAAAAAACCGGAATATGAGGGCCTTTTAATCCTTGTACCATATTTTATTAAATCTGAGGTTCTGTTGGAAAATGTACTATTATTTACCATTAAAGGTGAAAAATAGGCTGCCACGTATATCATGCCATCACTTTTAAGACAGATCATTTTAGAATGGATGAAATTATTGTAAAACAGACTTGTGTTGGGAACCCAACAAAGGATCTACTTCTGGTACTGTTTTGTGAATGGGGGCTTGTTGCCTCATTAAATTCAAGTGTCCTTAGAGCATTGCAAGCAACACTCTGTGGCAGATGATCACAATTGTCTGACACAATTTGAGCTTGCTATAGCAAGAAAGTCTAACCTATTCCGGTGTTCTCTCTTGGTGAGACAAGCCGTTATATAGACTTAAACAGTGTTCCAACTATTGGCTTAGCTGGGTTTTAAGGTAGGGCCTTACTCAAGTTTATGAGGGATGGTGAAGGGTTTATCCACCTTTCACTACCTGGTCATCTGCGGCATCACCAACTTGTCTTAATTTTCCCTAGCACTTAATACACCCAGTATTTTGTCACTCCATTCTTAGCCTGCGTTTCTCTCACCTGTGATGAATTTGATCTGTTAGAAGCCCCCTAGAGGTATAGATTGTGTTATGTGAGTTTTCAGAGGAGATCCATAGCAGAAGGGCTGAGCTTTCAATGTGCATGATGGGCATTGAGGTAATGTAAGCTGTGGAACTAAATTTGTTTCCCTTGTTTTTTTCTTACAGAGAATAGTGACAGTAGTACAGGAAAGAAAGAAAAGGAAAAGAAAAATAGAAAGGGTAAAGACAAGGAAAATGGCTCTGTATCCAGCAGTGAGACACCACCACCACCACCACCAAATGAAATCAGTCCTCCTCCACATGCTGTGGTGAGTGCAGGGTTGATGGCGGAGTAGGCACTAAATTGCGTAAAGTGTAGGGTATTTGGTGGAAGTGGACAGTGTGATATTACAATTGTATTTTGGATTCCCAAGTGTTGGTTGCTTGAATTAAATTGAATTAATTTTGGTAGGAAATGAACTTGATGCCGTTAACTTGACAAAACCTTTACTGTTTTTTCTGTTAAGGCCTTTGATCAAGCATTTTGTTTTTGCAAACAGGAAGAAGAGGAGGATGATGATTGGGGGGAGGATACGACTGAGGAAGCTCAAAGGCGGAGAATGGATGAAATCAGTGACCACGCGAAAGTTCTGACACTCAGTGACGATTTGGAAAGAACCGTTGAAGAGCGCGTCAATATCCTGTTTGATTTTGTCAAGGTAAAATATTTCCTTGATCTATAAATCAACTTCATCTTAACCTTAGGCTTTTAGATATTTATGGTTTTCGGCTGGGTAATTGGTAAGTAACTTTCAAGATATCTTTAGAATACTCTAATGCAAGGCTTTTTTTTTTTTTAAGCTTTTCTGTTGATTCGTTAAATATTTTTTGAGGGTGGTTCCAAGCACCATCTTTAGCAATTGTGTATCATTTAGAAATTAAATTCAATGGCCAGGTGCAGTGGCTCACACCTAAAGTTAATCAGGAGGCTGAGGCAGGGTGATCGCTTGAGCCCAGGAGTTGGAGGCTACAGTGAGCTGTGATTGTCAAGAAATTACAAATTCTATTGGAGAAATAGGTCTGTGAGGGAGTAACTGGTATCTCAAGCCTAACAAAGTGTGTCTCCATTTCACAGAATGGTTTCCTTTTTATTTGCAGAAAAAGAAAGAAGAGGGTATTATCGACTCATCTGACAAAGAAATTGTTGCTGAAGCAGAAAGACTGGATGTAAAAGCCATGGGCCCTCTTGTTCTGACTGAAGTTCTATTTAATGAGAAGATTAGAGAACAAATTAAGAAATACAGGCGCCATTTCCTACGAGTAAGCGAATTGCTTTAGATTCGTAAATGAGATAACAGCTGTGTGACCTTGGAACCGTTGTTTTAACCACTTTTGCTCGTTTTTTGTTCTGAAAGTGGAGATAATTGATCCACCTTACAAGCCTGTGAGCATCTGAAAATGCTGTACATAGGGACTTACGAATAAATATAGGGATCTTTATGCATTGACCTTTTTGAACTTCTGTTGTGTGGGCCATACCCTTAAGGAACAATTTTAAGGGAAATGACTACTTGGATACTAGAATTGTCAACTTAGAACATCTAAAAAAGCTTGTTAATGCCAAGATGTCTATTTGCAGTTTTGTCACAACAACAAAAAAGCTCAACGGTACCTTCTTCATGGTTTGGAGTGTGTGGTAGCAATGCATCAAGCTCAGCTCATCTCCAAGATTCCTCATATCTTGAAGGAGATGTATGACGCAGACCTTTTAGAAGAGGAGGTCATCATCAGCTGGTCGGAAAAGGTGGGGAATACATAGTGGTCTTATCAAGTCCAAAAGTATTAAGATAAGAGCTGTTGATTTTTTGGATGAAAAAAATGGTTTTGGTTTCTGGTCTCTCTATATTAAAATGCAATCCGTGAGCTTGACTGGGATAACTTGTAGGTGCTTCTTCACACTGTGTCAGCTTTGTAGCCATAACAGCAGAAATTGCTTTAGAATCCAATAAACGTATATTTGCTGAATGTGTCTATTCTGGTGAGGATTCAAGATTAAGTTATGACCCAGTCCCCTCAAAGAGCTCAGAAGGAGGATTATATAAATCCAAAGTAAATTAAAAGTCCTCAAACTAAGAAAATTGTACTGAACATTTTTTAGGCCTCTAAGAAGTATGTCTCAAAAGAACTTGCCAAAGAGATTCGTGTCAAAGCAGAACCATTTATAAAGTGGTTGAAGGAGGCAGAGGAGGAATCTTCTGGTGGTGAAGAAGAAGATGAAGATGAGAACATTGAGGTAAACACTGGGGAAGGTGTTGAATGTGGTGTTGGCGGTAGGTGTTTGAAATTAAAAGGTTTGTGAGCAGTAGTATAAAATGGCAGTTTTAGGTAACTTCAGATTTAAGTTGCAATAAAATACAGCCTCTCAGTAATTTGGAAAATCATAATAGGGTGATGGAAATTGCTCCCACCCCCAGATGTTATGGTCTATAAAAACTAAAAAAAATACTGTTAGAGTATAGAGACCATGTCAGATAACTTTTAAGTTTTTCTATTAACAAAACTGCTTCGTGAAGAATGATAGCTGTTTTCTACTTTGTGACCACAATTTATATGGATTTGTTTTATAAGCAGGTTTATTGGGACAAAGGTTTGTAATCAATAAAATCATTTTTTATCAGGTGGTGTATTCGAAGACTGCCAGTGTACCGAAAGTTGAAACTGTGAAGTCTGATAACAAGGATGATGACATTGATATTGATGCCATTTAAAGGGATGGATGCAACCTAGCTTAACAATGTAATGCTGCAAATTTTTCTCATTTATCAGCCAGAAGTGCAACATGTATGTGCAAAAAGCTAAAATGGCTTAACATCATGCTACACTTTATACTAAAATCTGTTACTGTGAGTGGTCTGTAATTAAGCCCAGTGAGACATCTAGGGAGTCCATACACAAATCAGTGAGCAGATGTAGTTTGCTTATTTATAGCATGTTTCTTGTTGAAAAACTTGTGGTGGACACATTTGGATCACATTTATACAGTTATAAAAATATTTGATTTTGGTCATTCTTCAGATTTTTGGCTCTGAATGACTTAAGCTGAAGCAATAGGCTCCTTTTTAAAATGTTGCACCATCGTTTAACTGACAGCATTCTTGGAGCCTGTTAGGTATTGTTAGGTGCTGAGACTGTAAAGAGGTCTTAAGCAGAAGATTAAACAAACTTACTTGTAATTACTTTATTCAGCCATTAAGAAATGTAGTACTTTATAAGTTTCCTCTAGTCCCTCATATTGGCATCTGGTAATGTATATTCTGAGGTAGACTGATAATCAAATGACAGTACAACATCTTACTGAGAAGTAAAAATGTTCTGAGTGTCCTTTAAATAATTGTAAGAGCAGGACTTGAAATTTGGAATTGTGTTTTTTCGATTTGTGTACACTTGCCCCCAATTTGTAGTCTTTGAAGTCATGTGCATTGCACGTTGGATGAGCCAGGGAAATTATTACATTAACAAATAAGCATTTTATGTGTATGTAGTGGTTGCTTTGTACTGAGATGAAAACTCACTTTGGGGTGTGATTAAATATTAAACTATGATTTTTACTTGGGGGAAACAGGAAAAGGTGCACTTAACCTCTAGCAAAAACTAAGCATAATTTTTCAGCTTTTATCCTTATGGTTTAAATTATAATTTCAAAATGTTTAGACTTTATCTTTTGTTCAGTGTGGGTTCTTTTCCCTTTATGGTTTGTTGTTTAATGCCTTTTACATTTGGACGTGTAGCTTATGCTTTTTAGATTTTGGTTGCTATCTTGCCAAAATAAGTGTTACTGTGTTTCAAACTTGATATTTTTTTCCCCAAAAAATGTCTTATTTAAAAAGAAACAAAGCTAAAAGCGTATTTCTAAGTCAGAGCCTCTATTTTGGTGTAAGACTTGGGATAATTTTTACTTCACATTGAATATATCCAGGCACCCAAGAAGTCTGTGATGATGGCCACTGAGTGCACGTGACAGGGGCCTGACCCAGCCCATCTAGGGCTTTACATTTGGACACATGAGAATTGATAACTTGTGAACTCTTTGCCCAGTTGGCTGATCTAAACTCGGTAGGGGTCCTTGGTGATATTTGAGTGATCACCTTCCAGAGAAACACTTGACTGCGTTGAATTCCTTTCCACAGAAGTGCACGGTGGAAATTGAGAGTGCATGTGGTTGGTTTTGTTTGGAGCGCTGGCTTACATCATTCACCTGTCATTTCTTTGTGATCCGTCTCGCAAATTGAGACCTTAATAACGTAAAATTCTTTTGCTTTGAAATTATACAAACATTTGATGTAATAAAATCTCATTAGCTTGATATCTTAAGGAATTGAAACCTAGCAGTCTTACTGGAGAGGTAAGAATTGGCCTCCAGCTGCCTTTTGATAGATTCTGGTGAGAGTGAAGCAGGAGCCACATACCCAGAGGGGAATGTGCTTTGACACACCAAAGAGAAGACGTTTTTTTGCAAATTCACGTGTTGCCTAGGTTTCAAATTCTTGCTGCAAGGCCAATTTGCTTTCATTAACTGAAATTTTAGTGATCTAAGCTAAGTTGCATTCAGCATACTCAGTGTCAAGCTAATGAGGTTCTGTTATAAAGCTTTTACTTTTTAATCTGAAGGAAAACATGTTTAGGGCTTCTAAACACTAAAGAGAAAATTTTGGCTTAGACCAGTGTTCAGTCTGGTGCCAAACTTCCAATGGAGTTCAAATTCATATAACCTGAGCTTTTTATTCACAGGTTATCCTAATAGAGTAATTCTTCACTTTGCTCTATTGAACTGTCTTAAATTTCCTGTTTCAAACAGCTAAGTTACTTGATTAAAACAATGTTAAAATTATATTTTTGTCTCTGCTTTAATATTGACATTAACCTTTCATTTTATAATGATCAAAGCATTGAAATCTGCCCTGTTTTGTAGCTGTTGCTTTGGATTTGTGTTGGACATTTCCTTCTGCAGTTAACATTTGCCAGCCCCACTCAAAAACAGATGTTGCTCATTTCTTTGGGTCACTGGCTTTCCTTAGGTCCTATGGTCTTGTTCTGTGAACCGAAAATCTGCCTCAATTTTATAGTTCCTAAAATCTGACAGGTACTTACTAAGGAATTCAGACTTCTAACATATAGTTGTGTAACTATGAATATAATATATATCTCTAGTTAAGAATGAGGGAATGGGGAAGATAGCTTTCTAAGCAAGTCCATTCTGAAGTTGACAAACTTATTAAGGTACTAGTTCATGTCCTAAAAGTTTAGGGAGGGGCAGGAGGTATTCTCTGTAATCAGTGCTTCTTGGTGGGGAGGGAGTTGGGGGGCATTGGGATTGAGCCCTGAGCTTTTACCCCCAGTGTACCAAGCCTTTGACCTGGGGATAACTTAAAGCTGGCCCTCCCCAAAGAGCAGGTTACTGGAGTAAATTTGAACCTCTTCGTTTTCCTTTAGCTGGAGTCCTCAAAATGGTCCTGAGGTGTAGTTACTGTTGTACCATGGTCATTTATCTAGTCTGACGCCTATACCCAGCCGCTTTGTTCCTCTTGCACTGCTGAGATGTGTTTAAAACCAAACAAAAAATTTTGTTCGTGTAGAAGTTACTTTTAACAAAACCACCAAACCATAGTTAAGGTATTTTAAGTTTCCCCAGCATGTCTGCAACCGTGCTTATCAAGTCAACTATTTTTCTAATTGCCACAGCTTTACCTACTAGTATTCCAGAGTAACCAAAAAGATACAAAGTTGGCCCTATTCCTGTATTGTCTTGAATTTTTGGAATTTGAGCCTTTCTGACCGCTGCAAATTTTCAGAGCAATCTTAGTACCAGGAAAAATGCTGCACAATCCCTCCTTCCTGAGGGGACAGGGAGTCATTCTTTCATCTCTGTCAGCAGTACTTCATACGGACTGACCTTGGTTCATAATGACGCATAGGTGGAGTGACAGGGGTGGATGACCTGCCAAAGGCCTCGTTGCAAGTTTGTGTACTGGCGTGACCCTGTGAGCCTTTGTCAGGTTGGGAGCTCAGGATTTATATCTACCCACACAATAGGGCTCCCATCCTTGCCCAGAAAACGTCCTTTATAGAAATCAAATCTCTGGTTTTTTGTTTTGTTTTGTTTTCTTATTTTTTATAGAGATGGAGTCTCACTCCTGCTCAGCCTGGGCTCAAGCAATCCTGCCTCGGCCTCCCAGAGTGCTGGGATTACAGGTGTGAGCCATCATGCCCGGCCGTAATCTCTGTGGTTCTTTATGGCCAGGAAATTGAACAAGTGTGTGCTGGGGTGTGGGAATTATAGCTAAAGTTCTTTCAGGACCTAGACCAGGAAGTGCTGTGTTAAGACCTCAGTGTGGAGAGTAGGGTCTGAGTTGGCCCCTGATATTTGCTGATTCAGTGATTTCTTTAAGGGGTGGAGTGAGTATTCTCTTGGGCTTTAGGATTAAATCTGGGTTCTGGCCTGGGCCTCCCTATAAAACTAGGGGATTGTCTTTCCATATCTGTAATAGGGGTGATATCCCTGTGTGCAACACTCAGAATCCTGCTGGGAGCCTAATGCTGTGGACAGAAGTAATGCCTGGCTGGGGCAGGAGGGGAAGTTCTGTCTAGAAGGGGATAGGAGGGCAGAACATGTACTGGGACCTCCAGATATCTGGAGCAGAGTCATAGTGGAATGAGCAGTGGACAGCTGAACGGGAAGAGCTGCTCTTCGTTGTGGAACAGTTTCAGGGTATAGTCTTTGCCTCAAGTAGCCCCCTGATGTCCCATACATAGGTGGTTGTCACCAGCAACACTCATTCTGTAGTGCCCAGAGCAAACCAGGTAAGTGGCTGCGGACTGGCCACGCCTTCCTGAGATCCCTTAACTGGTAATGGCCACGCCTTTCTGAGATCCCTTAACTGGTAATAGCACCCTGAACCGTTAGGCAGCCCAGCCTGACTTGACAAGGGCCCAGCAAGCAGAGCTCTTCCAACAGATGTGCTATTTGGGAAGCTCGCACCACCATGGGACAGCCAAGAGCTGGTGCGTGAGAGGAAGATCTTGGCCTACCTGTGCAGCCAAGGGGGCTTCCCGGGAAGGCAACCTCTCGGCCTAGCTAGGTGAAGAGGAAAGAGCGTCCCGAGCATTAGGAATGACAAGAAGGAGGCAGGTGAGGACTGATGTGGATGAGGCTGGCCAGGCTGATCCACTGCCAGCATTTCTAGCGCTCTGAAGGGACCATTCCAAAGTACACGCTAGGGTTGGTGGCACGGGGATTGGGTTACACGCGCACCCAAAGAGGAAGAAACAAGCCCCAAGTAGATGATTGGCCCAAGGTCCCACAGCAAACCCACATGGGGACTGGACCCCATGGTTCCTGCCACCCAAGCCGGTATGTTGTCTCTTCTGTGGCCCTCAGGTTCCTATTGCTTCAATGGAGGACTTAGGGGTAGAGGTAAGGAAGAACTTTAAGGACTTCGGGATGGTTACACAGTGGAGAGAAGACTTGCATAGCAGCTCTCAGAGTCCTTGGGTGAAATCTGAAGGGACCGTTTCCAGACTGGAAAACCGAGTCCTAGAGAGGAGCAGGGTGCCATCCCCTCAGTCACCCCGCTGGATCCTTGAGCCCTTGCTCCCTGCCAGGCCTTGGGCAAGCTCACACTTGACTCCAGGTTTGCTTCCCCGTCCTCCTAGAAGATCTCCCAGGCCAAGGCAAGACAAATGACAGCTGTACAACTTCAGAGGAGGGAGGAAATGATTGGGGGCTTTTGAGGACGGCGTCGGAAAAGAGGCACCATTTGTACCGGCTCTCAAAGGATGGGCAGGAGTTTGCCTGTGAGGGGAAAGGTGGGGCGCACCCCTGTGGGTGGTGGGGAGGCAGCGACAGGTCCTCAGGGACAAGCTAACATCTGCATCCCCCCTGTGCCAGGGAGGTGAAGAGGCTGTGGGGATTGAGACAGGAGTCGGGGGCGTTGTGTGGCTGACACAACCAGCAGCAGCCGGGGGAGGGAGACTGGTCAAAGACGCACTTCAGCCTGGGACGGTCAGGTCCCGCAGGGGCCTCGGCTCTCTGTCCTGAGGGCACGGTGTCCCGGATCAGAGAGATTAGCAGGCCCAGGCCCCTGTCCCACAGGCAGCAGAATCTCTGAGCCCCTGGGAACTATGAAACTGCCCCCTCTTGAGACCAGGGTCTCCCATTTCGGATCTGCTTTAAAGGCTTGTGCCCAGGAGGGGTCCCCAGAGGTTCGGGGCCTGAGTGACCACAGGGTTTTCTCTTATGGCCTCCAGATCACAGACAACCCTCTATAGTTAAAGATTTGGGATCCTCAGATCTGACCACAGTCTTTTGTTAGTCCAGTTCTTTTGATGACAAAATACAAAGTAACCCTAAGTCACAGCCAGCTGGGGGAAGGGGACAGTTTTCCAAAGATTCACAGTGTAATGGAATCACTGGGAGCTTCATGGCATAAGCCTGGCCTGGTGAGGACCCGGAGACACCAGCAGGTCCAGCCCTGTGGACACATTGTACCCGCCCATACTGTATGATTCCAACTATACGACATTGTGAAAAGGCAAAACTGGAGACGGTAAAAACGTCAGTGGTGTCCTGGGGTTCAGACTGGGGAGGAAGAGAGAAGCATAGCAGAGGATTAGGGCAGTGAAACTGTTGGTGTGACACTGTGGGGGTGGGTACGTGTCATCACACACTTGTACGGTCTGACCTGGGAGATGCACAGCACCAAGATGAACCCTAGTGTAGCTGTGGACGGGGTGATAGTGCTGTGTCAGTGTTGGCTCATCAATTGTAACAAATGTACCACTCTGGTGGGGGATGTTCGTGGTGGGGAGAGCATGGAAACTCTACCTTCTACTCAATTTTGCTGTGAACCTATAACTTCTCCTTTTAAAAAGTCAATTTATAAGAAAAAAATCAAGGTTTTTTTTTTTTTTTAAAGACTAGTAGAAAAGCCAAGCATTTAAAAACGAGGAAAACTTGAACGGGCGAGATGTAGTGATGAGTTCAAATATATTTAAAAACCCAAGTGAAACTAAATGGAATTGGCTAGATGTGTGGGAGGCTGAGGCGGGAAGATTTCTTGAGGCCAGGAGTTTGAGACCAGCCTGAACAAGAGCAAAGACCCCATCTCTACCAAAAATAGAAAAATTAGCCAGGCGTGGTGGCACGCACCTGTAGTCCCAGCTACTCGGAAGGTTGAGGCGGGAGGATCGCTTGAGGCCAGGAGTTGGAGGCTGCAGTGAGCTATGATGGCGCCACTGCACTCCAGCCTGGACAACGGAGTGACAGACCCTGTTTGGGGGGGGAGGGGAGGATGTAAATGGAATAAACTCATCAGGTAAAAGACAAAATGTAAGTTTGGATTTTTAAGTCTAGCAATATACTATTACAAAAGCATCACTAAACTGTAAGGACAAAAAAAGTTTAAAAGGATGAAAAAAAGGTGTAATACTAACCAAAATTACAGCTCTTTGAGTCTCAGACAAAATAGATTTTAATGAAGTGTGAAAGTTGTCAGCATCAAAATGGAGTCCCTTGTGTTTAAAAAACAAAAACCACTCTGACAAATAGATCTGGGGAAGACTGAAGAGAGGGTTCTTATGCTTGTATGCCCAGTAACAAAGTGATCACAAAAGACTCTGCAGTAACCTAGCGACAAAGATCATCGACACCGTCTATAAAAAAGTACTTCTGGGAGGACATCCACCCAGCAAGTGCCTGTCCAACCTTGGTCTGGCATCACCTTTGTTACTGATCTTTGTAGCCAGGGATAATTATCTTAAAACAGTACATAATCCCTCTCATTTTTCCTTTAAAAAACTTTGTCTCCCTTTACCTCCTTTAATCACATGCAGTTATGGCGCACGTATTCCCATTGCAATGCCCTATTTCCGAATAAATATCTTTGTCTTTTAGAGAGCCTCTCTCTTTTATTTAGGTTGACATCAGAAATGAGACATGAGGAAAGATGACTATTGCAAAAAATTCATGGTTTTTGGAACCAGTGTGTGGCACTCACTGGGCGGGCCCTGGGAGCTTTCGGCTTTCATGGCTCCTATTTTCTGCCCTGGGGAGACTTCTCCCTCTTTTTGGTAGGAGTTTTTTGATAACTTTTGAGATCTGGTTTGGTTATAAGGCCACCTTAATAAAAGACCTTATATCCCACCTGGAATGATGACAGACTTTTTGTCTTTTCTGGTATAAAGACAGATGTCTCTCTGGGTTGAGTACTCTTTTTTCTACAGCATTTGATTTCTCTCTGTGAGGCATGTCATTTATGGTCAATTCACTTTTGGTCCACGTGTGTAATTTAACATTTTGTTTGATCTGTGTGCCTGGGTTAAACTTTTTGTGAACACTCTTGTTTTGATTTTGACCATTTTCCCTTATTTGTTTCTAAAAATCTTCCAGCAGCAAAACTAAACATTCTAAATGGTGGGCGCAGGGTGGCTAATTAAAAGCCACAGGGGTGCTTGCTTCAGCAGCACATATGCTAAAATGGAGAAGATTATCATGAAAAAAAATTATATATTAAAAAAAGCCCAGACACGGTGGCCCACACTTGTAATCTAAGGACTTTGGGAGCCTGAGACAGGAAGATTGCTTGAGGCCAGGAGTTCAAGACCAGCCTGGACAACAAAACAAGACCCCGAGACCCCATCTCTACAAAAAATAGAAAAATTAGCCAGTTGCGGTGGCATGTGCCTGTAGTCCCAGCTACCTGGAAGACTGATGAGGCAGGAGGACTGCTATGATTGCAGCACTGCACTGCAGCCTGGACAGCAGAATGAGACCCTGACCCTGTCTCTTAAAAAAAAAAAAGAGGAAGAAGAAGGGCGAGAAGGAGAAAAACTTTGTACTTCTTATGGCATCTCAACCAGGAAAAGTCTTAAAACAGCTCCATGGTAACCAACAACCTAGATACCTGTCGGAAATGTAAATTTAGGTTTTCTTGACTAATGATCACTTGTGGTGATGGAACACTTAATTGAAACATTAATATTTCTAAAAGAAAAGAACTAGGTAAATGTTTATAAAGGCTAGGCTCTCCGATCAAACAGGCCAAAACTTGAACTCAGAGCAGTAATATAAACTATCACTATCTGGCATAAAAATTTTGCTTTGTCTGCCAAGGGTCAAAAGGAAAAGGCAAAACCAAACCAAAACAAAACAAACCTGTAAGTGCTTCCCCATCTGGAATATTCAAGCAAACCAGACCAACAAACAAAGGATAGATTTGTTACTAGTTCAAGGCTACTTAGAGATTTTGCTTTTCTTATACAATTCAGCTAGTCCTAGCTAAAATGTAAACATTGAAAATTTAACCCTAAACGCATTTGAAACTGAAAGAAG
>NW_012148130.1:1389731-1392791 GCF_000956105.1 Propithecus coquereli | reverse complement strand
TGCTGTGTTAAATAATAAATACTTATTAAATGTCTAGGTCATTTCCAAATAAGATTTAAAAACAAATTGCTAAACATAAATATGTTTGTTCTTGGCGTCTTAAATTTTATGGGCAGACTAAATATATTTGGGTCTATTAATACACATAAAAACATGGGAAAACATGTTTCTAAAAATTACAAATCGATTCTCATTTATAAAATACTGATCTGTGAAAGACAGTTCAACATTTCTTGCTTCCTAGGTTTTCACTAAAAATTAAAGACACTAAGAGTTAAAATCCTAGTTAATGTATATAATTCTGTATATAAAGTACACCCAAAAAATGTTTTTTACTTTGAAAAATTGTAAGAAAGGCATAAAAATTGTGTTCTTTGTTAAGAAAAAAGAATTTTGCTTAATTCAGGGGTTATTTAAAGATTGTTTTAAAATATGGTTTAGGAAGGAAATGGAAACAAAATAGAAAGGTACAAGTAAGTAGGAGAGATGTCTGGGTGTGAAGATGTATTTTTGGTAAGGAAAGTTGAAAAGAGAATAATTTTATATGAAAAAGAATCTTGTGCAGCAAATTTTTGTCCCAAAGTACGACTTGTTATTTAACAAAGAGGAAGTGTAGGACAAAGCAGAAATTCCAAGCATGTTGTCAGAATGTCTGAGCAGGTCAAGAAAGGTTCATGAAGCATGAAAGGAATTTTGTGTGAGCAAGTTGGCCATAATTAAAATAAAATTATCTAACAATGAGCTTTGACATTAAAAATACACTGACAGAAAACCAAAAATTTGGTTACCTGTGTTAGAACAAGGTTTTCTTGAAAAATATATTTGTTCTTAGTAAAATTGCAAGAAATTTTGATTTTTAATTCTGAAATCTGTTTCTTTAATAGCCATCTTCTAAACTGCAGAGTTTCAATTTCGGCCACATTTCTTCCTGAGATCTATTTAATTTCCCTAGTGTCAGGTTAGAAAAGCAGTCTTTTTCATTTGGAATGGTAATTTTATTTCTTTATGTAGTTTTCCTCTTGAGGTTTCTCAGACTCATATCTCAGAGGCCACCTCTTGCTGTGTCTCGCTGCATGTGATTTGCAAGCCATGCATCATTGCCTTCAGCTCTCCTTTCTCCCCTCAAAAAGGTGTATCTTTTTGTGTGGCTGGACTGATAATTCTCTCATTCAACTTTTTTGCCGCCTCCTGTAACTTTTTTCTCCAGTTCTAACTGCTGTTGTTGATGCTGAAATACTTATCTTGAAGGCCTAGAGAAGCAGTGTAACTTGATTCTGTACTCTTGGCTTTTCTTGATGTGTTTGAATTGTTCCATAGAACCAGGAAACTTCCTATGCTGTCATTAAGAGCCATATATTCCCCTGCTCAAGGTGCTCGTCTTCTTGTTTACATTCCTCTGTAATGTGGTATGCGCTCAGAACACTGGACACACGCTTCCTGTGTCTGAGTAAATTCAAGTATTCTTTCATTAGGTTCAACTTCCAGCTTATCTAAATGAGCTTCTCATAAGGAGAAGCAACCATACTACAAGAGATTTTTGTTTACCTTTTTGATAACTGGCCTAAAACCACAAAGAATTTATGTTTTATTAAGATAATTGCCTGTGTTGTGTGTATTAGGTTTTTAATTACTTCGGCAAACTGAGCTTTGGTTAAGGTTTTTAAATCCATGTAACTTTATTGCTTTTGAAATCTTTCGATTATCACTCTGGTTACATGAATATTATTTCATAGTGACATGTTTCTGTTTTGATCAAGTGTTTTAAGTCTTTTGACGTTTTGGGCAGGTTTCTCAAGGATCAAAATTCTAAATTAAATCTTTTTGACCTAGAATTAATTTTGAGATTTTCCAGTCAGGCCCCTGGGAAGTCTAAAAGAATACGTCTCTCATCTTGTAGAGATACTAAATGATTAGGCTGATTTGGTAAATTGTATGGGGAAACACTGTCAAATGGTAAGTGATACTATATCTTCTTTCAGTTAGATTTATGAGCGTGTTATTGATACAAATGTTTCAAAAATTATATACATTTATAGCTATTTAATATGTTACAAGTCATAATTTTGGTTATGTTAAGTCTTCTTTAAAGTTATATTTATATGGATGTGTTATTGATATGAATATTCTAAAGATGACATGAAATTTATAAATCTGATGGTCCTGGTGCGATGCTGTCAGTCATGATTTTGGTTGTTATCTTAAAACGCTGTGTATAATAGAAGTAACTAAATTTCCTTGTCAGTTATGAATGTTTATCAGATTTTTAACCATGGCCATTCTGAGTTTTTGTCATCCACTGTTACTGTTTTGATTTCTTCTCTAAAAGCATTTGTAATTAGCTATAGTCCAAAATTGCTTTTCATGGAAAAGACTTCAACAGGTATTCTTGAACACACATTTCTAATAACTTTAAGATCAAGGGACTAAATAAGAATTTCCAGACCTCTGATAAAGAAGCTGATGAGTTCATGAAACTGCTAATCAAGATCACACAGAACAAAATATAATTACATGGGATTAAGTGACTGATGAAGATAATGTTTTTATGACTTTTATTTGAAACATTGTTGGTTCTTTACTTAAATGTTTTGTTTTCCAGATTTAAGAAAGCTATCTATAGTTTACACCAATTTGGTAAATTAAACTTTCGTGAACAAAGGTGGAAACATTTGCTTTTTCTCCCTACTTGATTCCTGCAAAATTTGGAAACTATTTGTGAGTATTCTTACTTTTTACGACAATATGGTTTTTGTATAAGTTCAGCAAAAATCCTCTCTTTATAGTAAGATACAGTCGGAAACATTGGTTATATACCAAGGCTTTGGCTAAAACATCGGATTTGAGAATGTACAGAGAAGGCCTAATTTCAAGAGTTCTCAGCCTTACAGTGAATGAGTAAAAATTGTCACTTCCTGACAAGTTCGCAAACCTTAAGACTGTAAGTAAAATCTAAAGCCTGCCTTGGTTTAGCCTCCCAGCCTTAAGATATTTTTAAATCTGAGATTCCTATGTGATCAATGTAGAGAGAAAAAGTTATGTTTCTTTAAAAAAAATAATAAT
>NW_012148130.1:1388440-1389006 GCF_000956105.1 Propithecus coquereli | reverse complement strand
TAATTCCCTATGGTTATTTGATTGGTTCAGTTGGTTGCCTTTAAGCCTAGGTTCATGGCTCAAATGAAGCATTTGCAAATTGAGATTGTCATATTAGTATTAATTTTACTTTTTTCCTTTTTAAACTATCTGATACTTGTTAAAATTTTTGCAGAAGTATAACTCCTAACGGAACAATGCTGGCCCAGCACATTGGGATGATAGCAAAAGACTATGAAACAGACAAAATTGAACTTAGTAATGGACTCCAGGTAGACTTAGCTTGAGAGCTGCTCCTTTCAAACTTCTCTTGGTGCTTGAATGTGGCTAAAAGGGCTTTGACACTGACTCCTAGTTGCCCATCACCCGCCCAGTGTGGGATGCCACCAGGAACCAGGAAAGGTCCATCCTGGCATCAAGGGACAATCAAAACCTAACTACTGGCTGATCAATCAGTGATGCTTTCAGAGAAAGATCTTGATCAAAAGGGGGAAATGGGAAAGTTGTCAGAGTCAACATGGAGTCGCCTATGTTAAAAAACAAAACAAACGAGGCCGGGCGCGGTGGCTCACGCCTGTAATCCTAGC
>NW_012148130.1:1375286-1377612 GCF_000956105.1 Propithecus coquereli | reverse complement strand
CAATAGTCATGAGGTGAGTACAGCCCCAATGCCCATCAGCTGATGAATGGATTTTTAAAAATGTACATCCATACAATGCAGCGTTATAGAGCTGTAAAAATGCATGTGCATGCCACAACGTGGATGAACCTCGAAAACATCATGCTAAGTGAAAGAAGCTAGACACAAAAGGACATGTCATGTGATTCCTTTCACATGAAATAGCCAAAATAGGTAAATGTATGGCGACGGGAGGCAGACTGGTGGTTGCCAGGGGCGGAGGGAATGGGGAGATGGGGAGTGACTACTTAATGGATACGGGGTTTCCTTTTAGGGTGATGAAAATGTTTAGATAGAGGTGGTATTTGCACAACGTTGTGAGTGTGCTGAATGCCATGGTTCGCTTTTAAATGGTAATTTTATTAATAAAAAAGGATATATTCGTTAACTCATTAAAAAATATTTACTATGCCTAGACATTGAGATAGGTGTGACATGAACAGACATATTTATTTATGGAGCTTATGTCACATGGTGAGGATTATTTGTTTATTTAAGAGATGGGGTCTCCCTATGTTGGCTTCCATCTATTCATCTCAAGTGATCCTCCCACCTCAGCCTCCCAAGTAGATGGACCTACAGTTGTGTTCCACTGTCCCCAGCTGAGAGTTATGTATTAAACAACAAAACCAGAAATAAATAAAATGTTACTAATATATAGGCCGGGACGGATTGGATGGGTGGTGGTGGTGGGAGGCGGGGCTGTCTAGGATTCCCAGACCATCTGGGAGGAGAGTGCTTTAGAGGCACTTACCTGCACTGGACCATGACTTGTGAAGGCCGCATGTGTGATCTCTCTCACCAAAATATTGCAATAGTAAAGGTGGGACAAGCAGTCAAGAAAGAAAAGAAAAAGATAACAGGTGGGACAGGTAGAAGGCACAAGATAAGAAAGTGGATCTAAACCCACATGTATCATTAAATGAATTGAGTTATGGGGTTAAAAAGAATTGCAAGACTGAATTTTTTTTCTTTTCCTTCCCTTCCCTTTCCGCTTCCCTGTCCTCTCCCCTCCCCTCCCCTTTCCTCCCCTCTCCTCTCTCCTCTCTTCTTTTCTTCTCTCTTCTTTTCTTTTCTTTTGAAGAGAGGACCTCACTCTGTTGCCCAGGTTGGAATGCAGTGGCGTGATCACAGCTCACTGCAGCCTCCAACTCCTGGGCTCAAGTGATCCTCCCACCTTGGCCTCCTGAAGTGCTAGGATTACAGGCATGAACCACTGCCCCCAGCCAAAACTGAATTTTAAAAAATCCACTGTATGCTGTTTAAAAGAGACACATTTAACATGCAGGGATACAAAAAAAAAAAAAATTGAAAGTAAAAGGAAAGAAAAAGTCCAATGAATTAGATAACTACTAATAAAAATAATGTGACAATGAGTTTTAACTAAAAGCACTACTATATACATTAAAATGGAATTCTAAGAAATATCCAATTAACCCAAAAGAAGATAGAACAGATAGGGGAAAGAAAGGAACAAACAGAAAGCAAATAGTATTAATACAGTAGTAGACAAAATCCAACAATATCAATAATTACATTAAATGTAAGTAGGCTAAACACTAAAAGGCAGGGATTATCAGGTTGAATTTCAAAAAGCACCATCCAGTTATATGTTTTCTGCATGAGACCCACATTAAATATGAAGACACAGAGGTTGACAGTATGGGGATGGCCAGGCTGGAGCAGCTATGTATCAGATACAGTAGACTTCAAGATAATGAATATTACCAGAGATATGAGAAGCACTTTGTAATGATAACAGATCAATTCACCAGAAAGACACAGCAGTCAAAAATGTGAATGATCAACAGAGCTTCAAAATACATGAAGCGAAAACTGACAGAATTAGTCGCTGATAGAACCAGACTAAAATTACTCAAGACAGAAGTTCAGACATCAGCAACTTGACCTAGTTGACATTTGTAGAACACTCCCCCCCCCAGCCCCCGACAACTGAGGAACACATACTCCTTTCAAGTGCACGCATCACATTGGCCAACACGGACTACATCTTGGACCAGTTTCTGAAGTTAAACACACACTTACCATATCACCCAGCAATCCCACTCCTGGGTGTTTACCCGAGAAAAATGAAAACTTACATTCACACAAAAACCTGTACACAAATGTTTATAGCAGCTTTGTTCATATTTGCCGAAGACTAGGAACCACCCAATCAGCCTTCCACTGATGAATGAATAAACAAAGAGTACATTCATATAGTGGCATACTACTCAACAACAGAAAGTAACAAACCATTGGTACATACCACAACATGAATGAATCT
>NW_012148130.1:1371622-1375236 GCF_000956105.1 Propithecus coquereli | reverse complement strand
CAGAATGGATACACTGTACCATGTTCTTAACATAGAATACTAATAATATCAATAAAAAGGAACAAACTATTATACTAATGCACACAGCAAAATTTATGAATCTCAGAAATGCACTAAATGACAGAAGCCTTACAGAAAAGAATACATATGTATGATTCCATTTATATAAAAAGTTCTAAAACAGACTACACTAGTCTGCAGTAAAAAAAAAAAAAATCAAGGCAGTGATTGTTTCTGTGGATGGGATGGGGTGGGGGTTGACGGGAAAGGGCACAGGGAAACTTTCTGTGGTGCCAGCAATGTTTTATATCTTAACAGAATTTTGGGTTACATAGTGTATGCATTTGTGAAAATGTATTCTTTTAATTGCATGTAAATTTTACCTTTAAAAAATACAAATATATTGAACTCTAGTTGACGATCCGCATGCTAAAGTGTTTAGGAATAAAGCGTGTTGCCATCTGCAACTATCTTTGAAATGCATCAAAAAAAGATGGCTTGATGGAAGGAGGGAGGGAGGGACAGATAGATGGATATGCGATAAAGCAAATAGGGCCCAGTGTTAATTATAGAATCTAGAGGGGCTTATGGGTATTCACTTTACAATTCTTTCAGCAGTTTTCTATGTTTGAAATGTCATGGTAAAATGTTGGGGAAATTAATAGAAGGACAGAGAAATCAACAAGTCCACCTTTGTAATGGGTGATCTCAACCAACCTCTTTTGGTTATTGAAACAAGCATGTTACCTTCAAGGGACAAGAGCTAGACTAACAGCCGATCTCTGAGCAGTGAGACTAGAAGACAGAAGACCAAAAGATGTCTTCAGCTGTGCTGGGGGGGTCGGTGTCGGGGGAGATATTCCCAGTGAGAACATCTTTCGGGAATGAGGAGGAAATAAGACATTTTCATACCAACGGGGACTGACAGCTTCTCCCCACCAGGTCTGCATCAAAGGGCATTCTAAAGGGTACACTGCATGCAAGAGAAAAGATCCCTAGTGAAAGGGCTGCGGTGCTAGGAGGAATAAGAGCTTAAGAAGATGGTAAATATGTGGGCAAATCTAGGTGAATGACAGTTAAAATAATGCTTTGTGGATGTTGCAGGCCAGGCTCCTCAGTAAGCAGACGCTGCTGAGACACAGATTTGCACTCAGCGAGTTTCCTGGGGAGCGCTCTTGGGACCCATGCCTGGTGAAGAGGGGGCAGTGGCGGGGCATAGGGAGAGGTCGAGCTGCGATACTCAACCAAGGATGGTTTGATGTCACGGCCAAGGCCTCAGCTGACCCCATGAGGAGCTCTGGAGCTGAAGTGGCCCTTCCGAGTATACCACATTTAGGCAAGGGTGCCGGGACTATACCAGGCGTTGGGTATGGGTTGCCCTCAGAAAGGGGCTGTGACCTCGGACACGTGGGGTTGGGGGTGGCTCTCTTCGTCTGAGAGATTCTTGGAGAGTGACTCGGCTGAAGACTGTCAGGCAGAACACCCCAGGCAGGTGGAAGAATAACGGCTCTACCATGGGTGGGTCAGGTGGGCTGGGGGTGGGAGAGATCTGGGTGGCACATCTCATCATGCAGTATGTAGAGTTGATAAAGAAGGACATAAAAAAATCCAGGCAGGCAATAATAACATATAACGACAACAAAAAGACAACCCAATTGGAAAATGGACAAAGGACTTCAATAGACATTTCTCCAGAGAAGATACACAAATGGCCAACATGCACGGGAAAAGATGCTCACCATCATTAGTCATCAGGGAAATGCAAATCAAAGCCACAATACGGTACCACTTCACACTCATTGGGTGGATATAATAATTTAAAAAAAAAACTGATAATAAATATTGGCAAGGATGTGGAGACACTGGAACCTTCATGCAGTGCTGGGGAGAATGTAAAATGATTCAGCTGTTGTGGAAAACAGTTTGGTGGTTCCTCAAAAAGTTAAACATAAAATTACCACGTGACCCAACAGTTATACTCCTAGGAACATAAAATAATTGAAAATAGATGTCGAAGTAAAAACCTGTACACAAATGTTCATAGCACTATTCGCAATAGTCATGAGGTGAGTACAGCCCCAATGCCCATCAGCTGATGAATGGATTTTTAAAAATGTACATCCATACAATGCAGCGTTATAGAGCTGTAAAAATGCATGTGCATGCCACAACGTGGATGAACCTCGAAAACATCATGCTAAGTGAAAGAAGCTAGACACAAAAGGACATGTCATGTGATTCCTTTCACATGAAATAGCCAAAATAGGTAAATGTATGGCGACGGGAGGCAGACTGGTGGTTGCCAGGGGCGGAGGGAATGGGGAGATGGGGAGTGACTACTTAATGGATACGGGGTTTCCTTTTAGGGTGATGAAATGTTTAGATAGAGGTGGTATTTGCACAACGTTGTGAGTGTGCTGAATGCCATGGTTCGCTTTTAAATGGTAATTTTATTAATAAAAAAGGATATATTCGTTAACTCATTAAAAAATATTTACTATGCCTAGACATTGAGATAGGTGTGACATGAACAGACATATTTATTTATGGAGCTTATGTCACATGGTGAGGATTATTTGTTTATTTAAGAGATGGGGTCTCCCTATGTTGGCTTCCATCTATTCATCTCAAGTGATCCTCCCACCTCAGCCTCCCAAGTAGATGGACCTACAGTTGTGTTCCACTGTCCCCAGCTGAGAGTTATGTATTAAACAACAAAACCAGAAATAAATAAAATGTTACTAATATATAGGCCGGGACGGATTGGATGGGTGGTGGTGGTGGGAGGCGGGGCTGTCTAGGATTCCCAGACCATCTGGGAGGAGAGTGCTTTAGAGGCACTTACCTGCACTGGACCATGACTTGTGAAGGCCGCATGTGTGATCTCTCTCACCAAAATATTGCAATAGTAAAGGTGGGACAAGCAGTCAAGAAAGAAAAGAAAAAGATAACAGGTGGGACAGGTAGAAGGCACAAGATAAGAAAGTGGATCTAAACCCACATGTATCATTAAATGAATTGAGTTATGGGGTTAAAAAGAATTGCAAGACTGAATTTTTTTTCTTTTCCTTCCCTTCCCTTTCCGCTTCCCTGTCCTCTCCCCTCCCCTCCCCTTTCCTCCCCTCTCCTCTCTCCTCTCTTCTTTTCTTCTCTCTTCTTTTCTTTTCTTTTGAAGAGAGGACCTCACTCTGTTGCCCAGGTTGGAATGCAGTGGCGTGATCACAGCTCACTGCAGCCTCCAACTCCTGGGCTCAAGTGATCCTCCCACCTTGGCCTCCTGAAGTGCTAGGATTACAGGCATGAACCACTGCCCCCAGCCAAAACTGAATTTTAAAAAATCCACTGTATGCTGTTTAAAAGAGACACATTTAACATGCAGGGATACAAAAAAAAAAAAAATTGAAAGTAAAAGGAAAGAAAAAGTCCAATGAATTAGATAACTACTAATAAAAATAATGTGACAATGAGTTTTAACTAAAAGCACTACTATATACATTAAAATGGAATTCTAAGAAATATCCAATTAACCCAAAAGAAGATAGAACAGATAGGGGAAAGAAAGGAACAAACAGAAAGCAAATAGTATTAATACAGTAGTAGACAAAATCCAACAA
>NW_012148130.1:1368799-1371572 GCF_000956105.1 Propithecus coquereli | reverse complement strand
TCTTTCAGTGATTCCTTCTCATCTGGCCTCTCAGTTGAGACCTGGGGATGCTATGCTTGGCTTGTGGTCTTCTCTCCAGGTCCCTGAAAATCTATTCCTGACCAAGCCAAGAAGAGGAGTGCTGGTCCTGATTTGCCCATGGGGTCTTCTAGCAATTTTGATTAACCTCTCAGGTTACATCTGACCTGCTGTCTTCACCTCTTCCCAGCAGTGTGAAATGAGTTGAGTCCCCCAGCTTAATGTCTGAGATGGCTGGTGGTACTTGTGAGGACAAATCAGCTGCTCTCTGTTTGCTTGACTTGGAAGGTGCTATGCTTAGCTATAGAGTTTCTCCCCTGTCATTGGTTGATGTTTGTGTGGAAGAGCCAGCTGCTGAGATATTCTTTTGTGCCCCTGGTAAGTTCTGGTCTCCAGGTGGGGCACATGAATGCCCCAAGCTTTAGGAGTCACCCTGTATCTCCCAGGGGGTTACTTGATCTCTATTCCCACTGAGATAGGGGGAGGAGCAAGACAGATCATGGCTGGATTGACTGCTTATCAATTGTTTAAACACAGTTTTTGAAATTCTTTTAAAAAATACTCATTTATAAGAGGTTCAGTATGGATCCTCACATTGAGTTCCACATTGAGAGAGTAGTATAATGATTAATATTGGTGAATCTACAAACAGTACTTCACCTACCAATGAGTTCTAGAATGTTTTAAAGCTCATTTTTGAGTACTGTTTTTTAAAAAATATTAATTTTTTAAATATGAATTTTTGGACCGAAAAGATTGGAACAGGATCATAGAAGTGCATTTATGAAGAAATTTTTTATGTGATCAAGTTGACTATAATTAAAAAATTATTTATTGGTTAAAACAAAGTTTTTTAAAAAATATTAATTTGCTCTTAATGAAATTACATGATGTATTCATTTTAATTCTATAAGCCATTTTCTTTTGTAATTAAAACTTCTATCTGAAAGCTCAACTTCTTCTATGTCTTACTAATTTCAACTTTTTCTCCCATTAAAAAAGGCTGCTGGCTGGGCATGGTGGCTCATGCCTGTAATCCTAGCACTCTGGGAAGCCGAGGCAGCCATCAACTCAGGCAAAAGTATTTTTCTGACTGCTAGAAAAAGTCACGAAAGGTTATCTATCTACGGTCTTCTTTCCAGGCTTTTCCAAATAACTTAAAATATCCTGTTTACTTATTAAAGGTTATTATCTTGAAGTTAAAATAGTAGCTTGTAATGATCATGGGAGTTAGATCTGGTATTTGCAGGTAAATTTTTAAAAAATGATATGTCAAATATGTTATACATATCTAAAAAATAAAAACTAGGAGAATAGTTTACACAAACTGGTAATTTACACAAAGGGTGTTTTGGCTCTTCCTCTCTGATCACTCTTACCTCTGAAGACTTTCTCCCCAACAACAAGTACGTGCCTGTGATTTCATCATATTTCATTTTACTAAGAGATTCTTGAATTTCTTCTTGTGAATATCCCATTCCCATCAAAATACCTAAAAAAGAAGGGTATAATATAGTCTATGTGTTTTGTTTGGGTAAGAAATCATTCTGTTACAGGGCAAAATAATTTTCTTTAACCTAAAAGATCACACACTTTCTCACACCAATGAGCACTTGTTTCTGAGTTACTGGGCGCTATTGTAAGAAACTACAGTTAAGTTCCTAAATACAACAGAACAAATAAGCTGATTCATTATATAATTTGTGCTTAATATTCCATTATTCACATTTTAGCATATACATGAGTCAGAACAGAAACATGTTACTTACACAAACATATGCGCACATAAGCATGTAGGCACAGAGTAATAATTGCCCATGCGTTTCTGATCATAGGTGTCTTGTTCTGGTTCAGCGAATGGTTTTAGTTCATGTTCCTCATGCCCTGCATCAATCCACCTATCTTTCATGATTTGCTGAAAAGGTGAGCTGTTGGTTAGCAGCATAAAATGAAACATTCCAATAATCACAATATTTAGGAAATTTTATTTTCAACATTTTGTTGACTATAGGTCAAAGGGTAACTAAAACAAATTTTTTTAATGTCTCAAGCAAGTATTCAGTATGCCACACAAACAAAGCTAAATCCTAAAAATATTCTAAAAACTCTCTAAAGTTATTATTTATTTCCACTTACGTGATTATCTCTAGAGTGCCTCATTTAATTGGATTTAGCACCAGGAAATGTTTGAGAAGGTTTTCACAGTCTGTAGACATGTAGAAAGGGATTCTGTATTTCCCTCTTAATACTCCCTCTCCTTGTTCCTCTGGGGAGGGAGAGAGGAAAGAAAACTACTGAGTGAACTCTTAGGTTAAAAAAAATAAAAACAACAACAACAACCCCACTGAGTTTACCCTAAACTGATACTGAAAGGACAGTACTGCTGGTGAATCATCTAACACAAAAACGTTGCCACACACAACGGTGTGCTGGCCCCAGTGTTTGCTCCTTTCCTGACCACCTGGGGGGGCGGTTAACTTGGTTTTTGTAAGAGCTTGTTTTCCAGAAGTAGAAAAATACTGAACAAACAGAAAAGGGGGCATGTGGCCCCTTGAGCACCTACCAGACCCTATTCCAAGAAGTCAGATAAGACCAGCCTAACAGAAAACAACTGCTCTGGAAAACAAACTGCCTTTTCCAGTAACAACTGCATTGCTCTTTATAACTCCAATAAAAAGCCAAGCTACTCATTCTCTGAGCTGGCATTTCTTCTTCCTTTCTCCCTTGGAAAGTAAAATAAACTTGCTTTAAAAAC
>NW_012148130.1:1366771-1368749 GCF_000956105.1 Propithecus coquereli | reverse complement strand
TTTTTGCCTGGGTTTTACTGGACATGTTTATATTCTTAAAGTGTCAGGGTTTGATACAAAAGTTATAAAATTATAAACCCAGCTAAAGACAAAATGATCTGTTTGTATGATTTTTGATAAGGTAAATTTAATATTACTGATCTAATGATAATAGCTAAATATCCTGGCTTATCAACAAAAATACCTACATGTTTAACTTTAAGGTTGTTAATTGGGTAAAAATGTAGACGTGCCTAAACAAAAAAATAAGTGTCAATAAATTAGAATAAATAAAACATGAAGTAAATAGAGCACAAAAACAGAAACTTATGGTCAAAGGTTTATGAAAATATTTTGGTTTTGGTCTTTCAATCCTAGCTGCAGATACAGTTTCTTCCACTGACGTCGGTGTCTGTGGAAAGGTACGTAAAACGCGTCTCTAACTCACTCTTTCTATCTGATATTCACGGTACCGTAGGGATTCAAAGCTGTCCTACAAATCGTACTTACAAGAGCTTAAATTGGAAGCTCTAGTTTTCCCTTGGTCCTGTCCACCCTTGGTTTGTGCTACTCTTTGCAAGCTAGCCGGTTACGTGTACAATATGTTGCCATAGCAAAGTTTTTGCCTAGGGAAAAAAATCCCTAAAGTGTTAATTTTTGTATAGTAATTTATTTTAAGATAAACAAAATGGTTATTAAAATCCAAAGACAATCTCAAAACAGTCTTACTCTTTGGAAATAGTGCATGTTCTCAAGTTTACACCCAAGTTGGAAAATGTTTTGAGACCAATTAGATTGCTTTTGAAATAGCTTAATCTTGATCCTCATGTAAAAAATAAAAAAACATGTTACAACTTTGCATCACTGTTTGAGGTGCTAAGGATTGGTGCTGAAGGGTTTTGTTCAGTCTACAGCCCAGTGGTATCACGTTGATGGGGCTCAGAAAACTGCCCTAAAATGAGGCCTCAGCAGCAAAAGTTCTCTGACCCTGCCTTGTCCCCCTGCCTCTGGGTCCCATCCTTCCCTGAGGCCAGCCACAGAATCCAGAGTCCCTCTTCCCCAAGGCAGGTCATAAAAGCCAGAGCCCCTTTTTCTAAAAGCTAGACATAAAACCTAAAATTATTCTATGTAAAAACTGGCCATAAAGTAATGATCTGACCTACTATAAACCCCCATTCCAGAAAGGTGCCCGCACCCAGAAGGAAGGAGTGCACACTCAGAGAGGCCGAGCAGGGTCAGACAGAAAGGCCTTGCTGGGGGCCCTCAGCCTGTTAGCAGTAGATGACACCCTTTTTGTCCAATCATATTTCTACATGGCCAGCTGTCCATAATTTGTTGACCCTAAACATAAAAATAGACGATTTTCCCTGTATTTTTGAGTGTTCATTCTGGAGGCTCCCATGTATAAGTTTGTAATTTTTCCTCGTATTGTTAATCTGCTTCATGTCAGTGAATTTTCAGCAAACCTTTATGGGGACAGTGGCCTTTGCTCCCTACAGTTCAGCTAAACTTTGGGCGGCCAGGGACCTTTGATCCCTACAATGTCAACAGATTTGTTTTGGGATGTGGTGTTATGGAAGTTTCTAATTAGTTAACGCTTTTAAACACCTAAAACATCTACTGTATTTGTAAAACTTAGAAATGATATTACATTGTTGAAAATAGCAAGTTTTACTAGAATATTTATATTTGTTTTCTTGGTAAGATTTATGAGTTTTAAAACAGCAATTAAAACTCTATTTTGATCATTGGTCTGTGTTATGTATCTAATGTATAGGGTATAAAATGGTTAACAGAAAATAACTTAAAATGATAACTGGAATCTAAATAAACTGCTAAGATAAATAAATAAATTAGGTAAATTAGGTAAATACGAATGGGATAAATACAAATAAATCCCATTTGTAATTACCTAATCTTTAAAGTTTTTTTATGTTAAATAAAAACACTCATTAAATGTTTGTCATTTCCAATTAACAGAAAAATTATGTTATAAAAA
>NW_012148130.1:1364367-1366536 GCF_000956105.1 Propithecus coquereli | reverse complement strand
TCTGAGGACTACTAAGTTGCTCCAGTATCATTTACTGATTAGTAAACCAGTGACTTTTTTTAAACATGCTAAAGAACCCCTTGAAAATCTGATAAAAATCATCCTTTCCAGTGTAAACTGAAATAAAATCTTAAGCCAGCTGACTGAATGAACCCCTCTTGGCCAAGGGGACCCCGGAAATACCCTAAAGCTGAGTTGCTGGCCATGAGAAGGGAGGTCAGACATGCCTCATCATGCCCCCCTCCCTCCTTGGAGACATCCTTTATAACCCATTAACAGGCCGAAGGGTGTGCAAGACAAAGTTAAACCACACCTGCAGGTCCTCAATTTACTTAACTGCACTTGAGTGTGGGTATATTTCAGTCAGGTGGCTTGTCTCTGATTAGCAGACATCCTTATCTTTACTTAAAACATTCCAAGCCTTTAGACAAAGCTTCATGTCTTTAACCAATTACGAATCAAAGAGTCTTTAAACCCACCTGTAACCTGTAAGCTCCTGCTTTGAGATGTCTCACGTTTTTGAGCCAAACCAACGTGTGCCTTCCATGTATTGATTTATGACTACGTGTAATTCCTGCCTCCCTAAAATGTATAAAACCAAACTGTAACCCAACTACGGTGAGCCCACTTGCTCAAGGCTACTTGGGTGTGGCTCTGGGCCATTGTCCTCAAACTTGGCTCAGAATAAACCTCTTTATTTCACAGAGTTTGGCTTCTTTTCCATTAACAAAATGGCACCCAGTGTGGTGTTCAGAGAGGACTCAGCACCCCCTGAAGGAGTAGCCCGAACTCAGCACCAGGTACTGGCATCACCCCCTCTGGGCTGCCCAACTCCAAGCTTCACCTTGGATGGAACTGGTAAGTCCTCCTCGGCTTCAGACCTCCCATTCTTGGTTGATGGTCCTGGTTTGTTCTGAGCTGTTGGTTCTTTTCCTAGGAATTTGTTGTTTGGGACCCTAATTTGATTTGGAGGTGCATTCTAAAGGGTCTTCTCCATTGCCTCTTCCTCCCAAAATTAATCTCAGTTGGCTTTTCTGTGCATCTGCGAAAGAGGAAACCGAACTGTCTTGTTTGTAGATAAATGAGAGGCATTTTACTCCTTCCAGCCAAAAGTCACCCCTGGGTGACCAGGGCCCTCAGTGGGAGTTGCCTGGGGCGATTCCCCACAGTGCAAGTGGCCCTATACGAACTCCCCACAGAAATTAATTAAAAGAAGGCTCGTCCAGGAAACGCATATAGGAGCTGATCACTCAGCGTTTTGAGCCCTCTCAGAGGCAGTAGACCCCCAAAGAGAAACCGAGTCATGTAAGAGGGTGGGACCGACTCAGTGGTGAAACACCGTGGAGTCCCACCCACAATCAGCACACTCCAATCCACGACACCAAACCCTAGACTACAGTTCGGTTGCATCTTTTAAAGAAAAGTGGGAAACAAATCCTCTAACAATGAGGAAAGACGAGCAGAATGACCCCCTGGGGCACCCAGTCGGTGGGCGCCTCCACTTGCAAGTATTTGTGTGAATGGAAAGGTTCACGGCACGCAGGCTTTCTAGGGCTCCGCTTGGCTGTGGCTGATTTTTGTACACAGATTTTACTAAAGGACAAATTACATCCAGGAAAATTCAGAGCTCAAATGGTTGACCTGCCCCTATAGAGTTAAAATGTCACGTCTCTTAAGCTCTCTATTTTCTGTTCTGCCTTCTCTGAACCTGCTAACTTTTTCTACTGAGTTTGAGATAAACTCAATGCTTATGGTATCACCAATTGAAGGCTGCTTGGAGATCTTGCAGCCAGTTCTAGCTAAAATGTGAACATTGAAAAACTCATTTTAAACTGAAGGGAAAGAAAGGGTAAAAGAGGTTTTTTAAAATCAAACTGCCATGAAAACGGCTTTACCCAAAACTTTGATCCACAGGCGTAATTAGGTTACCTATCAGGGCAATTTACTAAAGTTTAGCCATGTGAACAAGTTCCAGTTTTGTCAGAAGAAATCTGGAGCCAGTTATCTTTTGCAAACTGGTGAGTTTGTGTTACTATTAAATATCTCATGGCTAGAGTTTGGAGGTAAAATCCATTGGAACTTTGTGGGTGTGTTCGTGTAGGTGTTTATGTTCAGATATATTTTGTGTATGTCCATCTATTATATGTTTGTGTCTACATGATTCCAGAC
>NW_012148130.1:1362600-1364317 GCF_000956105.1 Propithecus coquereli | reverse complement strand
TATTCCATTCAAAGATATATAAAACGTAAAAATATACTTTTCGTTACAGGTCCAAGACTCGCCAGAGTGGTCCTGGCAACCAACGTCACTCACCATGAGGGCTGCCCTGCCAGCACATACCCCAGAGTGAGCGAGCAAAGCCCCCAGCAGACCCTCAACAGACCTGGAACATGAATGAGAAATAACCTTTGTTGTCACAAGCTACTGAGATTTGAGGTAATGTGTCTACAGCACAGTATGGCATCCTTGACTGACATGTGACCACACCTGTTAGGGTGGGAACTTGTGACTCGGGTTGAGAAAGAATTTTAAAAACAAAGATTAGGATAGGTTTGAAGCAAAAAGTTTCATTTTACTTTCCAAGAGAGGAAAGGGCATGGCAGGAAAGAAAGAAAGAAAAGTGCCAGCCTCCGAGGATAAGGCGGTTGGGGTTTTTACTGGGATAAAGGGGAAGGGGGAAAGTTACTGCTGCAAGCTGGTAACAGGAGGCAGCTGTGAAGTGGCTGTGTCTGTCTCTCCTCTGCGAGGTGGGCTTCATCCGTCTCCTTGGAACGTGGTCTGGGGGAACTGGGGTGGGAGGATCACGCTCCTTCTATCTGTTCAGTTCTTTTCAAGTGTTGTAAAAACAAACTCTTAAAGAGGACAAATTAAGTCACAGGTGGTTAATCAAAGGGGCAGTTGTGTGTTGTGATCTTTTTCCTTTTCCTTCTTCCTTTCTGTTAGTTTTTTTTTGTTAGATAGTTTAGAGATTGATGAGCAGGATGATAATGCAAATCATTTGAAGAATACATAGCTCATCAATGATTTTGCTAACTAGGGAAATGTATATCTAAAATTTCCTTTTGAAGAAGAAGTGTTTTGAAAAAAGATGGCTTTTTTTGAAATGCTTGGATGTTTTGCCATACATCATGTATAGACCTAGTTTTACCTTGCAAAGATACATTCAAGTCGTTGTGATTTGACATATTACACAGAAATGCTGCATTCCTATAGAAATCTTTCAATAATTCACACTGCTGATTCTGTTCCTTATGAAATTTAACGACCTGTTGTCACAGATAAAATTTTGGCTAACACCTGTCCCTGTGATTGCCAATGCACTTTAGAAGCCTACAGCAAATCCATGGGGAGTACCTCATGGTTCAACTTTAGCATGTTACAAAAGGATGCCGTGTTGCATTTGCACCAATATAGTTAACAATACTCATAACTTGTTGTAAAGTGTCACTTAAAATAGCAGCTTTAGCACAGAGATTTTGCTGATGCAAGATATAGTGAAAAGAAATAAGAGCGTCCGCATCTGTTAATACTTTTTTGATCTGTGCAATAAACCCTTCATGTTTTCCTGTCACAGAAGGTGCACCATCTGTACATATGCTCACTAAATTTATCAAATTCGGTCCAACTTCACATTTATCTTGGAAGTTGTTGACGATATCTATTCCCCATGTTCTCTTCACAAGAGTGCCCAAATTGAGCAAGTCTTCATAGCAAAGAAAATCTTCTGGTATGACCCGAATGAAGTATAACACCTGTGCTGAGTTAGTAGTATCAGTTGATTCATCTGAAGCAATTGAATAATACATATTTTCCTTTTGAAGAATTGCATGAAGTATGGCTTAGTAATGTTCTAATTGTGCTGGTCAATCTTGGAGGATTATTTTGTTGAAATTTATTTTATTCTGTGGTATTTTAAATTCATTCATTTTAAAAATAA
>NW_012148130.1:1349992-1352030 GCF_000956105.1 Propithecus coquereli | reverse complement strand
TGAGTTGAGAATTCTTTCTCATCCTGTGGTATGAGCACCCCTAAACTGATGTAACATTAAAAATACAAACCCATATAATTTTATGAAACTCCTTTTGGTTTTGTATAGTTCAAGGATGCAGCTGTTTCCTGTTCCAAAGGGAAGTGAGCCACTGACGAGGGTGTACAGGATCACCCCGAGACTCCACACATCCACCTCCGGCCCGTCGTATTTCTTGGCCTGGAAGAGCTCGGGGGCTGCGTATGGGGGACTGCCACAAAACGTGTCGCATTTACTACAACAGTAAATTCATTGCTAAAACCAAAATCTGCTATTTTAATGTTCATATCAGCATCTAACAATAGATTTTCAACCTAGAAGGAAAACATCAAGACAAAAATAAAATTTAACCAAAACATAATTAGAACTAGGACAGGATCAGGCATTTCATAAAATAAGCTTTCTGTAATGATATAAAAGTTAATATCTCCTAATTAATAAAATGAGAACACATTTTTCTAGAGGAAAAAAATAGGAGACAAATTAGAACTCCTACTTTTATAACCTTAACAATAACAGACACAAAGTGCTAGAATAATAATCATTAATTCTAATTTAAACATCAAATGCCCCAAGATAAACAGTCCTCTGGCTGCAGGAAGGGCCTTGGGGGTCGTTGGCACACAGGCGGCCACTGCAGTTAATGGAAGAACACAAGTGCACTGAGGGTGGGCACGCAGACAAGCGAGTCAATGACAGTCACCTAAGGAAAGAGCGGGGTGAGGACCAAGCTTAAGACGTGGAATCTGGAAAATGTTTAGAGAAAGATGCCGTGACTATGAAGAGAAAAAAACGGTGTATCTTAAAGGAGACCTGAGGTGGGGTGTTTTGGTTAAAAAGATGGCACAGACTTGAGCGTGTATAAATGCTGCTGGTGAGAAGCAAGCCGAGAGAGAGAGTGGATGAAAACACAGAGCATGCCTGTCTCCCTTCATTGCTGCAAGCCTGAAACCAAGCCTGGCACACAACAGTAACACATTTGTTAGACAAACGCCTGCACGAAGCAGCAACTACCAAGAAGGGCGATTGGAGCGGCTCCTCAGCATTCTAATGACCACACTGCTCTTAATCCTGAGCAGCAAAACGCCTGCCACAGAGTTGTGCTGGTTCTGATGGCTGAAGAGCAGGTCCGAGGAAGGCAATCATTTTAAATCCCACTGGCAGTGCAGTGGGATTGAAACAAAGTGAATCAGAGCCAAAGAGCAGGGAAGGATGGGCTCTTACAGGAATGTGAGGGAGGGAGGGCTCACTTCTGTCGCAGACAGCAGGCACCACGGAGGCACTAGGCTTATGCAGGACTTAAAAAAGGATGTCCGCAGTTGAAAATGGGGTGCAAGTGCTCTGTGCACGTGCGCAACGATGGGCAGGTGCAACCAGTGAAGGCACCGAAGGGAGACCAAGACCCTGTGACCCATCTGGCCACAGCAGTGTGTCTCCAAGCGTGGACTTCAGGCCACCTGCATCCGAATCACGAGGGTGCCTGTGCACACTGCAGGTTCCTGGGTCCTACCTAGCACTAGATCTGAATCGAAGACTTAGAGTTTACTATTCAACAAGCACCTCGGGCGCGGTGGTTTTAAAACAAGTCCATAAATCCCTCCCCTCAAAAGGCAGGACTTAATATCCCTTCCTTTGGGTGTGGGCGGACTTAGTGGCCTGCTCCCATCAACGGAATCTGGCAGAAGCAACGGTGGGGACTGCAGAGACTGACCAGGTCCGAGAAGGCACTGTGGCTCCCTCTTTGTTCTGACAGGTCATTTGCTGGAGCAGCATAAGGACATTCAAGCACCCCCGTGGGTAGGACCATCTGACAACGTAGTGAGGCCGCGTGCCCACAGCTGGCGAGGGATCGCAGTCTCAGCAACAGCCACGGGACTGTGCCCACTGGACAGCGGACCTGCCCGCCCCACGCAAGCCTTCGGATGCTGCAGCTGTGGCTGACATCCCACAACCACCTCTGGAGAGAGCCTGAGTCAGAACTGCCCAGCTAAGTCACCCA
>NW_012148130.1:1343738-1346012 GCF_000956105.1 Propithecus coquereli | reverse complement strand
TGGCAACCTCCAGTTCCTGGGCTCAAGCAATCCTCCTGCCTCAGCCTCTCGAGTAACTGGGACTACAGGTATAAGCCACTATGCCCGGCCTCTGTTCAATATTTTTGACAGAATCTTTAATAGGAGGTTGTCTTAGTCTGTTTGTGTTGCTATAAAGGAATACCTGAGGCAGCTTAATTTATAAAGAAACAGGTTTACTTGGCTCTGATTCTGCAGGCTGGAAGAGTGGGGATGGATGAAAGCCTCAGGGTGCTGCGACACGTGGCAGAAGGCAGGGAGCCAGCACGTGCAGAGATCACACGGTAAGAGAGGGAGCAAGAGAGAGGAGGGAGGCGCCAGGCCCTTTTTAACAACTCCCTCTCCCAGGAACGAGTAGAGTGAAAACTCATTCGTTGCCATGAGGATGCACCAAGCCATTCACAAGGGATCTGCCCCAGGACCCAAACACCTCCCATCAGGACCCACATCCAACATTGGGGATCACATTTCCACGTGCGGCTCGGAGCAGACGAATGCCTGGACTCTAGCAGAGGTGTTGTGTGCTTCCCACTGCAGCACTGCCGTGCCGGGCACTCTTCCCCACATTTTTAAAGTTGCTGTTATTTACAGATTTTTTACTGTGGTAAAATACACATAAAATTTACCACCATAACCATTTCTAAGTGTACAGTTCAATGATATTAAGTACAATCACATTGTTGTGGAACCATCACCACCGGCCATGTCCAGAACTAATTTCATCTTGCAAAACTAAAACTCTATGCCCACAGGTCGAGGGCCCAGTCCCACAAGACTGCCCCACTTCAGATTCCAGCCGAAAGTCTGGGCCTCCAGGTCTGACCAAGCAGCTGTGAACTGGGGTTCCCATGACCCCCTCCCTAGGTGAGATTAATTTGCTAGTTTGGCTCATAGACTCAGGGAAACACTCTATGACAAAGGATATTTTAGAGAATAAAGACATGCAGCCAGGTAAAGAGACACGTGGGGTGAGGTCTAGAAGTGTCCTGAGCACAGGGGCTTCTGTCTGCATGGTGTTGGGTGCATTCTTGTTCACCAGTTTGGAAGATCCCAGAACCTAGTCATTTTGGATTTTTTTTTTTTTTGAGACAAAGTCTTACTCTGTTGCCTGCTCTAGAGTGCAATGGCATCATCATAACTCACTGCACCCTCAAACTCCTGGGCTCAAGCAATCCTCCTGCCTCATTCTCCCTAGTAGCTGGAACTATAGGCATATGCTACCAGGCCCAGCTACTTTTTTTATTATTGTTTGTGGAGACGGCGTCTCACCACGGCCCAGGCTGGTCTCAAATTCCTGGCCTCAAGTGATTCTCCTGCCTTGACCTCCCAAGGTGCTAGGATTGCAGGCATGAGCCACCATGTCCAGCCCATTTTGGGTTTTTATAGAGGCTTCATTACATAAAGTCATTGTTCGTTGATAATCAGTTCAACCTTCAGCCCCTTTCCCTTCCCCAGAGGTGGAGGGTGGAGTTGTGAGTTCCAACCCTTGAATCACGTGGTTGATTCTCCTGGAAGCCAGCCCCCATCTGTGGTTACCTAGAGACTTTCCGAAAATCACCTCATTAACATAAACTCAGGTGTAGTTGAAGGGGGCTTGTTATCTGTAACAAAAGATGTGTGTATCACCTTTACACTTGCGCTGTTCCAGAGCTGTTTCAGGAATGGAGGATGAGAGGCCAAATATTTTAACAAAAGATACTTATATTGCTCCAGAGTCCAGTCAAGTAGGAAATTATAACAGTTAAGGATCTGTGACCAGGAACCATGGATGAAACCCAAGATATATTTTGTTTATATAATATCATAATGCGTTCCCATTAATTTCTGTTTAATTTTTGTCGCAATGGTTTTTAGTTTTCACTACATAATCTTCCACTTCCTTGGTTAAGTTAGTTCATAAGTATTTTATTCTTCTTGATGTTATTGTAAGTGGAATTGTTTTCTTCACTTTCTTTACAGATTGTTCATTGTAAATGTGTAGAATTGACACTAATTTTTAGTGTGTCCTTTGGATCTTTTGACAGATGCTCCTTGACTTATGATGGGGTTACGTCCTGATAAACCTGTGGGTCGTAACTGCATTTAGTACACAATAACCTACCAAATATCATATCAATACTTAGCCTCGCCTAACCTAAACGTGCTCAGAACATTTACATTTGCTCGCAGTTGAGCAAAATCATCTGGCAACACAGGAAGCTGCAGATTATCAGTTGTTTACCTTTGCGACCGCGGGTGACCAGGATCTGGGGCTCT
>NW_012148130.1:1340796-1343688 GCF_000956105.1 Propithecus coquereli | reverse complement strand
CAGTTAAGTCGGGAAGGGAATAATTGAAAGGTAACGTGAGCTTTAAGCGAAGCCCCATGAGGACTGTACAACGTATTTTTTAAAGTTTTGTTATTATAAAAGGACATTTAAGTGAGAGCAATTCAGCTCATTTTACTTTTTTTTGTTTGTTGTTTTGTTCTGTTTTGAGACAGGGTCTTACTCGGTCACCCTGGCTGGAGTGCAGTGGCACAGTCACAGCTCACTGTAACCTCGAACGCCTGGGCTCAAGGGATCCTTCCTCCTTGGCCTCCCAAAGCACCGGAATTACAGGCGTGAGCCACTGAGCCTGGTCTAAAGATTTTTTAAGATTAGGAAACAAAAAGAGGTCAGAAGGAGCCAAATCAGGACTGTTAAGGTGAATGCCTAATGGTTTCCCATTGGAACTCCTGCAAAATTGCCCTCGTCTGATTAGAGCAATGAGCAGGGGCATTGCACTGGCAGAGAAAGAAGGACTCTGGTCAACCTTTCCTAGGCATTTTTCTGCTAAAGCTGTGCCTAGCTTTCTCAAAACACTCTCATAATAAGGAGACGTTATTGTTCCTTGGCCCTCCAGAAAATCACTTACTTACTCCATTTGCGATTGGATGAATTTTCTTTTTTGTACTGGTATGCTTTGATTCTTTTCTCTTTATCTTTCTTGTGATCATGAGGCTTACACAAAGTCTCTTGTGGTTATAACCGTCTATTTTAAGCTGATAACAAGTTAACTTCAATCATAAACAAAAATTCTACATTTTTATTTCCCACTCCCCCACATTTATAATAGTGATGCTACAATCTACACCTTTTTATATTATGTACCATTAACATATTATTATAGCTATGATTATTGTTAATATTTTTGCCCTTTAACTCCTATACTAGAGTTAAAAGTGACTTATGAACCGCCATTACAGTATTAGAGTGTTCTGAATTTGACTCTCTATGTATGTTTGCCAGAGACTTTTTGATGTTCATCTGTTTCCATGTTATTAATAAGCATCTTTTTGTTTCAACTTGAAGAACTCCCTTTAGCATTTCTTATAAGTAGATCTAGCGGTGATGAACTCCCTCAGCTTTTGTTTGTCTGGGACGGTCTTTCTCTCCATCATACCTGAAAAAAGGCTTTGCTGGGCGTAGAATTCTTGGTTGGCAGGAAGTTTTTTGAATACCACCCACTCCATCCCGGCCTAAAAGGTTTCTGCCGAGAAACCACCTCCAGCTCTACAGAATTCCCTTGTGCTTTTTTCCTGTGGCTTTCAAAACTCTCTCTTCATCTTTGACTTTTGGTAATTTCATTATAATTTGTCTTGATGAAATCTTTCCTGGGTGGATCCTGTTTACAGATTCTTGAACTTCAGGAACTTTGAGGTCCATATCCACTGTCTCAAGATTCGATTTGTTTTCGGGCACTATTTCTTTACATAAGCCCCCCGCCTCTTTCTCTCTTTTCCTTGCAAAGCAGCCACAATGTGCACGTTAGTTTGCTTGATGGTATCCCACAAATCCTGTAGGCTTTCTTTACATTTTCATTTTTTTTTTATACTCTGGATAATTTTAAATGACCTATCTTTGTGTGCATAGATTCTTCCTTCTGCTTGATCTAGTCTGCTGTTTAAGCTCTCTATTGCCTTTGTCATTTCATTCATCATGTCAGCTCTAGAATCTTTTTGGTTCATCTTTATTCTGTCTTTTTGTTGAACTCCTTTTGTTCATGTATTGTTTTTCTTAGTTGTCTGTGTTCCCTTATAGCTTGTTAAGCTTCCCGAAAACAATTATTTTGAGTTCTTTGTCCGGCAATTTGCACATCTCCATTTTTAGGGGGTCGATTACTGCAAATTCGCTGTGTTCCTTTAATGGTGCCATGTTTCCCTGATTTTTGTGTTCCTTGAAGTCTTGCACTGCTGCCTTCTCATGTGAAGAAGCAGTCACTTCACTGAGGCTTCACTGACTGGCTTTGGAAGAGAATGACCTTAACCAGATGGCCTGGCTAGGAATTCTGGGAGCCTCTCAGATATTTTCTATGGTTGCACCTGCTCCACTGCTCTTGTTCTCTCTTGGGGGTGCAGTGAGGGAAGTCTTAGGATTATGTGCCTTCTCTATATCCAACAGCAGAATAGGTTCTGAGACCTTCCCATTTATTTTCTCTACGGCAGTGCCCCTGAAGTGTTCAAGGTTAAATGCCTTCTCCCAACCCGATGGAGTCAAGCTGGCTGTCTGCATGTGCTTGTACAAGATCTACAGAGGCTTGTGTGTGCCATCTGTGGGGGTGCATGGAGGGTGCTAGCTATGGCAGAGCCTGGGGCACATGGGGATGCTAGGGGCACACATGGGATGGCTGGGGGTGTTCACAGGTGATGCATTCTACAAAGTTCGAGGACAGGAATCCTGGTGGACTCCATGAGATAGTTACTAGAAACTATGGCCCTTTGTTGAGTTGCATGCCCTAGCTGATGCGAGCACTCGCCACTTTTCCTTGCTCCTGGCTGCCACCAAAATATTCATCCATGGTGATCCCCTCGGTGTTCTGTGCGGGGTGAGAAAAAAATTGGCCACTTGGGCAGTGTCCTACACTTTTGCTCTTCTCCTTTGGAGAAACACAGGCCGAAGGACTGTCTTGGCAATGAGAAGTACTACCTTGGGAGAGTGTTAACACAAGTAAAGTGAAACTGTTCTTCTCACCCTCTTCAATGCACCTATTCACAGATTTTTTTTACTGCAGTGGGGTGCTGACACCTCTCCATTGGATGCCTGGACCCCCACAAAGGTAATCTCATCTGTGGGTGGTTGTCAAAATGGTTTCTGTGAGGAGGATGAGGGCTGAAAACTTACATTCTGCCATTTTCCTGGTGTCACGATGGTGGAGAATAGGGGAACTATACATGTGGTGGG
>NW_012148130.1:1335921-1337697 GCF_000956105.1 Propithecus coquereli | reverse complement strand
TGTTGAATTTTGCCAAATGTTTTTCCTGAATCAATGGAGATGATCGTGTGTTCCCCCCTTCATTCTGTTAATGTGGTGTATCGCGTCAATTTGTTTTTTGATGTTGAACCATCTTTGCATTCCAGGAATCCGACTTGATCATGGAGTGTGATCATTTTAGTATTCTGCTGAATTTTCTTTGCTGGTATTTTGTTGAGCATTTTTGTATCTCAGTGTTCATACGGGATCAATATCCCATATGAACCCCGTATGGACCCTATTGGTCCATAGTTTTCCTGTAGGTTCTTTTTCTGACTTTGGTATCAAGGCAATGCTGGCATCATAGGATGATCTAGAAAGTGTTTCTATCTCTTAAATTTTTTGGAAAATGTTGGGAGTTTTTTTAAACTCCTAATCTCATTACTAGTTATAGATCTATTTACATTTTCTATTTCTTTGTGACTCAGTCTTAGGTTTTGTGTTTTAGGAATTTTCTCACTCCACCTGTTTTGTCCAATTTGTCAGCTTACAGTTGTGCATGGTGCTCTTACAACCCTTCTTATTTCTGTAGAATTGGTAGTGATGTCACTTTAGCTTCTGATTTTCGTAATTTGAGTCTTCGCTCTTTTTTCTCATTCAGTATAGCTAAAGGATTGTCAGTTTTGTTGATCTTTTCAAAGAGCCAAATTTTGATTTCATTTATTTTCCATGTTGTTTTTCTATTCTCTCTCTTATTTATCTGTGCTCTAATCTTTATATTTCCTTTCTTCTGCAAGCTTTGAGTTTAGTTTGTGCTATTTTTTCTAGTCCCTCAAGTTACAAAGTTAGGTTGTTGATTTGAGAGCTTTCTCGTGTGTGTGTGTGTGTGTGTGTGTGTGTGTGTGTGTGTGTGTGCGCATGTGTTTTAAAAGACGGGGTTTCACTCTGCTGTCCCAGCTGGAGTGCAGTGGTGCAATCATAGCTCACTGCTGCCTCAAACTCCTGGGCTCAAGCAATCCTCCTATCTCAAGTCTCCAGAGTAGCTAGAACTACAGGCATGGCTAATTTTTAAATTTTTTTGTAGGGACAGGGTCTCACTATGTGGCCCAAGCTGAACTCCTGGCTTCAAGCAATCCTTCTGCATTGGCCTCCTAAAGTTCTGGGATTACAGGTATGAGCCACTGCACCTGGCTTACTTTCTTGTTTTTTAATGTAAGTGTTTATTGCCATAAATTTCCCCCTCAGTACTGCTTTCACTGCATCTTGTAAGTTTTGGTACATTGTGTTTTTGTTTTCATTTGTCTCTAAGTATTTTTCAGTTGCACTTGTGACTTCTTTGATCCATTGGTAAGAGTGAGTTGCTTAATTTCCCCACATATTTTGAATTTTCCAGTTTGTCTTCTGTTATTGATTTCTAACCTCATCCCATTGTGATCAGAGAAGATACTTTGATATCTATCTTCTTAAATCTATTGAGACTTAATCTGTGGCCTAACATATGGTCTATCCTGGAAAATGCCCCATGATCACTGGAGAAGAATGTATATTCTGTTGTTTTGGGGTAGAGTGTTCTGTATATTTCCATTATATGTAGTTAATTGTGTTTTTCAAGTCTTCTATGTCCTTACTTATCTTTGGTCTTTTTTTAAGATCTGTTACTGAGAGTGGGATACTGAAGTCTTGAACTATTATTATAGAACAATCTATTTCTTCCTTCAATCCTGTCAATTTTTGCTTCATGTATTTTGATGGTCTGTTATTAGGTGTGTATATGTTTAAAACTGTTTTATCTTCTTGCTACATTGAACCTTTTATTAA
>NW_012148130.1:1333873-1335871 GCF_000956105.1 Propithecus coquereli | reverse complement strand
TCAGGCTGATCTTGAACTCCTGAGCTCAAACAATCCGCCCGCCTCGGCCTCCCAGAGTGCTAGGATTACAGGCGTGAGCCACCGCGCCTGGCCCTAAAAACAATATTTTTAATTGATAAATCATAACTGTACACATTTATAGCACACAGTGTGATATTTTGATATTTGTATACAATGTGGAATGACTAATCAAGCTAATTAACATATCCATGACCTCATTTACCTATCGTTGTTTTGGTGACACCTTTGAAACTTACTCTTAGTGATTTTGAAATGTACATCACTGAATTCAGTCACTCTGCTGTGCAATGGGTCTCAACACTTATTCCTCCTGTCTGTCTGAAACCCCACGCCCTTTGGCCAGAACTTCCCGTTCCCTGCCTCCCCTGCCCCAGCCTCTGGGAAGCATTGTTCTCTCTCTAGTGCTATGCGTTGAGCTTTTTTAGATTCCACGTGTAAGTACAATCACGTGGCATTTTTCTCTCTGTGCCTGGCTTATTTCAGGCAGCATAGTGTCCTTTAGGTTCATCCGTGTTGTTGCAAATGACAATTGGATAGTTTTCCGTTGTGTAGATACCCACGTTGTCTCCACCCATTCATCTCTTGATCCTGTATCCATTTATCCAACGATGAACACTTACGCTGATTCTGTATCTTGGCTATTGTGAATAGTGATGAACATGGGAGCGCAGACATTCCTGCGACATACTGATTTCAAATCCTTTGGAAATACACTCAGAAGTTGGCCTGCTGGATCTTATGGTTGTTCTATATTTTCTTCCATACCGTTTCATTTTATATTGGCAGTGCCAATTTAATTTCTACCTGAGGCCGGGTGCCGTGGCTCATGCCTATAATCCTAGCACTCTGGGAGGCCGAGGCAGGAGGATTGCTTGAGCTCAGGAGTTCAAGACCAGCCTGAGCAAGAGCAAGACCCTGTCTCTACTAAAAATAGAAAGAAATTAGCCGGACAACTAAAAATAGAAAAAATTAGCCGGGCGTGGTGGCACTTGCCTGTAGTCCCAGCCACCTGGGAGGCTGAGGCAGGATGATCAATGGAGCCAGGAGTTTGAGGTTGCTGTGAGCTAGGCTGACGCCACAGCACTCTAGCCCGGTCCACAGAGTGAGACCCTGTCTCGAAAAAATAAATAAATAAATAAAAATAAATTCTACCTGATTCCCACCAACAATGTACAAGGGTTCCCTTCTCTCAGTGTCTGCGCCAACACTTGTTATCTTTTATATTTTGAAAAGCATCATTCTAACAGGTGTGAGGTGATATCTCATTGTGATTTTAATTGCCGTTTCCCTAATGACTAGTGATGTTGAGCATTTTGTCTGCACCTAGTGTCCATTTGTATGTCTTCTTTTGAAAAATGTCTCTTCTAGTCTTTTGTCCATTTTTTAATTGGGTATTTGTTTCCTTGATATTGAAAGATTTTTTTTCCGAGACAGGGTCTTGCTCTATTGCCCAGGCTAGAGTGCCGTGGCGTCAGCCTAGCTCACAGCAACGTCAAACTCCTGGGCTCAAGCGATCCTCCTGCCTCAGCCTCCCCAGTAGCTGGGACTACAGGCATGCGCCACCACAGCTGGCTAATATTTCTACTTTTTTCTTGACACGGGTTCTCGCTATGTTGCCCAGGCTGGTCTTGGATTCCTGGCCTCAAGTGGTCCTGCTGACTTGGCCACCTAATGTGCTAGGATGATAGGTGTGAGCCACTGTGCCCAGTGCCAAGGTTCTGTTCTTTATAGCCCCAATCCCATCTCTTTCAGTTCCAAAAACACAAACTAATAATTGAGTTTTAAAATCCAAATTATGTAGAAAACAAAATGTGGAGTTAAAAACCAAGGTTCTGATAACACTAGCTCTTAGACAAATAATGTTTTAAAATGTATTTGTCTCTAAAATCAGGCAGAAAACAAAATACAGTTACAAACTATTATCATACTATCTTTTATGTAATAACTGGTCAACCTAATTCCAACAGCAACTACCTA
>NW_012148130.1:1333206-1333823 GCF_000956105.1 Propithecus coquereli | reverse complement strand
TTTTAGTTGTCCGATTAATTTCTTTCTATTTTTTTAGTAGAGACAGAGTCTCACTCTTGCTCAGGCTGATCTTGAACTCCTCAGCTCAAACAATCCGCCTGCCTCGGCCTCCCAGAGTGCTAGGATTACAGGCGTGAGCCACCGTGCCCGGCCCTAAAAACAATATTTTTAATTGATAAATCATAACTGTACAAATTTATAGCACACAGTGTGATATTTTGATATATGTATACAATGTGGAATGACTAATCAAGCTAATTAACATATCCATGACCTCATTTACCTATCGTCATTTTGGTGACACCTTTGAAACTTACTCTGAGTGATTTTGAAATGTACATCACTGAATTCAGTCCTTCTGCTGTGCAATGGGTCTCAACACTTATTCCTCCTGTCTGTCTGAAACCCCGCGCCCTTTGGCCAAAACTCCCCATTCCCTGCCTCCCCTGCCCCAGCCTCTGGGAAGCATTGTTCTCTCTCTAGTGCTATGCGTTGAGCTTTTTTAGATTCCACGTGTAAGTGCAATCACGTGGCATTTTTCTCTCTGTGCCTGGCTTATTTCAGGCAGCATAGTGTCCTTTAGGTTCATCCGTGTTGTTGCAAATGACAATTGGATA
>NW_012148130.1:1327325-1327659 GCF_000956105.1 Propithecus coquereli | reverse complement strand
AACCTAAAACTTATTTTAAAATCCCCTAGTTGACCTTGCCTTTGGACATAATTTGAAATTCTGTAAGTCTAGCATGCTATATGTGTTAATTTTTTCTTTACAGTTAATAGCCAGCTTTAAAAAAAATTAGCGAGCTTGATTGTCTTTGGCAGAGCTAATCATCTCTGTCTTCGTCTATTTTAACATCGAGATCCATGCTTCTTACCACTGTGCTAGGAGTTCCTCGTTTTGATAATATAAAAGAACAAAAATGCAGTCCAATAACTGCACGCTTACTGCATATGAAACACATAATGCATAAACGAGCAAGACCATCTGTTTCTATGGATATCCA
>NW_012148130.1:1326762-1327097 GCF_000956105.1 Propithecus coquereli | reverse complement strand
AACCTAAAACTTATTTTAAAATCCCCTAGTTGACCTTGCCTTTGGACATAATTTGAAATTCTGTAAGTCTAGCATGCTATATGTGTTAATTTTTTTCTTTACAGTTAACAGCCAGCTTTAAAAAAAATTAGCGAGCTTGATTGTCTTTGGCAGAGCTAATCATCTCTGTCTTTGTCTATTTTAACATCGAGATCCATGCTTCTTACCACTGTGCTGGGAGTTCCTCGTTTTTATAATATGAAAGAACAAAAATGCAGTCCAATAACTGCACGCTTACTGCATATGAAACACATAATGCATAAACGAGCAAGACCATCTGTTTCTATGGATATCCA
>NW_012148130.1:1326342-1326712 GCF_000956105.1 Propithecus coquereli | reverse complement strand
CTTATTATTTTTTATTTTTTCTGAATTTTATGTTTCTTTTTTCTCTTTTCTTGCCTTTTTAGGGGATCCATTGGTGGGATTTTGATTGATTTGATGGTATGCTCGTTTTCTCATTCTAGTTTGTTCTCTTTTCCTTTTTGGAGTGTGTACGTTCTATGTTCTAACTTTCAGTGGTCACTCTTAAAGTTTTACCATGCATATTTAATTTAAAATTTAAATGACACCTTAACCTTCCCTTCCCAACAGGGGCTTTTCTTTGAACCTCTGTGGCACCAGAAAGTACTCAAAGAGCTTGTCCTGCCCAGGTTCTCACTACCCCGCTCGCCACTCAGAGTGCCAGGTAAGTTGTCACTGCAGAAAGCAGAACTCC
>NW_012148130.1:1323985-1326292 GCF_000956105.1 Propithecus coquereli | reverse complement strand
AAAAATGCAGTCCAATAACTGCACGCTTACTGCATATGAAACACATAATGCATAAACGAGCAAGACCATCTGTTTCTATGGATATCCAGTAGCCAAAAGTTACCTTTCTAAATTCTACACCCAAGACAACAGCAGCCCACCTGGAAATTTGCTCCTTCAGGAAACTGTCCGAAGCAGGCCAGGCTGTACCCGGGCTTCCCCTCCAGCTCCACCCCACCTCTTTCAAGCGCTACCTTAAAAAATGAAAAATTATTGTACAAAATCATCTTCAGATTATTCCTTTTCTTAGCTCATCCTTTTTCCTACAACTCTCAGACCACACTTTTGCATTATATTTGACCACACTTGCTTTGGTCAACTTTCTTGTTTTTCGTAAGTCGGTGAAAGGAACCAGACTGGGCCTAAGATCTGGCCTAACTCCACGTACGCAGCAAAGAAGACAGAATTTTTTTTTTTTTTTTTCCCAGACAGGGTCTCACTCTGTTGCCTGGGCTAGAGTACAGTGGCATCCTAGCTCACAGCAACCTCAAACTCCTGGGCTCAAGTGATCCTCCTGCCTCAGCCTCCCGAGTAGCTGGGACTACAGGCATGCGCCACCATGCCCGGCTAACTTTTTCTATATATTTTTAGCTGTCCAATTAATTTCTTTCTATTTTTGGTAGAGACGGGGTCTCGCTCTTGCTCAGGCTGGTCTCGAACTCCTGAGCTCAAACAATCCGCCCACCTCGGCCTCCCAGAGTGCTAGGATTACAGGCGTGAGCCACCGCGCCCGGCCAACACGAGTTGTTTTTAAAGTCTTTTTTCATGGCCCAGTTCAAGACCAATTCTTAAAAATGTTTCACATGTGTTTCAGAAAAGCATGTGTTCCCTAATTGTTGATGGAGAGTTCTGTACATGTCCATTACGTCAAGCTTGTCAACTGTGTTTTTCAAATATTCTATATCTTTAATGATTTTTCTGCGTTTTATTTCCCAACAATTGGGAAAGTTGTTAAAATTTCTCATGTTCGTCAATATTTCCTTCAGAGTTCTGTCAATTTTTGCTGTATATACTTTGAAGCTATTTCATTAGACACAATTCTTAAATTATTATATCATTCTGGTAAATACTTAAATACTTTATTGTTACAGAATACACACTTAATTCCTAATAATTTATTTTGCCTTTAAACCTATTTTGTCTTATATTATATGGTTGCAACAGTTTTCTTTTTGTTAGTATTTGTTTGGTATTTCCTTTTCTCTCTTTTTATTTCAGTGTTTCTTATCTTTAGGGCTTTGGTGTGTCTCTTAGAAGAGCATATAGCTGGATTTTGATTTTTTTAAAAAACCCGATATGATAATCTCAGTGTCTCAGTCTTTTAACTGGTAAGTCTTATTCAATTTAGTTTATTATAATTATTGAATATTTGAATTAGTTTCTACTATCTTATTATTTTTTATTTTTTCTGAATTTTATGTTTCTTTTTTCTCTTTTCTTGCCTTTTTAGGGGATCCATTGGTGGGATTTTGATTGATTTGATTGTATGCTCGTTTTCTCATTCTAGTTTGTTCTCTTTTCCTTTTTGGAGTGTGTACGTTCTATGTTCTAACTTTCAGTGGTCACCCTTAAAGTTTTACCATGTATATTTAATTTAACTAAGTCTAAATTTAAATGACACCTTAACCTTCCCTTCCCAACAGGGGCTTTTCTTAGAACCTCTGTGGCACCCGAAAGTACTCAAAGAGCTTGTCCTGCCCAGGTTCTCACTACCCCGCTCGCCACTCAGAGTGCCAGGTAAGTTGTCACTGCAGAAAGCAGAACTCCCGGCTTTCTCTTTGTCCTTGGTGTCATGAAATGCCACTCATTGTGCTGGGCACTGGGTATGACCTTTCAGCTTTGGAAAAACCTCTCCTACCCTATCTTTGATAATTTTCTTGCCTACGGCCATACCAGCTGGAGCGCACCTGATCTCATCTGATAATTTTCTTCCATCTGTTTTCTTTCTTCTCTCTTTCTAGAATTCCTATTCTTCTGTTTTCCAAAGTGGCGGCACCGCTTTACATTCTTACACCCTCAGCAGGGTGTGTCTCTCTATTCTCATCAGCACTGATTATCCGTCGTATTATGGGTCTTTTTGATGACAGCCATGCTCCTGGGTGTGAAGCGATAGATCACCGTGGTTTCTTATCACCGTGGTTTCTTGCATTTCCCTGCGGCTAATGATGTCGCGCATCTTTTCACGTGCTGATCAGCCACTTGTGTGACTTCTTTGTAGAAATGTCTATTCAGATCTTTCATCTATTTTTTAATTTTTTTGTCTTTTTA
>NW_012148130.1:1290677-1320803 GCF_000956105.1 Propithecus coquereli | reverse complement strand
CTCTAAAAAATAAAAATTAATTAAAAATAAAAATTAAATGAAATAGCATGCTCACAAAGATAAAATCACTTCCCAGTAGGTTTCTTTTTTTAGAGACGTTTCAGGAACTTTGGGGCTTTTGTTTCTGTGTTTTATGTTTGTTTTCTTGCCTTAGGTCTAGATCGGGGAGTTTGCTTTAGCAGAGTATCTTTTAGGCTTCACCGGCTGCAATAGCCAGTTCCTGCTTATTACCATTCAAACCCAGCAATTACTCATCCACACTTGGGTACATTACGCACTCCGCGTCATCCGTTCTCCTGCCCTCTTGGTGAAAAGAGGCTTTCAGTCCAGCAGCCCCCCGGGGAAGGCGTGTAAGTGGGACTCAGGGCTGACTCAGAGGAACAGCCCTGGACAGCTCACGTCTGAGGTCACGCCCAAGGGAGAGGAGGCAACGGAGCCGGAGGACAGAATCTCGTTCTGACTTCGCTGGCTCCGCGCTGCCTGGCCGTGCCCAGCTCCTGACTTGTCCGTGGTGTCAGGGATTTGTCAAGATGAAAGGCTGGACCTTTGAGGGTTTTGCTTTCACAGCTCTGCCCTTGTCCTTGACCTGAAATCACTGGCAGCAAATGTTTTCCAAAGGCAGTGGTGACAACTGATGCGTGCGGGGGAATGTGACGAACGATCAGAACCACCGTGGCCGCACACGGGGAAGCCGCAGTTCAGGGAGGGCAGGAAGGGATGCGGGCGAGGCCCCTCCGCCGGCAGTGCAAAGCTGGGCTGCAATCTCCGTGTCCTGACGACCTGCCTGTCTGGGATCCGTAACAAGGCATGGAACAGTGGTCGCCCTGCTGTCACTGATGCTCTAGTGCTGCGGTCCCCACCCCCCAGGCCACCGCCCAGTACCAGTCTACGGCCTGTCGGGAAACGGGGCACGAATCACTGCCTGAGCTCAGCACCCCCACACCCACCACACCTGGCCCCATCCCCGCAGGCCGCGGAAAAATTGTCTTCCATGAAACCAGTCACTGGTGCCAAAAATGTTGGGGACCATCGTGCTAGTGCACTGACTGGGGGATAAAATTAAATCCATTACCAGCAAGTGAAGAATTACCTTCCTTTCTTTAAAAATCATAAAAATAGCCAAAATAAACTATCTGCGTATCTAAGCCACACTTTCTTGGTCTTGTCACTTCAAGCTGGTGACCTTGGGCCAGTTAGTTAGGCTGAATGATGGCCCATAAAGATATCAGGTCTTGACCCCTGGAACTGTGATGTTACCTTGTATGGCAAAAAATTTACAGATACAGGCCAGGCGCGGTGGCTCACACCCAGCACTCTGGGAGGCTGAGGCGGGACGATGCTTGAGGCCAGGAGTTTGAGACCAGCCTGAGCAAAAGAGAGACCCCTTCTCTGCTAAAAATAGGCCCAGCTACTTGGGAGGCTGAGGCAGGAGGATGGCTTGAGCCCAGGAGTTTGAGGCTGTAGTGAGCTGTGATCACACCACTACACTCTAGCCCGGGTGACAGAGCAAGACCTTGTCTCAAAAAAGGAAAAAAATTACAGATATGATTATGTTATGGATCTTGAGATGGGGAGATGATCCAGGTGGGCCCTAAATGCCATTGCAAGTGTCCTTATAAGAGAAAAGCAGAGGGGTATGGCAATGTGACCAGATATTGAAACGATGTGTCCACAAGTCAAGGAGCGCCAGCCGGGCACAGTGGCCCATGCCAGTGGTCCCAGCTACTCAGGAGGCTGAGGTGGGAGGATCCCTTGAGCCCAGGAGTTCGAGGCTGCAGTGATCCCACCACTGAACTCCAACCTGGGCAATAGAGTGAGACCTTGTCTCTTAAAAAAAAAAAAAAAATGGAATGCCAGCTGGCCAGCTGCCACCAGGAGCTGGAAGAGGAAAGGAACACAGTCTCCCTTAAAGTCCCCAGAGGGAGGGTGGCCCTGCTGACACTTGGATTTCAGACTTCTGGCCTCAAGAATGGAGAGGCCTGTCTATTGTTTTAAGCCGCACGGACGGAGACACCGAGTTCCCTGTCCACAGGCCAGGGAGAATGGTGACGTGCTGTGCCACGGAGACGCTGTAGGTGCTGCCCTGGCACACGCCACGGCCTGCACACCGAGGTCTCTGCGGAGCCTGCTGCCCTTGCTCTGCTGCCGTGGACGGCTCAGGTGCTCCCGGTGCTGACCCAGCTGATGCCTCATCCCCAACCAGAACGAGCCTTCTAAGCAGCCCAAGCCCGGCACGCCCCAGGCAGCCTCTGTCAGGTCTTTCCAATGCCCGAGTCATCAGAGGTGGGAAAGGTGCCGCCTCTCCAGCACCTCTGCCAGGCACGTCCTGGCCTCGGCTTCCTCCTGGCTCAGCTGAGGGGTTAACCACGTGAGCAAACTCTCGGGCTCCGTCCAGCTCCGACGACTATGGTAAGTCAACCATCCAGCCACTCATTTTCATTTGTCATTGTTCAACGTTCAAGGCACCAGGTGCTGGTGTCTGTACCGGGTCCTGATGGTGCCCAGGGGGCTGGCGCTGGGAGGAGTGAGATTTGGGAGGGAGGCACACCTTGCTGGTGGCTCAGACACCCCAAGACCCCATGCCGACTCCAGGGCAGCCCATCCTCTTCCACAGAAGACAGAGTGGAGGGCCTGCGGCCAGGGCCTGGTGAGCTCGGCAAGCCTCTTCACCTTGGGATTATCAGTTTTCTCATCTGTAAAATGGGAACTCACTTTTTCTAGGAGGGGCCAGGAAGGTAAGAGGGAAGCCAGGCAGACCAAGGGGTCTTGTCAGATATTGCAGACAGCTGGAGTGGGCTACGTGGGAGTCGTTGGAGCCATGGGTGGGGTCCAGGGTAAGGTGAGATGCCAAGGACAGACAAGTGTGACTCCAGCAGAGAATGGAAGGGAGGGGAAATGAAAGCACAGGCTGGGGGCAGGGGACATGGAGTCGAGGGTCTTTTTAGATACAGAGAAAGACTGTGGTCTGTGGCTGAGGGGAAGGATCTGTAGGAGGTGGGGGGGCTGAGGGTCCAGGGAAGGACTTAGGCCCAGACTCCCCAGCAGGGCATCTCCTTCGGGATAGCCAGGGAAGGAGGAGGAAGGTGCAACCCTCCATGGGGTGTATGGGTGTCTGTGGGGGGTAGGGGAGGAAGTGGGAGGCCGGAGGCGTTGGACAGGGTGTGCCACATGGGCTCTCTAGGGGGGTTGTCGCTGCTTCTCTGATTCTCAGTGTCCTCTGGGACAGACATGGCCAACCGCCATGTCCGCCTCTCCCCCACCACCCTAAGGAGCTCCCGCCCAGAAGCGGGAGGAGGTGAGCCAAGGCAGAGGGCCCTGCCTCCACCGGGGCTCCCCTGCGGCGGGGGACGGGGAGCCCAGGGTTACATCAGGTTTGATCCGTCATCTTTAAACTGAACAGGACTTCTCACTGCAGATGTCCGGAAAGTTAGGAATTGACCTGAAGTAAATTCAACAGAATACCATTAAAAACAGGGAGCTGAGCAAAAAGAACAAGGCTAGAGGCTTCACACTGTAGGATCTCAAAATATAAAGCTATGGCAATCAAAGCAGCATGGTGTCAGCATAAAAACAGGCACATTGACCGATGGACTAGGACAGAGAGCTCAGAAAAGAACCCACACATTTATGGTCAATCGGTTTTTGACAAAGGTGCCAAGAATTCACAATGGGGAAAGGACGGTCTCTTTGATAAATTGTATTGGGAAAACTGGATGTCCGTGTGCAGAAGAGTGAGAACAGACCCTCATCTCATACCATATACAGAAGTCAATTCAAAACGATTAAAGATTTAAACGTAAAACCTGAAATTATAAAACCACTAGACGAAAACATAGGAAATGTGCTTCAGGACATTGTTCTAGGCAGTGATTTCTTGGATAAGACCCCAAAAGCATAGACAACAAAAGCAAAAATAGACAAATGGGATTGTACCAAACTAAAACGCTTCTGCACAGCAAAGGAAACAACAGAGTAAAGAGAGAACCCAGAGGTTGGGGGAAAATATTTGCAAATCACATCAGATAAGGAGCTACTATCCAGAATATATAAGGAACTCAATAATGAGAAAACAAATAACCTGATTTAAAAATGGGCAAAGCACCTGAATAGACATTTCTCAAAAGAAGATGTACAAATGGTCAACAGATACATGAAAAAATGCTCAGTATCGCCAATTGCCAGGGAAACGTAAATTAAAACTACAGTAAGATACCATCTCACACGTGTCAGGATGGCTATGATCAAAAAGACAAAAGATACCAAGTGTTGGTAAGGATGCGGAGAAAAGGGAACCCCGGAAACTGTTGTCGATATTGTAAATTAGTACAGCCGCTTTGGAAAACAGTATGGGGCTTCCTCGAGAAATAGAATTATCAGGTGATCCAGCAATCCCACTTCTGGGCATATATTGAAAGGAATTGAAATCCGTATCTCAAACAGACGTCTGCACTCCCGTGTTCCTTGCAGCACTATTTGAATCGCCAAGACACGGAAACGACCCAAGTGCCCATCCGCGGACGAACGGATTTTTAAATGTGGCATACATACACAATGGAATACCATTCAGCCTTTGAAAAGCAGGAAATTCTGTCATTTGGGACAACATGGATGAACCCTAGAGGCCATCATGCTAAGTGAAATAAGCCAGGCACAGACACACTAATGCCATATAATCTCACTTCTCTGTGGAATCTTCAAAAGCCGAACTCACAGAGGCAGAGAGGAGGATGGTGGTTGCCGGGGGCTTGGCAGGGCGGGGAGGCCTTGTTCAGAGGGTACAAACTTCAGTTAGACAGAGAACGAGCTCTGGTGTTACCTGCACCGCGTGGTGACTGTAGTTAATAACCATGTATAGTTAAAAAATAGCTAAAAGAGAGGATTTAAAATGTTCTCACCACAAAGAAATGATAAATATCTGAGGAGGTGGATATGCTAATTAGCCTGGCTTGGTCATTTGACAGCGTACACATGTAAGGAAACATCACACTGTACCTCATAAATACACACAGTTGTCATTTGTCAATTAAAAATAAAATAAAACTTAAAAAAGGAAAATAGGTAGCCAAGAAAAACAGGTTTATGTAAACACCTCTCACTGACTGAGTTTATACTCTCGATAAGCGGGTTACAGCGTGGCAAGGGCTATTATTGTCTCTCTGCCCATTTTTATGAGATGGAATATAAGTTATGACTCAAAATAGGTACCAAGTTGCTTCATTTGGTGTCCGATAGCTATCAGCGCTGTCCAAAACTGAACTGAACTTTTGATTTCTGTCGTCGTTCCCGCGCAAGCACCACGGTGGTCACAGCGCTAGTGAAAATAGCCAAAAAGCGAAAGCAGCGCTTGTGGCCGCTGACAGGCGAGCAGAGAAGTGAGACGTGGCCGTCCCCGCCGCGCAGCGTGATTCAGCCACGAGAGGAAGGCGGCCGGACACCGGCTGCCAGGCGGATGAGCCTGGAGGACACGACGCCGAGGGCCACAGGCCGCACGTGTCCGCGCGTGACATGCCCCCATCCACCCAGACGGAGCACAGACGGGCGGGTCCCAGAAACCGGGTGGAGGAAGGAATGGGGCGAAACTGCTTACCGGGGGTGGGGGGGTGCTTTGGGGCGATAGAAATGTTCTGGAACTACACAGAGGTCATAACAGGCACAGGCGAGGGTACTAAAGGCTGTGGCACTGTTTGCTGTGAAAGGGTTCCTTTCATTCTATGTGAATTTCACCTCCATGAAGCATTTTTAATTGAGTGGCTATAAAATAGTATCTCAACTATCCGTCAGGAATAGTGATACCCAAATGCTGGTGTAGCCACCTCTCTCCCTCCTCACCTTCCTCCTCCCTCCTCCTCAGAGGGAACCACTTCGCCACCACCCTGAGTTTGTGTTCGCCATCCTGCACGCTTTTCAGTAGTTTTATCCTATACGTTCGCATGCTTAACATGTTGTGTGGTTTCACACGTTTTCGTTTCTGAACTTCACATCAATGGAATCGTGCTATGCGTATTCTAAGAACCGCTTTTTACCATTCGAGAATACGATCCTGAGGTCCGTTCACATGGTCGTGCGTGGCTGTAATGAAGCTGTCCTCTCTGCTGCATACTGTTTCTTTGTGTGAGTGCCATTTTCTTTATTCATACAGCTGATGGACACTGAGTTTGTTTCCAGTGTGTTTCTATAACAAACCGCAATGCGGTGAATATTCTTATACGTGTTCCCTGCACGCATGTTCAGGAGTTTCTTTACGGTAAATATTTTGGATGAAATTGCTGAGTTGTAGGGGATGTACAACTTCAACTTTAATTGCTAACTGCAGATTGTTTTCCAAAATGTCAGTGTTATTGGTTTTTTCCAAAGAACCAGTTTTTTGCTTTGTTGTTCCTCTATTTGGTGTTTGTGTTGTGTTTCGTTATTTTCTGCTCACGCCCGTTGCGCCACATCCTCAGCAGCCCTCGGCATTGCCAGACTTTCTCGTTTCTGCCAGTCTGGTAACTGTTACATGGTAACTCGTTACAGTCTTTGGTAAAGCCCAGTATGACGGTATTCGGAGGTGAGGCATTTGGAAAGCGATTAGGTCATGAGGGTGGCTTTATGCCCCTATAAAAGAGCCCCAGAGAACTCATTCACCCCTTCTGCCACGTGAGGACACTGCGAGAAGACAGATGTCTGTCCATCTATAAATAGAAAGCCGGCCCTCACTAGACACTGGTCTGCCAGGGCCTTGATTTTGGACTTCCCGCCTCCAGAACCTTGAGAAATAAATCTCCGTTGTTTAGAAGCCACCCAATTTATGGCATTTTGTTATAGCAGTCAGAATGGACTGAGACAGTTTGTATTTGCAATGAAAACGAGTTTAAGTATCTGTTCTTACTGTTTATCGACCACCGTGAAGTGCCTGTTCTAGTCTTGCCCATGTTTCTATTAGCTTGTCGACCTTACTCTTTATGGAGTATGGATTCGAACACTTATCGGTTATAACTTCTCCCAGTTTCAGGCTTGGATTTTCACCCTCTGTATGGTGATTTTGAAAAAAAGAAATTGTGAAAGGGTAGAGGGGAGCTTGTTTTTAACTCTCTCGTGTCCCTTTGCAGCTTTCTATTTTGTACTGTGTACATCTATTACCAAAAGAGAAAAATAATGACATTGGAATGAAAACAAAAAAGCTTAGCTTCTATCACTCTACCCTGATTAATTTTTAATTAATTGTTAATCAACTCATTAACTGTAACGAGAATTATAGTTCTCACGTCCTAAGTTACATTGTTCATAAATTCTTTTATGTGTGCCCTGTGACATGAGTGTTAGCACTCTTCACGCCACTGTTCACAGCTACGTCAAACACTTCTTTGCACAAAGTAGGTGCTCAGTAAACAGTATGGAGAGAAGGAAGGAAAAACGCAGGAGAGAGGAAGGAAGAGGGAGGGCAGCCACTGAAGGTTAATGTGGCCTGTAATGATGCCACCCAAGGGGGTCCGATGGCTCCGAGGGTGGGGCAGCAGCCTAAGTAAAGGAGTAAATATTCTTTCTTCAAAAAAGAACTTAGGGCCGGGCGCGGTGGCTCATGCCTGTAATCCTAGCTCTCTGGGAGGCCAAGGCGGGTGGATTGTTTGAGCTCAGGAGTTCGAAACCAGCCTGAGCAAGAGGGAGACCCCGTCTCTACTAAAAATAGAAAGAAATTAATCAGACAACTAAAAATATATAGAAAAAATAGCCGGGCATGGTGGCGCATGCCTGTAGTCCCAGCTACTCGGGAGGCTGAGGCAGGAGGATCGCCTGAGCCCAGGAGTTTGAGGTTGCTGTGAGCTAGGCTGACGCCACGGCACTCACTCTAGCCCGGGCAAAAGAGTGAGACTCTGTCTCAAAAAAAAAAAAAAAGAAGAAGAACTTAGACTTTATTGTTTCTGAAAAACCTAATATTTGTATTTGGGAGATGTGCTGACTTTAATAGGTCAACCCTAAAAGAATGGGGAGGTCTGAGGCTCTGGGAGTGCTTGCGTGGTTTATTCATTCCTTCTCTCCGCCATCCTTTGTAGCACACCTGTCTTTGTAACCAGCAGGTGTCAGAGCCACCAGGCAGGAGGCTGAGGGCACCGCTTTCTGTCCGTGGGAGCTTGAGCAAGCCCTTGCCCTGCTGCGTCTGCCCGTCCTTGTCTGCAAAGCAGAGGCAATGGTGAGAACGCGGACACCTTGTCTTGCACCGCAGGATCCCTTACCAAGGGGTTTTACATCCCGTTTCCTATAAGGAGCCCAATACCCAGTGAGGTAGGTGAAATTGGAGGAGGAAACCTGGAGGGAGGAGTGATTCTCTAACTCCCAGTCATGTGTGGCCTAATAAGCCTTGACCTATGTCTCCAGCCTCCAAGTTCGGTGCTCATCTCAGCGGCGGGGGCGGGAGGCGGCTCCTCTGGGCTGTGGGAGGTGAACTGTGTACATGCCGTGCTGGCTGCTCTCTGGGCATTTTTTCCACGGACCCCTGCAGTGGAAAGTACTAGTCCCATTGCACTGGTTACGAAACTGAGCCTCCAAGACATAAAGTGATTTGTCCCAGGGACCCCAGTGTGCAGGGTCATAACCAGGGCTCAAATCCAGGCTCCAAACTCCAAAGCCCTCGCTTCTATCCCGCCGCAGTTGTCTCCCTGGACCTTTGGGTGTAGTTGCAAACAGTGGGTCTTCCCAGCTCAGAGCAGAGTGGACGGGGGGAGAGGGCATCTCCAGAAAGCTGCGCTGTCAGAGTCTAGCAGTGACACCCAGCAGACACCTGCATACGTGTGCATCTGGTGCCAGATGGACAGCGATCACCTCCAGCAGACCGGAGCTAGGCAGTGAATGCAGGACTGTATCCCCAGGGCCGTCGCCCTATTGCGGAGGAGCGTGGGGACTGATGAAAGGCTCACCCTGAGTTGTGAGGAAAGCTGACATGACTTTTCAGAATGGCGTGTTTAGGAAGGCTGGGAAGTCTCTGGTCCAGCTGAGAAGCATCCCATCCATAATTAGCTTGAGAGATGCAGTTCCGCAGAAGCGAGGAGGGCAGAAAGTCGCTGCCAGTAATCTATACTGAGCTTTTAATTGGGCCCTGCGCTGACCTAAGCACACGCAGCTAGAAGGCCCTACACTTCCCCAGAACAAAGGGAAGAGATTGCCATTAGGCCACAGAACAGAGTGCAGGCCTTGGAGTCCAACCCTGGCTCATCAGTAACGCTGGACAAGTTACAGCGGGGACTCTGGAATGGACTTTGTATTTCCCAAAGCCCCCAAGCATCTAGGGCCTACCTGGGGTGTCCCAAGAACTGCACCTACTGTCCCTCTTTCCCCTGCCTGTAGGCATGGTGACCCCAATGTCCCATAATGACTCCACTCTGCCTTTCTCCATCCCTGCCGCTTTATATACTCTCAGTGCGCAGCTCCTGGTCTACTCTCTGTCCGTTACACACACACACACACACACACACACACACACACACACGTACACCCAAGGAATGGCTCCCGGGTGCCAACAGTTCCCGTACTCTCTGGTGGGAGAGTGTGCTTGCAAGTGCTGTGTGTGGTGACAAGCCCGAAGCAGCCTTTCCAACCCATGCAAACTAGACACAGGCAGAGAGCACAGGCCTGTGGGGCAGGTGTTCTGACGCGCAGCACGAAGGTCTTGGTTAGGAAGACACCGGGCTGCAAGTAACCCTCTACCCAGCTGTAGTGGCTCCAACCAGCGGGGGCTTGTTTTTCTTGCACAAGAAGTCTGGAGGACAGCGGTCTCACCGCTAGTGTGGGTAACCAAAAATGCCATCAGGGACCTAGATTCTTTCCTTGCGCTGCTGGGGCTGGGCGGTGTGTTGAAGCACACACGCGCCCATGTGCTCACACAAGCTGTGGAACAAAGACATGTGGCTGGGACTGGAGAGATCTGGGCCCCCTCTTGGGCTCTGCTGCTAACTAGCTATGCAACTTCAGACAAGTCACTTCATCTCTTTGTTTCATTTATTTTTAAAATTGTGGCAAAATACACATAAAATTTACTGTCTAACCATTTTTAAGTGTACAGTTCAGTGGCGTTGAGTACATACACACTGCAGTGCAATTCATCTCTGTAAGTCTTTTATCTTCGCAAGCTGATACTCAGCCCATTAAATAAGAACTCCTCGTTCCCGTCTCCCCCAGCCCCAGCAACCACCATTTCACTTTCTATCTCTATGAATTTGACTACTCCAGGTAACTTATGTAAGTGGGATCATACAGAATTTGTCCTTTTGTGACTGGCTTGTTTCCCTTACCATAGTGTCCTCGAGGTTCATCCATGTTGTAGCATGTGTCAGAATTTCCTTCCTTTTTAAGGCTGAACAATGGTCCATTGCATGGACAAGGCACAATTTGTTTACTCATTCGTGGATGGACGTGGGTCACTTTCACAGTTTAACTACTGTGAATAGTGCTGCTACGAACATGGGTGTGCAAATATTTGACACCGTGTTTTCATTTCTTTTGGGTGTCTACCCAGAATTGGAATTGCTGGATCACACAGGAATTTTATTTGCGATTTCTCAAGAAACACCGCACTATTTTGCACAGCAGCTGCACCATTTTACATTCCCACCAGTAGCACACAAAAGTTCTAATTTCTCCACATTCTTGCCAACACCTATTATTTTCTGTGTAGGACTATTTTATTTCCAGCTTCTGATGTCTTGTGGTGGCCTTGCTTCTTTTTTTAAAATGTTTTTTCTTTTTCTTTTCTTTTTTTTTTTTTCGCTTTAGAGACAGGGTCTTACTCTGTTTCCCAGGCTGGAGTGCAGTGGTATGATCACAGCTCACTGCAACCTTGAACTCCTGGGCTCAGGTGTTCCCACCTTAGCCTCCTGAGTAGCTGGGTCTACAAGTACATGCCAAAACTCCTGGCTAACTGTCAAAATTTTTGTAGAGATGGGGGTCTCAATATGTTGCCCAGGCTGGTCTCGAACTCCTGACCTCAAGCAGTCCTCCCACCCTGGCCTCCCAGAGTGCTGGGATTATAGGTATGCACTCCTCCCAGGCTGGAGTGCAGTGGCTATGCACAGGCAAGATCATGGCCCACTATGGTCTCAAACTCTTGCGTTCAAGTGATCCTCCCACCTCAGCCTCCAGAGTAGCTGGGATTATAGGCCAGGCTTAATATTTTAAATAGAGTCACTCTTGGCCCCTTGAGCACTCCCCGCTGAGTGTGAGATGGGAGCCCTGACTGTATCTTAGTCCTCAGGTGTTTTTATATCAGGAGCATCTGGCCTCTCTGGGAGTGATTCAGGTGTTTAAAGATATATATCTTTCATGGAGCAGGAAATGACTCAGACATAGCAAGAGGGTTGCAAGACGGCTGGCGGACCAAAGTGAAACCATGACATACCCACCCACCGTAAGGGCTTACCTGTTACCAAAGCTTTAGGAACTGCGTTCGAATCCCAGCTGTTACTAACCAACCTGGGTACTTTGGCCAAGTCTCTGCAGCCTCCTAGACTTAAGATTGCATGGTGTATCTGTCCATCTTATAGGGTTACCCTGTGGCTAAATGAGGTAACAAACGTAAGGTATCCACAAGGTAGACTCTCAGTTCATGTTACCCCATCCCACACCGCTCTCCCTCCTTGGAACCCCGCACCATGGATTCCATCCACCACTGGCCAGGTGCTGAGCAGAGGCACTGAGCACACAAAGAGGTTAGTGGGCAAGGCAGGCCCCCAAGGGAGGTAGCATGTCCAGTGTTCCAGCCTGCAGGCGTCTACCAAGCCTAGCCCCAGGGTGGCACCCAGGGATGATGCTTCCAGCCTTCCAGCAGCTACACGCTGGCTATAAGAGCCTGGTTATAAATCCCCTACAGGTTCCCCACCCTCACCCACTTTGTACCACCTTCGTTATTGCACTCTTCCATCCGGATGGCATTTAGCTGGGTCTGGGTTTGTCACACTCCTGATCGCCAGCACTTTGAGGGCAAGAGGCGCCTGTGGCCCCCGGGATCCGTGCCCAGGCCCTGCCTGCCCAGAGCCAGAGGCAGGAAGGTCACAGTTAAGGATGCAGGAGCCGGGCTCCTTCCCGAAGCCCGGGTCCTATGGCTCCATTAGGTGCAGCACAGTCCCGGAGGTGCGACCTCAACTCTTACACACAGTAGGCGCTCTACCTGTAATGCAGCCAACCCAGATCCATATTCTGTAAATGCCAACTCAGCAGTCGGGCTCGTGCTGCCGCCCAGGGCCGTTTCCCGGCTCTTTCGCTGGTGCCCACGCGCTACGTACAGTGGGAACCTGCCGCCCCTGGAGCCAGCGGAGACCCAGCCGGCCCTTCCCAGCCCTCGGCACCGCCCCCTCCGCGGGGACGAGGCCAAGTCGCCCCTAGCAACAGCGGTCCGGCCGGCTTTCTCGGGCCACGCTGATTGGCGGAACTCCGGGAGGCGGCGAAGCCGTCACTTCCTGTATCCGGAGGCCCCAGAGGAAACCGAGGGGCGGCCATCTTGGGTCCGTGAGGCTCGGGGGTGCCGGGAGCAGCGGCGTCTGCAACCACCAGGGCGGAGGCTGAGGCGGAAAGCAAGCCGGAGAGGGAAAAGCAGCCGCGCGCAGGCGCCTCCTCCACAGCCCCCTCCATGGTCGGCGCTCGCAGCCCGCGGCGGCCTGTCTTGCGCTCCACCTCTTCCACATCCTTCTCCTCTTCAGGGGCCGCCGGCGGCGCTGTGTGGAGGCCCCGGAGCTGAGATCCGTGGCGCGACGGGCGGGAGCGGAGGAGGAGGCGTGGGGGCGCGGGCTCGCGGGGCGCCCTGAGGCGAGGGGACGCCGGCGGGCCGACCCGCAGCCCGCAGCCCGCCGGCCCGGCCCCGCCACCGCCGCCCGCCGGGGCTCCTCGCCGCGGCCGCCGGGGCAGGAGGAGAATGGGCCCCGGGACCTGCCGGGGGACGGCCCGGGCCAGGCCCGGGATCTAGACGGCTGTAGGGGGAGGGGATCCGCCCTCCCCACGGCACCGCACCAGAGCCGCTGGGGACTCGAAGACGCAGGTCGCCGGCCTCCTAGGGCTGTGCTGTTTGATTTTCAGCCTCGCATTGTGCAGAATTAAAGTGCAGTAAAATGTCCACTAGGACCCCATTGCCAACAGTGAATGAACGAGACACTGAAAACGTAAGTAACCTGGGCGTGCTCGTTGGCAGACCTTCAGGGTGGCCTTCGTTCTCCTCGGGCTGTGTCTGGCAGTCGGGCGTTCCGCTTCCCCCGAACGCTCTGGAAATAGAGGGCAGGCTGTAGCCACCCGAGAGGCAGCCCGGAGGGACCGTTTACTCCAGAAGGCAGCCCTGTCCCGCCGCTCGCGTGCGGTGTGCGAAGTGTATTGGTTATGCCGGCAGTCTGCTTTCTTAATAAAGCCCCTAAGTTGCGGCGTTGCCGTGCAGTGGGTCATCCAGGTGGGCGTCAGATCACTGCAGTGGTCGGCGCTCATTTTAACCAGGATCTCCTTTTTAATTGATCAGGTAGTTCTCGAGAGGCTGTCAGGTTAAAAAACATACGTTCTTGGTGCTAAGAGACACCAGTTGGGCCTAGTAAACTTTCTGTAAAGGGCATTTGTTTAAAATGGTGTGGAATTAAATTTAATGACAGTCACTAAAAACTAAGTGCCCACTGAGGGGTCTTTGCGGTCCCCTTAGGAACTCCACAGCTCTACTCAGAGGAGCTCTCCAAGAGAGCGCAGCCTTTTTTAGGGAGCAGCTTCCTTTCCATGCAAATCTGTCTTGAAGGAGCTGGATAAGCGTTTTGAAAGATGTAGAGTGAAGCTGTGCTCTGCCACTCACTGCCTAGCCAAGGGACACCCCCTCGGGGCTCTGCTTTCCTCCTTCCTAAAAAGAAGTTGGCTTAGATGAACTCTTAGGTCCCATCCAGCGCTCACATCCTATGATTTTATGAAAGGAACCTTTGATTTTGTTCATGTGGACCTTTAAAAAAATGTCAGGGACAGCATTGTTAGGAAATGACAACTTGTAGAAACTTCATTGAAGAAATGTTTTGACTCTGTGCAAGTGTTTTGTGAACACTCTAGCACTGGGTTCAGAAGTGTTCCAGTCTAGTTGTTGGTTATCTTCTGTAAAACATCTAGCAAACAACTTGCGAAGAAACTTCACTGGCCTTTGATTATAAGTGTTAAGAGGTAATTGCTGGCAAGAACATAACATCTCTTAGGAAAGGCTTCCTTGCTCTGTGTGTTTTCATGCTTTCAATAATGTCTTGAGACACTGTGTCCTAGTGGTATGAAATGCCTTCATTTTAATCTTCAACATGCCTCTTGTTTGCTGATAGCTGTCAGGTGATTTAATCTGTTTATGTAAACCTTAGTCTAAAGTTTAGACTCTAAAGCATCCCTGTAATATATTCGTGTATAGGATTTAATGCTTCGTAAGTAAGTATCGTGGTATATGTTCTTCCACCTGAGATGGATTAGAAAATTATATAAAGAGTGAATGATAGAAAATCTTAAACTAGGTGAGTCGGTGAACTCATTTTCTTATAGCCCTTTTGAAGGAACCCATTTCTGACTTGATCATTTTTTTGTTCCTTGACTACCCAGAAGAATGGAACATGCAAAAAAGTGAGCTCATTATTTTTGATCATTGATTTTCACTCAGAGAAGCAAAACCTTACATTGAACCAGAGCAGGAGCTCCATACTTTCTAAACTGAAGCCCAAAACAATCATAGTAGACTTGTGTTAACAAAAGATTTCGAATGGATCTTCTTCCAATATATGTTTCAGTGAGGGACATTCAGAGAAGAAATGGGCTATTTTTGTTCAGGGATGCATGGCTGTGAATATTTGTGGTTGTTATTGACTAACTCGGCCCATTCCTGTTCTTTAGTTAATTTGTTGAATTATTTTGTAATATTTTTGTATGTCATTAGAAATTACTTTATTCTTTAAAAGCAACCTAAGGTACGAAGTATGCCTTTTCTTTGTTTTCGTGTAATGTATTTAAAATCGAATTTTTGACAATGTTAAGATCACAAGTTTATTGCATTATCATTGTGTTAATTCACCATGCCCTGTTCCATTTTTAACTGTTGTATGGGCATGTTCTGGAAGTGGCTGTGTATCTGTCACAGTGTGATGCCTTTTGTCGGTGTTACACCTCAGGCGTATATCGTGTTATTTACCTATCATTACTGCACCAATAAGTATTAGACTTAACTGCCAATTGAGTGGTAAGTGCACAAGAATGAATGGGAGCTCTTGTCTGTTGTGAAGCTCTTTTGTTAAAGTTAGGTTTATTGAGATATAACATTCACCCTTTAAGTATTGACAAAATGTATAGTCACATGATCACCATCACAATCAAGATGTAGAACATTTCCATCACGAGGAAGGTGGCTTGTAGCCCTTGACAGTCAGTCCCCTCTCCCTTCCCCAGCCCCTGTCAACTCCCTGATCTGTTTTCTGCCCCTGTGGTTTCTCCTTTTATAGAATGTTATGTAAATTCAGTCACATAGTATATAATGTTTTATGTGACTTCTTTCACTTAGCATAATGTTGAGATTTGTGTTTTTATGTGTATCAGTGGTTCGTTCCTTTTTTTTTTAACGGGGGTCTTGCTGTGTTGTCACAACTGGGAGGGTGGCAGTGGATTTTGCTGACCAGGAATGCTGCTAAACATTGTACACTACGCAGGACAGCCTCCCACTACAGAGAATCATCTGGCCTAAAACGTCAGTAGTGCCAGGGCTGAAAACCCTGGTATGTCGTGAGCCCCTATGTGCGCAACAGCTCAACGGCCAATCTTAGTTCATCTCTTCCGTCCCCCAAGAAGCAAATTCAGCAATACATCATATCATTTCCTCTCTAAAGTTTTTAGAAGAGATAAAGCCTCTTTTTAGAAAACATCAATACCTGGGTCATATTTTCTTAATATCAAATATTCAGATGATGTCTAAATTTCCTGATTTTGTCTGATTTTTTAAAACTTTGTTCAAATTAGAATCCAGCTTGTGGCCGGGTGCGGTGGCTCACGCCTGTAATGCTAGCACTCTGGGAGGCCGAGGCAGGTGGATCGCTCAAGGTCAGGCGTTCGAGACTCCGTCTGTACTAAAAAATGGAAAGAAATGATCTGGACAACTAAAAATATATATATAGAAAAATTAGCCGGGCATGGTGGCACATGCCTGTAGTCCCAGCTACTCGGGAGGCTGAGACAGAAGGATCGCTTGAGCCCAGGAGTTTGAGGTTGCTGTGAGATAGGCTGACGCCACGACACTCTAGCCTGGGCAGCAGAGTGAGACTCTGTCTCAAAAAAAAAAAAATTAGAATCCAGCTTGAATTCATACGTTACTGTTGGCAGATACGTAAAATAAGATGCTTTTTAAGGCAACAAGAAAGTTTGTGTTTTAGTTTATGTTCTACAGTTGACTTGAATGGAACCATGGACAAATCCTTTTCCTATACTGGCAAAATTAGAAATGTATTTTTCACTTAAATTTCAAAGCATATGATAACTTTGTAAGCCTGGGTTATTTGCCAAAGTACCAGAGGCCCCAGTGCTTTGCCAGTTACCTATTTAACAGCTCCTGATATTCCTGTATCACGTACTTAATTATTAATGCAGACAGTCAGCAAGATTCCTTACTTCTGTGAAATAGATAAACTGAAGGTATTATTGTCTAGCCAGACTGAATTAACCCGTTCAGCAAATTCGAGTGCCTACTGTGTATATGACACTGTCCTAGGTGCTATAGAGGATATATACTTGGGAAGCCTATCATTGCTACTCTGTAGAACTTCCCACTCCCTGCAGAACAAGCACGCTGAGCTTTGTGAAACTAGCCTGTAAACTCTCAAATTTAAGCAAGCATTAGAATCACCTGGTGGGTTGATAATAGCACTGATCGCTGGTCCCCACCCCTAGACCTTGATTGTGTAGTTGGGACCCCAGAGTTACATTTGTAACAAGTTCCCAGGTGATGTTGATGGTTCAGGACCAGGGACCACAGTTAAGAATCACTGCCTTAGTGTTCAGTGAAGTGTTGCTAACTAAGCTGTATTCCTTTTAGATTGTACTGTGACTACAGAGACATTTCTAATAGATTTAATGAAGTTTTCGGGTTCCATGAGTTTTTTAAAAACTAATTGTATGTTAAAAAAAATGCGGTTGTGGAAAATAAGAGTAGTTACCCATTTGTTGATCACTTACTATATACCAGGCAACAGTATATAGTATATCAGTATATAATATCTCTTTTAAAATATGTAATGTGATTTTATTTAATGTGCTTCTTAGCTTCCAGCACAACTATCCAATCTATTAAATCAAGCTGTTTGAGCTTTTTTTTTTTAAAAGTTGATTTGTAAAAGAATTCATATTTTATATTGGGTCACAGTGTTCCAGGAAAGATCTTATAGACTTCAATTTGCCCATCGTTTTCATCTTCTGAATGTAAATTACGTAAAGGTTGAAATTTGCGGGAAGCAAAACGTTGGTCATTTCAATTATTTATGTAGTTCATGATGTACATTGTAATTACTTATAAGAGACTTATATAGTGCATGATTTACATTGTAATTAGAGACTCATACACAGTCAAATATAAATTACCAGTATCTTTTGTCTTTGATTTCAAAGAGGATTGACTCACATCCATTTTAAAATTTCAAATTAAACCCGAAGGAGAAAATAAATTTCTTAGCTGGGAATCTTTAGTGTCTTATCTTACATAAGAGGTTAAAGAATGTGGAGTTGGAGTTGGTTTGCAAATAGTAATAGTAACTTTGTGCTGACCCTGTGCACCTGCCTGTACAGAGTAATGGGAGGGCGGAAGTTGGTACTGGAAGAAAAGGACTTTTTTTTTGGAGTCTAACTTTTTCTTCAACTTAGTTCTTTAGCACTGCACTCTAGCCACCTGAGCTACTCAGCCATGGTTAGTCTTACATACTCTCATGTAGACTAGGTAAGACATTGTTTCTGTGGGCTCTTGGAGTTCAAAGGTGAAGCTCAAACAAAGCAGATGTTTTGTCCGTATTTCTGGTTAATAGTTAGGCAGTTACTTTTGAATGGAGCCTAAGTATTGCGGGGTTTGTGTCATGGACATTTTACACAAAAATGTGTATTGGTAGAATTTAATATGGAATCTGAATAAGGTTCCACTTAATAACCCCATTCATTATGCGATCAGTACCTTTATGACGCATTGACTACATGGCAGATACTAGAATAGGAATCCTGGAGAGGAGTAGACCTTTCAGCTAACAGTTCACTAGCCAGAGGGATGATTCAAACTGTGGCAGGCATCCTTTGTTATTGAAGGCATTCCAGGCTGTTTTTCACAGCGTCTTTTCACATTGTGTCTCCACCTCTTTCCTCCCTTTCCTAACCCCTGCCTGTCCTCCCTTTCCTAGTCCCTGTCCTCCCTTTTTTAGTTTTTGCTTGGTTTTTTTTTCCTAGCTCCTGCTGCCTGTCCTCCCTTTCCTAGCCCCTACCTATCCTAGGCCTGCCAGTGGTACCTGCAGGCGTGTATTAGCTTTACTAGAGGAGTGGATTAAGGAGCTTACATTTTCTTCTCTGAAATCATCCAAAGAAGATTGCCATCTAGACATTTAAGATATTCAATGATAAAGAACCTTCCCCATACCATGGTGAAGTATTCCAACATTTTTCCCCATTTCTGTTAACTTAGTTCAGGTTCTTAACATGTATTTGCTGCTTATTACATAGTTCTACTTACTATTGCTGTGGAACAAACCACTCCACAATTTAGTGTAAAACAACAACCATTTTGTTATTGCTCACAGATTGTGTGTCAGGATTTCAAACAGGCTGGCTAATCTACTGTGTCTAGGACCTCAGTTGCAGGGGGCCTTGAAAGGACAGGGGGATTTGAACAACTGGGCTGGAGGCCCTACGTCATAGACCATTCCTTTGCTCACATATCTGGCACCTTGGCAGGTATAGTTAGAAGACTGGGACTCTTGGTCAGAGCGACTGTGCGCTCAGGGTGATTGCGCTTCTCCCATGGTGATTCCGTGTTCCATCAAACAAGGCAAAAGCTTCCTGCCTTTTATGATCTAGCTTCAGAAATCACGTCATGTTACTTCTGCCATTCTGTCTTGGCTAAAGCAGTCATGAGCTTACCCAAATTCAAGGGAAGGGGCCCACCTTCTTAATGGAAGGTGTGTCAGAGTCTTTGGGATCATGTCTTTAAGCCACCAAAATATTAATCGTGACCTTCTGGGTTTATAATTTGACACCTACCATTTTGTTGCGTGGGCTAGGGCAAGTTATCTAATTTTTTTGTGCCCTGGTTATCTCATCTATAAAACAAGGTAGGTAATAATAACAACCTCATAAGCCTATTAAAAGGACAAGGGCTTCCATCATCTGATCTCCTTTACCTCTTTGTCCTATCTCCTCTCTCCTACTCACTACACTGGTAGTCCCAGGTGTCTCCTTGCTGTTCTTGGAAAAACCAGGCCCACTCCAATCTCAGGGCCTTGGCACTCTTTGTTCTCTTTGCCTAGAGCACTTTTCTTCTAAATATCCACATGACTCATGCTCTCACCTCTTCATCTTGTTCAAATGTCACCTCAGTGAGGCATACTCTGATGCCCCATGGCCCTCCCAATCCCCTTAACCCTGATCTAATTTTTTTCCATTGCATTTGTTATCCTTTAACATACTATGTAATTTTAATGTTTATTGTGTTTTGTCAATTTTCCCTGTGATACTAAAAGCTCTATAAGAACAGGAATATGTGTTTTGTTTACTGATACTATTCCAAATATCTACAACATGCAAGTCATTTATTATAGGTGACCAATAAATATTGGTTGAATTACTGAGTGACTAAATGAGACAAATGGGTAAAGCATTTAGAAGAATACCCGACACATAGTAATACATAAATGTTAGTCATCGTCAGCATTAATGGTCTGTTACGGTCTTCTGATTTATCATTTCTATCCCTGTGTCCTCAGCCTCTCCCATCTATATAATTCATTACAGTGGGATTATCTTACTCCTTTTTTAAAAGCTTAGACTACTTTCTTAAAGGGAGATGTAGTGAAAAGAGTCTGGGCTTAGAAGTGAGAGTTAAAAATGGGAGCCTGGGAGAGGCATGGTGGCTCACTCACGCCTGTAATCTCGGCACTCTGGGAGGCTGAGAGGGAGGATCACTTGAGGCCAGGAGTTTGAGACCAGCCTGGGCAATAAGCGAGCCTCTTTCTCTGCAAAAAATAAAAAAAATTAGCTAGGCATGGTGGTGTGTGCCCCTGTGGTCCCAGCTACTTGGGAGGCTGAGGCAGGAGGATCACTTGAGCCCAGGAGTTTGAGGTTGCTGTGAGCTAGGGTGACACCACTGCACTCCAGCCTGGGCAACAGAGTGAGATACTATCTCAAAAAAAAAAAAAAAAAAAAAAAAAAAAAAAAAAAAACCAAGACACTTGATTTTCATTTTCTTTAACATGATTATATTACAAAGTAGTTTGTTAAGTTCACCAGCTGGATGAGGCTTGTTTTGACCTGTAGGTATAGAAAGTGACTGAAAGAAGGGACATTTTTCTGGATATAAAGGTGGAAAAGAGAAAACTATAAAGGAAGTTGAAAGCTGCTGTATGTGCATGTGGAGTGAGAAGCCCCCCGTGAGCAGGAGGTAACAGCCACAGCAGGGTGGGGAGTGGAGCATCTAATCCTTTGAGCACTTGCGGGGCCCGGGCCGAGGGAGCAGGAGCAGCAGGGTGTTTGTGCGTATGGAAGAGCACACAGTATGTACACAGAAGCACAGCTCTTGGACCTGAGCGTTTCATAGAGTTACAGGCATATATGGTTCGTTTTACCTTTGTTGAGCACATTGAGTGCTTTATTCATCTATTCAACAAATATTTATCAAGGGCCACACAGTCTAGCTGTTTCTTTAAGCACATTTTTTTGAATTATTAGCAGCATAATGTAGAAAGAATTTGGGAATGCAGATTTTCTTTGGATTTCTCACTAAATGGTTATGTGGCTGCATCCTCATCCGGGGAATATTGACAGCTGTTCTGCTGCTTTACGCCGTGGTGAGGGTCAGATGTGCGGGTGTGTTTGCTAGCATGTGAAAGTTAAGGTCTGTATGACTGGAAGGCAGTCGTTTTATCTGACAGCCACATATTCAAAGTGTCTAATTTCTTTCTGAAAACCCACTTGAAATTTTTCTTTTCAACCTTCTCATTTTCCTCACAAATTTGTATCGTGTGGTTAAATTCCTTTGAAGTACTAGATACTTTAGGATTAAAATTAAAGCAGCAATGTTTTGTTTCTTCAACTAGAGGCTCTTAAAACTTGGCAAGTACTATGTGTTCTCTCATTTCCTTGTCTTTGTGTATGCTGTGTTGTAGCACACGTCACACGGAGATGGGCGTCAAGAAGTTACCTCTCGCACTGGCCGCTCTGGAGCTTGGTGTAGAAACTCTATAGCTTCCTGTGCAGATGAACAACCTGTCATCGGAAACTACAGACTGTTGAAAACAATCGGCAAGGGGAATTTTGCAAAAGTGAAATTGGCAAGACATATCCTTACAGGCAGAGAGGTAAATACGAATTATGCTTATTTCGGTTTTAACATTGTCTTTATTTCCGTATGAGAGAAAAAAAGAATGTTTGGGCTTATTTCTAAGCCAATTAAATTTTTTTAAAGAACATCAAACACATATTGTCTGGGAGTTTTTTTGTTTTCCTATTACTTTAAATGTTGTGAATATTATATTGAGTGTTTGAATAGTCTTCACCTTTAAAAATGGGTAGTGTTTTGTTCTTTTGCAATAGTAAGTGTCTGCCACCACAGTAAAAAATTGTCTTAAACTTCAGGTATGCACTTAAGTGTATATGCTTATGGTACTTGCAAATCATTTGTATTGTGTATATTTACAGATTTATCCTCGAGGTTTCTTCCTCTCTTTCTAAATACTTTTCTCGTAGCTTATGTTTGACGGGTTATAGTGCAAGAAGGCACATATTTTCCTAACCTTCGTGGTACTGGCTTTTTGCTCAGCCTTATTCTTTATTTATGAAAATACATGCATCGGGCCAGGCGTAGTGGCTCATGCCTGTAATCTTGACACTCTGGGAGGCCAAGGTGGGAGGATTGCTTGAGCTCAGGAGTTCAACACCAGCCTGAGCAAGAGTGAGACCCTGTTTCTGCTAAAAATAGAAAAATTAGCCAGGTGTGGTGGTACACGCCTGTAGTCCCAGGTACTTGGGAGGCTGAGGCAAGAGGAGTTTGAGGTTGCTGTGAGCTAGGCTGGCGACACTGCACTCTACCCAGGGTGACAGAGTGAGATTCTGTCTCAAAAAAAAAAAAAAAAAAAACATTTAAAATCACAAAATTAACTCCTCGTCACATTCTTTTTGTGTGGTATAGAGCCTGCTTTGCTGCTTTGATGTGGTTTCTTGCAGTTACATCTTTGCACCTGCTGTTCCCTCTGCCTGAAGTACTCCCCCACCCTTCCGTGTAGGGATCATTTCTTCTGCAAAGTAGTCATTGACAGACCCCCTTCCCCAGACATAGGACTCAATAAAAATCCTGGTATTTCCCTTGTATGGCACAAATTACATTGTATTGGAATTACTTATTTGTCTCCCCGTCTGGTCTTATAGGCTACCCCTAATCTGTAGGGGTAGCCAAAAGTACTTGACGTAGTCCTCAGCACCTGTTAGGTACTTAATAAATACTTCTTGAATGAATCTAATAATACTTTTGAAGGAAGCTTTTAGAAGAAATGCTGTCCGGGCATGGTGGCTCATGCCTATAATCCTAGCACTCTGGGAGGCCTAGGTGGGAGGATCACTTGAGCTCAGGAGTTCGAGACCAGCCTGAGCAAGAGGGAGACTCCGTCTCCACTAAAAAGACAAAAATTAGCCAGGTGTTGTGGCACACACCTGTAATCCCAGCTACTTAGAAGGCTGAGGCAGGAGGATTGCTTGAGCCCAGGAGTTTGAAGTTGCAGTGAGCTACAGTGACACCACTGCACTCTACACTGCAAGGGACAGAGCAAGACTGTGTCTCAAAAAATAAATAAATAAAAATGCTCTCCCTGTGCCAGACCCTCCTGGTGGATATGCCAAGACTGTGTGATACATGTGCCATGGCATTAATGCCCACAGCCCCCCTGGCTTGGGGCTGCTGGAGCAGGAGCCCTGGGCCCGGCATTCTGCCAGCAAGCAGCCTGTTTCCAGCAGCGCGCCCCTACAGATAGTCTTGTTTTCTGTGCATGCTGGAACTTGGAAAGGGTGGAAAACACTGGTCTACACCAACTGGAATCTTAAGTAAAGACTATAACCAGAACTTTACCTCTTCACAATTCATCTCAATTTTAGTGACAAAATCTCTTTGGATTTTTAGTTAGGACTCCTTGTTGTTGAGTCACTTGGACTGCATTTGGAATCTAAACAACAGGAGTGGGTAGAGCTAGCCTTGCAGCCCTTCATCAGAACTTTCTTGAGATAAGGAGCCAAACCTCTGAGTTCAGTTCCCACCAGTTCCAGGTGGTTACTGGCAGTTTCCTTCTGTAGGCAGAGATGGTGGGCTAGCAGAGCAGTGGGGCAGACAGACTCCCTTCCCTTTTACTTACATTGGCTGGAGTCTGACTGTGTTTACTTCTAGTAGTTTCTTTCTCCAGAAATGCTTGAATATGACTAGCATAGTGGCTTAATTTAAATCTTTTCTCGGCTTTTTAAAAAACTTTGAGCAAAACCATTTTACTGGTTTTTTTTCCTATTGTAGGTACGACCCAGAATCATATAAAATATAAACATGATAGAAATTTATTACGTAGAAAGTAAAAGTTCCTTGAAATTTCTCTCTTCAAAGAAAGTCACTTTCAGGCTGGGCGCAGTGGCTCATGCCTATAATCCTTTCACTGTGGGAGGCCAAGGCAGGAGGATCTTGAGCTCAGGAGTTCAAGACCAGCCTGAGCAAGAGCGAGACCTCATGTCTACTAAAAATATAAAAAATTAGCCAGGCGTGGTGGTGCACACGTGTAGTCCCAGCTACTCGGGAGGCTGAGGCAGGAGGATCGCTTGAGCCCAGAAGTTTGAGGTTGCTGTGAGCTAGGCTGACGCCCTGGCACTCTACTCAGGGCAATAGAGCGAAACTGTCTCAAAAAAAAAAAGATATTCAAAAGAAAATCAATTGCAACAGTTTGGTGTATATTCCCACTGTTTTTTATATAGACATTAACTTTTTGTTTATTTTAACAGAAAAGGGACTCATATGGAACATAATGGTAAGGGTTTTTTTACTTAGTAATGTACCTTGACCATGTCTGGGTCTTAGTACTCAAGAGATCCAACATGCTCAGTTTAATGGCAGCGTAGTCTTCCAGTGCATGGTGGTATCATAGTTTATTTCCAGTGGGCCTTGGGGTTGTTTCTGATTTTTTTGTTATAAACAGATCTGCAGTGAACGTTCTTCTGTATAACATTGTGTGCTCTTGTTAAGAGTGTTTCTGTAGGATAAATTCCTAGAAGTGGAAGTCCTTGGTCAAAGTGGATGAATATTTGACATTGTAATAAATACTGCTAAATCAGTTTTGAAAAAAAGTGAAGTACCTAGTTTATTATCCTACCAAAATGAATGAGAGTGTCCATTTTCCTACACCCATGCTTCACTGTAGATAATGTTTGTCTGATTGTTTTAGTCTATTTTTGCTGCTATAACAGAATATGAGAGACCAGGTAATTTATAAAGAAAAGAAATTTATTTCTTACAGTCCTGGAGGCTGGGAAGTCTAAGGCCTGCATCTGGCAGGGGCCTTCCTGCTGCGTCATAGCATGGTGGAAGGACAAAGAGAGGGAGGGGAAGAGAGAGGGAGAGAAAGGGAGGAAAGAGGGCAGAGCCCTCATGGCATAATCACCTCATGAAAGTCCCACCCCTTAATACTGCTCAGATGGCAATTAAATTTCAACATGAATTTGGGATGGGACAAACATTCAAACCAAAACACGACAGACAAAAAATGGTATGAGAAAACAAAAGTTACTTTTCCCTGATAACTGCTTATATTTATGATATTTTCATGTATTTTTGCCATTCATATTTTAAGAAGTTTTACATTTTTATGTAGTAAAATTATTTCATCTTTTTCTTTATTACATTTGTGTTTCATGTCTTGATGAGAATGGTTTATTTTGTACCACAATTTAAGAAACAATACTGTATTATCTTCTGATATTCCTCCTATGGCTCACATTTGAATATTTAATCCATTTGGTATATATTTGGAGGGATTGGTATGAGGTATGGGGATCTCACTTTTTTTTTTTTTTTTTTTTTACATGTTGATTACTACTCGTCCAGGAACCATCAGTTATTTCCCCACTGATCGAAGATACCTGCTTTACCACATAATAAATTTGCATATGCGTCCTTTTGTTTCTCTGATCTGTTATTTAGTCTCATACGCATGCCATGGTATTTCTTTTTTTTGAGGCAGAGTCTTCGCTCTCTTGCCCGGGCTAGAGTGCCGTGGCATCAGCCTAGCTCACAGCAACCTCAAACTCCTGGGCTCAAGCGATCCTCCTGCCTCAGCCTCCCGGGTAGCTGGGACTACAGGCACGTACCACCATGCCCGGCTAATTTTTTCTATTTTTAGTTGTTTGGCTAACTTCTTTCTATTTTTAGTAGCGACGGGGTCTTGCTCTTGCTCAGGCTGGTCTCGAACTCCTGACCTCAAGCAATCCACCCGCCTCGGCCTCCCAGAGTGCTAGGGCCATGGTATTTTTATTACTGCCACTTTTGATTGTATGTTTTGATGTTTTGAAGTAGTCTCTTACTGATAATTCTTATTTTTCAAAATTTTCATGGTTTTATTTGCCATTTACTCTTCCAGATAAATTTATTTTGTTTTATTTTTTTGAGACAGCGTCTTGCTTTGTTATCCCAACTAGAGTACAGTGGCGGCATCATAGCTCACTGCAGCCTCCAACTCCTGGGCCCAAGTGATCCTTCTGCTTCAGCCTCCCAAAGTGCTGAGATTACAGGCATGAGACATCTCATCCGGGCCCAGATGAATTTTAGAATCAAGTTGCCATGTTCCGAAAATGGAATGTGGAATTTTGATTAAATTATTTTTGATGGAACTAGTTGGGTTTATGAATTAATTTGTGGGGAAAATGGGATATTTTAATGATACAAAGTCTTTATATCCAGGAATATAAATTGTATCTCAGATTTGTTTTCAGGGTTTGTAACTTTCTTCATCTAGGTTTTGTATAATTCTTGTTAAAATTATTCCAAGGTATTTTTTTTTTTTTACCCCTGCCCCGCCCTGCCCACCTGTTCCAAGGTATTTTATAATTTTTGTTGCTATCGTAAATGAGTTTTTTCCCCTAGCTGTTGTGAATTTGTGGAAAGGTAAAAACAGCCATATAACATCGTGTATTTGGGTGAACTCAGTCTCATTCAGAACATGGAAAATTAAGCTTATATTATTTTAAAAATTGTACATTTTTTATTTTGTTATTTAGTTCTATGAATTTTAGCTTGTATATAGATTCATGTTACCACCACCATAATCAGAATACAGAATAGTCCCATTACTCCAAAAATCTCCCCTGTGCTGTCCCTTTGTGCTTACCCCTCCCCCACCACAACCTCCTGCAATCACCTGTCCTTCATCCCCATAGTTTTGCTTTTTTGAGAATGTCAGTAAATGGGATTGTACAACATGTAACCTTTTGAAACTGGCTTCTTCTCATTCAACATGATGCCTTTGAGAGTCATCCAGGCTGTTGCATATATTAATAGTTTGTTCTGTTTATTGCTGAGAATTATTCCATTGTATGGCTGGACCACAGTTTGTATCCACTCCTCCTCTGAAGGACATTTGGGTTGTTTGCAGTGTTTGGCAGTTATGAATAGAGCTGTAGATGTTTCTGTACAAGTTTTTATGTGAACATAAATTTTAATTTCTCTAGGATAGTTACCTAGGAGTGTCATTACTGGATCATATAATAAAAAAGTTAAGTAAATTTTTACTAGAAAATTGGTTTTCTTATAGGTTTATTATAGTACAGTGTAATGTTCCTAATAGAACCTCAAACCTCTAGTCTATTGATATTCTTATCATTTAGTACTCTTCTCAGCCCACTAAAAGCTAGCATCTATGTTTTTGTCAGCGTTCTTTTGCTGGGCAGTGATGTAGCTTGCCTACTGAGGTAACCAAAACCTCTAAAGAAAATCCAAAGAGTTGCAGGAAGTGGTATCAGAGATTCAGGGAAGTGTAATTCATTCTGAGTTAGTATAAGATAAAAGGTTATATGTGTTGTGTTAAGATGATTTTAACTGCCATCTTTGGGATCAGAACAGAGATGGAGTAGAATTAGATCGTGGAAAGAATCCCCTGAAGGAAGGGAGTAGGGATCATCTATATCATGCACTTAAGTCATAGAATGTTGTGAACATAAAAGGTGCTCATGAAAAACTCTGCATTCTTTGGAAGAAAGACATTTTTATTTAACAAACCTGTTATAATAGTGAATTATAACCAAGGTATATATATACATTCTGGGAACAGAATCAAGTCTTTAAATACAATGGTTGTGGTATAAGTTCAATTTAGATAGACTCCACTCTCTAGGATGATTCTTAGTTTTTAATTTTTAGACCATGAACCAGTCAGAGATGGGAAAATAAGGATCAAAATCCTTATTTTCTGTATTTTTAAAAAACACAAGTACCAGTTGTGAAATTCATCTAATTTAGCTCTTGGATGAGAATGCTAGCTCTTATCCTTATTGTCATGAAGACATCTGTCCCATATTTACTGTGAATTTGGGAATGTTAGTTGCATCTGCTTTCTTGCATTTTTGGCCAACTTTTCACAGCTTAAAGTTATTTTGGCTTCTGAAGTACTGTCCATTTTTATGCTACAGTTTTCTTTCAAGCTAAAGATTTTCTTTTAAGTTCAATTTTTCCCCCACTGGTTTTCATAGCCTCTCAGAGATCTTTCCCCTCATATAAACTGCAAGAGAACTCACTTGTGTCAGTCATTGGTACTTAATTGAAGCTATTTATTATCTTTAAAAAATTACTTTTCCAAAGTAATGCATACATGTAGCTTAAAAAGTCAAATATACTAAAAAGTTCCAAGTAGAATCAGAAGTTTCTTTTCTCACCCCTCTTTTTTTCACTATTGTTTACTCAAAGGCTCCCACTTTCAATTATTTAAGCTCTTCTGGTACTTTATCAGCTATCTCCAAATTTCTAGTTTTAGACATCACTGACTTCCTCCTTATGGAAGAGAAGGATATAGCTCTCTTATGTCTCACTTCTACATCTACTTTCCTTTCCCCATCCTTTCTAATGCAATGATATATTTGGTTAAACTTAGATTATTTACTTAATTAAGACTTTTTAAATATTGTTGACTTTTGGCTCTGATCATTTATTTTCTTACATAATTTTTAATTTTTTTAAAAAGTTTTTTTTGTTGTTATTAGGCTGGGCATGGTGGCTCACGCCTATAATTCTAGCACTCTGGGAGGCCGAGGTGGGAGGATCGCTTGAGGTCAGGAGTTTAAGACTAGCCTGACCAAGAGTGAGACCCCATCTCTACTAAAAATAGAAAAATTAGCCAGGCATGGTGGCTCACACTGGTAGTGCCAGCTACTCAGGAGGCTGAGGCAGGAGGATTGCTTGGGCCCAGGAGTTTGAGGTTGCAGTGAGCTACAGTGATGCTACTGTACTCTAGCTGGGACGACATAGTGACAATCTGTCTCCAAAAAAAAAAAAGAATAGGTGGGTATAAAAGCTCTTTCCAGGAACAGAGAAATTGAATGGTAGCTGCAGGGAGATGTTAGGCTAGAAGTTGGACAAAATATTAACATGTTTGCTAATGGGAATAATCTAACAGAAAGGGGAAAAGTTCTCCTGTGGGAGAGATTGGAGTGGGTGAGAGGGGATGGTCGAGGCACTGGCCTGGGAAAGCATGGACAGTTATTCCATAGAAACAGGAGGAAGGCAGAGGGTACTGGCATCACTGCAGATGAGGGGCTCCTTATGGTAATGGGAGTTTGTAGAAATTCTCTTCTGAGTATAGCTCTATTTTTTCAATACAGTGGAAAGCAAGATCATCAGCTAAGAGGGTATTGAGGAGATAGGTATTAGGGATCTGAAGAGGTTAAAATAGTCACCAAATAAGCAGGAGAGTGAATGGACTGGAGAAATGCAGTAGAATTGCCAGGCAGCCTTAAGGCTTCCCTGAGATTAGTGATCAAGGATTTTTTTTTTTTGAGACAGAGTCTCACTCTGTTGCCCAGGCTAGAGTGCCATGGCATCAGCCTAGCTCACAGCAACCTTAGACTCCTGGGCTCAAGCAATCCTACTGCCTCAGCCTCCTGAGTAGCTGGGACTACAGGCATGCGCCACCATGCCCAGCTAATTTATATATATATATATATAAATTTATTTTATATAAAAATTTTTTTTTAGTAGAGCCGGGGTCTTGCTCTTGCCCAGGCTGGTCTCGACTCCTGACCTTGAGCAATCCTCTCGCCTCGGCCTCCCAGAGTGCTAGGATTACAGGCGTGAGCCACCACGCCCGGCCAGTGATCAAGGATTTAAACTGGGAAGAATCAGCATGGCTGTGTGTTACTCTCCAGCCACATTCAGTTGCCTGGCTGCATGCATGGCATTTGCAGAGAATTGGGGTATTGTCTCACCCCAAATAAAGAAGCGAGTAAGGAGTAGGGGCGTTGTTGGGGAACATCAAGGGAGTCATTGCAGTGAAAGATGGATTGAAGTAAGAGCTTGAGAGGGAAGGCATACCGTAAGAAGTTGGTGGGGATCAGTGGATCCTGTTGCATTCAGACAATTATTGCAGTACTGTATTGAGTAAGCAGAAAAGGTAGGAGGAGTTGGTTAAAGAGTGGGAAGCTCAAAATTGAGATAAAGGGTTTCCAGATATAGGTCATGTCAAAGACAGGAGTATAACCATGGAAGCAACTTAAGTATGTAACCTTTTTTTTCCCTTTTCTGGAAGTTTATCCTGGTTTTAAGAAATTTCACAGTGAGGTACCAAGGGGTTGGTTTTCATTCATTATTCTTGGTGTTCATTGGACCCTTTTAATGTAGAGATTTTTATCTTTAGTTGTAGAGAATTGTCATTTTTTTTTTTTTTTTTTTTTTTT
>NW_012148130.1:1288529-1290347 GCF_000956105.1 Propithecus coquereli | reverse complement strand
TAAAAAAAAATTTTTTAAGAGACAGGATCTTGCCCTGTCAACCAAGCTAGAATGATCATAGCTCACTGCAGCCTAAAACTCCTGGCCTCAAGTGATCCTCCTGCCTCAGCCTCCCAAAGTGTTTGACTTATAGGCATGAGTCACTGCACCTGGCCTGATATTTTAAAAAATCTGTTTTCCATCTGTCTGTTTTTACTTTCTGGGAGATGTCTTTAATTTTATCTTCCAATCTTTCAGTTGAAAGTGTGTATGTGTCTTCTCTCCACCAGCTCACTCTGCCATGATTATTTTTGTCTGTTATGTCTTTACAGCATCTAGTTCTGGTATTGTGAATGCTGTTTCTTCTGTGGACTCACTGAAAGGATAATAAATGCTTTTTTTCCTTTTTATAAAGTAGATTTTTGCTCCCTACATAGTTTCTCTTTCCTCTGGGGTTCTTTCTTGTTATCTTTTTTTTTCTGCAGAGACTTTCTTTGGAAGTCTGGTAATCTCTGGCTGTCTATCTGTATTTAACGTGGAGCTCTAAACTGATCAAAACTGTGTTTGCGTGCATGGACAGGTTTGACCAGAGCTTTCCTGTTGGAAGTTGTCTGGCACTTTTATTGGAAGACTCCAGATATTTGTGTCTCTAGGTCTCTTATGTTCAGTTCCTCTAGATTAGAATCCTCTCTTCTGCCTGGGAGGAGCTGGCGGTCCCATCCCTCAGTCACTTAATCTGCCCCACCCCCTTCATCTCTGTGCCTCGCTGCTGTCCTCTGCTAGGCCTATTGACTTTGAGTCCAGAGCCTGGCCAGTTTGTCCACAGAGTAAGTTTCCAGCTTCTTGAGAACCAGTGGTTACTGGTGATGCTGGGGAGCAGCAGGCATTCTGTGTATAGACTTTTTACCTTGTGCCTGGGGCCGCCAAGTCTGGAGCCCTTTCAGCATTGTGCCAGGCAGATCACATTTTCTCTGGTTATAGTTTCCTCTGCTCTGTACACTCTCTCTTAGAAAATTATTGAAATATCTTTCCCACTGTTGTCTTCTCAGCTTGGTGTTGTGCCTTTATACCTGTATTCCTTTAATGATAGTCCTCCACGTTTCACTGGATGTGTACTGTCCTCCTTACTCATCTGTGTTCTATTACAGGAGACTTTGGAGAGGGCAGAGGGAGAGGGATTAGGTGTTGAACCTCATTTACCCTCAGCCTCTAATTCTAAGTACTCAATAAGTATTTGTTGTTCGTTATAAGAATGATAAACCATAGCTCTTCATCCTTGGGTGTGCTAAACTTCATGAGACTTTTCATGATTTGTTACATATTATATTTTAGTCACGAGTTTTTTTTTTTTTTTTTTTTTGTAAAGACTATATTAACAACCTTACAGAAAGTTTGGAGAATAGAGAGGAAAAAATTCTGCAATCACAATATTCTGAATATTATTTTTATTTTTGTATATTCTCCATATTCATATGCATGGTTTTTTAACATGCTTTTGGTCATAATCTTGTATTCTGTTTTCTTCCCCCCTCAGAATTTCATCCTAGGCAGTTTTCTGTGTTGCTACATAGTCAAAATAATTATCTATTTCAGTAGTTACGTACAATACCATTGATTAAAATAATAGTTTGCAAACTTTTCTGTCTCAGAATTCCTTTAAACTTAAAGTTAAGGACTCCCCAGAAGCCTTTGTTTATATGGATTATTTGTATTGATACTATATTAGAAGTTAATGCTTGGCCAGGTGCAGTGGCTCACACCTGTAATCCTAGCACTCTGGGAGGCCGAGGCAGAAGGATCGCTTGAGCTCAGGAGTTCGAGACTAGCCTGAGCAAGAGC
>NW_012148130.1:1270858-1288238 GCF_000956105.1 Propithecus coquereli | reverse complement strand
AGAAACTTAAAATATATTGATATTACATTTTAATATTATAGCACCATAATATTAATAATACATTAATTCATTCAAAATAGTAATCCTATTACATGTTAATATAAATAACACTTTTATGAAAAACTATTTCCTGAAACAATTTATTGAGAAGACTAACATTGTTTACATTTTTTTGTAAATCTCTTTAATGTCTGGCTTAATAGAAGTTAGCTAGAGTCCCATATTCTGCTCTGCATTCAGGCTATTTTGGTGTGTTGTTTTGGTTAAGGTACATGAAGAAATCGTAGCTAGAAAAGTGAGAAGTATTTTAATATCCTTTCCAGATGATTGTCAATATTATTCTTTGATACTATACCAAAACTCAGCAAGAAGTAGTAGTTTCTTCAGGGTGGTGGGGGACAGTTATTAATTGAATTTTTTTTTTTTTTTTTTTGGAGACAGAGTCCAGCTCTCCCCTTTTCCCCCAAAGTGCAGTGGTGTCATCTTAGCTCATAGCAACCTCCAACTCCAGGGCTCAAGTGATCCTCCTGCCTCAGCCTCCGGAGTCCCTGGGACTACAGGCAGGCGCCACTACATCTGACTAATTTTTCCCATTTTTTGTAGAGACTGGGTCTTATTCTTGCTCATGCTGGTCTCAAACTCCTGACCTCAAGTGATCCTCTTGCCTCGGCCTCCCAGAGTGTTGGGATTACAGGAGTGAGCCACCATGCCCTGCCTGAATTTTTATTCAAAACAACTAGTGACTGACAGGAGTTAATACCTAGAATGATTTGCTTCAATTAAAAATTAATAGTAGGCCGGGCGCAGTGACTCACGCCTGTAATCCTAGCTCTCTGGGAGGCCGAGGCGGGCGGATCGTTTGAGCTCAGGAGTTCGAAACCAGCCTGAGCAATAGCGAGACCCCGTCTCTACTAAATTAGAAAGAAATTAATTGGACAACTAAAAATATATAGAAAAAATTAGCTGGGCATGGTGGCGCATGCCTGTAGTCCCAGCTACTCGGGAGGCTGAGGCAGGAGGATCGCTTGAGCCCAGGAGTTTGAGGTTGCTGGGAACTAGGATGATGCCACGGCACTCTAGCCTGGGCAACACAGTGAGACTCTGTCTCAAAAAAAAAAAAAAAAAAAATTAATAGTAGCTGATTTGGTGGAAGCAAGCAAACAAATCAGCTTAGTGTTCTGCTAACAGATACAGTTAGAAAGCAAAAAGATGAACAGCATGCTTTTAGTACAATTTGGAAGTGTAATTAATGTGCAGAAAGAAACCTCCTATAAGCCTAATTCCTACTTATCAAAAATCACTTAATTATACAGTTGTGAATACTTTTTTATTGTGTTAAAATATACATAACATAAAATTTATAATTTTAACCATTTTTAAGTGTATTGTTCAGTGACATTAAGTACATTTACATTGTTGTGCAACTATCACCACTATCCATTTCCAGAACAGATAGTTAATACTCATTTTTTGTGGATTCTGTATTTGCAATTTCACCTACTCAATAAAATTTATTCGTAACCCCAAAATCAGTACAGTGCTTTGGCCATCATTTTTGAATGTGTGTGCACATCCTCAGCGGAGTTCAACAAGGCAACACTTTGCCCTCTTAGTGTAAACAAATGTCCTTTGGTCTATTTAATGCCACTTTTTTTTTTTTTTTGCATTTTTGTGTTTTCTGTTGATGATTTTGCTATCTCAGGTGGCCCTCAAGAAGCATGGTGCTGAAGCACTATCTAGTCTTCGTAAGTGCGAGGCTATGATGTGCATTACAGAGAAAATGATCTGTTACGATAGGCTTCACTTGGGTGTGAGCTACAGTGCTGTAGGCAGTGAGTTCGGTGTTGGCCAGTAATACATCGCAACAGAAGGTGTCATTAAACAGATACATGTGTAAAGCTAACTTAGGAAGTGATCAGTTGATGGAAATGTTGTGACCACAGACTTGCAGGAACCTAACCCTGTGTTTTCCCCTAGGAGCAATGGGACGGTATTTACTGATTCAGTGATCACGGTGACTTTGTAGAGTATTACCATGAATAACAGGAATTGACTGTATCCCTTTTTTTTGGAAAGAAGAGGCTTAATTATTTCTGGTATTTCCCTTTACACATGCATAGAGAATGGTGTTAGGAAAAATCATAGGCTTTCCTCGTTTGTCTGATGATTTTTGTTTCTCTGTTTATGTTTTCAAGAGTGGAGCCCTAAGAAGCAAACTGTGAGCTCCCTCTACATGGGGTGGGATTTGTGGAAGGCACTGGTCGAGTGCCTGCCTTAGGTTCCTGGTGGCTGAGACGGAGAGTTGGCCTTTACATTGGGACCTTCCACATACACAACACAGTTATTTTTCTCTGAACAGTTAAGTTTTCCCTTTGCCCACTAGGCTTGTCTTCTGTGCCCTGCTGTGTGTGCCACTATACATCATGAGATTTTTTTATCTCCCAGAAATTTTGGAGTCACTTGTCTGCTGTTGGCACCTCCTCCATTCCCTTTGCCATTCTTTGTCATTTTGTGTTTATTCTTCAGTTGGCCTATCAGGTGGGAGAAGGGAGATACATGTGATCTGAATGCCATCTTTAGTCAAATGTTCTCATTATGGTTACAAAAAAACTTTTCATTTAGTTATTTTTATTCAAGTCGTATATTAGACAATTTAAAGAGTCAAGGCTTGTTACAAAAAATAGTCACCTAGATCAGCAGTCCCCAGCCTTTTTGGCACCAGGAACCAGGTTTCATGGAAGACAGTATTTCCGTGAAGGGGTAGCAGGGGAAGAGGCAGAGCTCAGGTGGTGGTTTGAGTGATGGGGAGCGGCTGTAAATACAGACTAAGCTTCGCTCCCTCACCCGCTGCTCACCTCCTGCTGGAGGCTGGGGCGCAGCAGAGCTTTGCGCCTGGTCCCCAATAGGCCGTGGACCCAGGGTCTGCGGCCCAGGGGTTGGGAGCTGCAGACCTAGACCCCCATGGCCCCCATTTCCTAGTCTGCCAAGATGGCCACTTTGTCTTTTAAACTGATTATTTAGGTTTTACTTTCGTATCTTTATAACATGCTTCTGTTCTTATTTATTTTTCAGTTCTAGGCATTATCTGTAGACTTTTTATTATGGTTTTCTTAAAGTCATTGACATTTCAAACACACAAAAACTCTTTTTATTGAAATATAACACACTGAAAAAGTACTTAGCTTGATGAATTATCACAAAGTAAACACATTTGCATAACCATGACCCAGGGCAAAAAAAATGCTCTGGCCCACACCCAGAAGCCTCTTGCTTCTGCCCCCTTCCAGTCACTTCACTGTTCCTCCTCCCCAGGGGAGCCGCTGTGCTGACCTCTAATATGCTAGATTAGTTTTGTCTGTTTTTTTAAAAAGCATTATACTAATGGAATCATGCAGTACATTATTTTGTATCTGCGTCTTGTAACATTCTTAAATGTTGAAGTTTCCTTTTGTAGCCAACTGTTGTAGTTGTTTGGCTTAGTCTCCTTTGCTTTGGATTGAATTGTATACCCCCATATTTGTGAGTTAAAGCCTTAACCCCCAGTGTGACTGTTACTTGGTGATAGAGTATAGGTTAAATGAGGTCATAAGTGTGAGCCCTGATTGCTAGGGTTAGAGTGCCCTTATATGAAGAGACACCAGAGAGCTTGCTGTCTCCACTGTGTGAGGACACAGTGAGAAGATGACTCTGCGAGCCAGGAAGAAAGCCCTCGCCAGAACCCTGATCTTGAACTTCTAGCCCCCAGAACTGTGAGGAAATAAATTTCTGTTGTTTAAGCCACCCAGTCTGTGGTGCTATGTTATGTATTGCAGCTAAAGCTGACTAATACCCCATCCTTCAGGCTACTCTATCCCCTTAAAGGATTTGGGATTTTTTTTTCTTTTTTTTGCTTGCTCTTTTAGTTGTTGTGGATGCTTTAACACCTTTCAGGAGGAGGGTGTTAGGATCTTTTGACCAGTAGCGAATTGACAGAAAGTGACAGGCAAGGATATTTCTCCAATGGATGGGTGCTGTGGGTTCTTTGGGCCCTTTTGGTTGAGGCTTGTTGGGGGAAGCCCTTCTTAAGTATGAGCAGATCTTATCCCTATTTTGTAATTTTCCTCTTTGCTTCTGGCATCAGGGTGACTATAAATGGAATTTCCCAGAACTTTACACAGGACATGGCACTGGCATTCCTCTTTCCTCACCTAGTGACCCCCCTTGGCCTTTGCTGTGTCCCCTTCACCCAACTCCACAGCCATAGGAATGAGTGGGGAGGGGGTCTTCTCCAGGCTTCACCTTTCTGAGGCACAGCAACCAGTGACATTCACAGTTCCTGCCTCTTTTGGCGCCCTCAGGGTCTCAGCTCTCTCTGAACTCCCCAGGCTGCAGCTCTGGGCCAGGGTTGTTTTGGTTGCGTCTTCCCAGCAGAGAGCTGGGAGGAGGAGAGAATTAGGAACTTCCCCCTCACACTGCACATACACATGTCACCTTAAATGATGTTTCACTCTGGGGACACTGTTGCTTTTGATAAAATGACTGTTTTCTACAGTTTGATTAAGCTGGATGGAACATATTTGAGCTCCTATTTTTGCTTCAGATGCTATTCGAATAGTAGTATCTGAGATGAAAATGTATAAACAGAATCAGAAGACAATCTTTAGAATAGAAGGAGGATATTGAGCAGAACCACAAAAAAAACGTGATTGAGTCCAGTCATGAGAATAGAAACCAGTTCTCAAAAGACCAGAGGGAAGAACTGGAACAGCAGCATGTTTCACAGATTTGGCCAGGAGGAGGGGGAGGAAAACATGGAGGCCAGAAAAGAATATCTAACATGTTTCTTTGGAATTGGGAGATCCAAGTACACCACATAAAATTACCAGTGAAAGTAAAGTTCGAAGGAAATTAATTCGCTGGACTTTGATTTATATAATTTTTAAAACCACTTTGTTCTGTTAAAACACCAGAAGCCCTATTTCTTCACTGTCCTCTCTCCATCTCTAATGTGTGTTTGGTTACTGATTATGGTGTTTGAGGCCTCAGATCAACTCAGCAAACTTTTATTGAATACTCCTCGTGTGCTAGGTGGTAGGCTAGGGCTATGAAAGTGAATAAGGTGTCTTTTCCTTGACTGAGATCTGCGCAGGGTCGTCAGTGTTTGCATATTTCATCAGCCATCATTGTCTTCCGCTTCTTTACTTTCCACTGAAACACTCATTCATTTACTCTTCGCTCCTTCCCCAATTCTGATTTGCCTCCCCCTGGGGCTGGGGGTGATAGTACTTCCACTCCAGGGTCAGAATCGGTGGATGCCTCACTGCCACGTTTCCCTTTCTGTAGCTCTTCTGGAGGTTATAGATTCATAGCGAATAAATAACTAGGGCACACAGAGGCTTCGGACCAAGTTAAGCAGTTTTTTAAAAACAATGTTAATGCATAGTGTGGCCATTCTCAAAGTATGGCCTATACTTTGAGTATGGGACCCTTGGAGGTTTTCTGAGACCCTTTCAAGGGGCCTGCAAAGTCAAAACTATTTTTGTGATACTATTAAAACATTTGCTTTTTTCATTCTCTCTTTTATACATGTAGAGTAGAATTTTCCAGAGACTACATGATATGTGATAATCACAACAGATTGAATGCAGAAGCACCCATGAAAATTTCATAAAAATAAATTATTCATGTTAACATGTAGTAGGTTTATTATTTTGAAATGAATTGCTAAATACTCATTTTTATAATTTCTCTGTTTTCGTTTGTAATATGATAAATATCCATTAACATAACCCACATTTGGGGTCCTCAGTAATCTTTAAGAGTGTAAAGGGGACCAAAAAGTGTGAGAATGATTGACAGAGAATGTCCAGGCCCTTTCCCCATTTTGGCTGCAGATGCTCCTTCAGTGCTGTGTCTCACTGGATGTGTGTTCTGCAGGATGCGCGGCAGGAAGCGTGCTCTCTGATCTTACGGGGTGGGCTCATTTGCTGACATGGCCCTCAGGTTCAAAGCTGATTTAATTTATATTCCCTAGTCATGGCAAAGCCTCTCTCCACTTAAGTTCCCTTCCCTCATCACTGCTACCCTCCCCTCATTCTGGATACCCACAGTCCACAGAAGTCATTTTCATCCAACCAGTGACAAGCTGACCAGGTGAGGGTGTTGGTGCAGGTCTACTTAGTAAACATGAGTAAAAGCGATTCTTATTTCTTTAGGATAAAAAATGCACATAAATGGAAGCTATAGTTCTTTCTTCCTGTATCCTAGCAGCTTATTTTTATATGCTGGTGTACTCACCTGTTTCTGAGCAAAGGCTGCCAGGTGGCCCTTCTGTTGCCTCTGTACTTATTTCAGTTGGTTAGCCCACAGATTGGTCCTTCTGTAACTGCATAACGGGTTTTTCTATTTTTTTTTTTAAATGTTATTAAAGTTTTCAGATTCAACACTGGCCTATTTATTTATTCACTTAAGTTCTTACTGTACAATACACTCTAGGGAGTATTCTGGGCTATATAAACCTGTAAAAGCTATAGTTCCTGCCCTAGGATCACAGAGTCAGCTAAAATTAAAGTGTCAGATTTGCTAAATAGCGTATCGTTCTAGAAGTGTTTTCATTATATTCTGTATCTCTTTTTTCTTTTTGTGCTTTGAAGGAGATAATTTCCCCCTTGTCTATAAGTAACTTAAATATAAAATGTTATAACCCTTATTTTTATGAAGCTCCTATTTTCAGTTGTACAGTTTTATAAAGTTACAGTTGCTTATTGTACTGCTAAGTGTTAGGTTTTCAAGTTTGCTCACTTTTTAACGATGCCATGTGTTATTCCGTAATTACTAAATTCTTAAAATTCCTAAATATTTATTATTTTTTCTAGGTTGCAATAAAAATAATTGACAAAACTCAGTTGAATCCAACAAGTCTACAAAAGGTAAGATTGGTGCAGTATCCACTATTTTTTAAATGATTTTCAGTGCTAATTGCCATTGAATTTATTCCTTAAATACCTCAATTATTATTTTATTATGTTAGTGCTGTAAAGCTTCCTACTCCTCAAATGAATACCATTTAAATGTAGTATTTTATAAACATAGTTGGGTTATCTTCAGTTGAAGATTGCGATTTTCAAATGTACTTAATAGCACAAACTAAAGGCTGTACTTTTTTGTATTTTTCATTGATACAGTTGTACAAGGCTGTATTTTTAAATTGAAAGTTCTAAATATTGAATAGAGTTTTAAAAAAATAACGCAGCACAAAAAATATTTTCATGTTATTGGTATCGTTCAGATTTGCACACCATCCTTATGACTAATACCGAAACTTTCAAGTCAGCACTTTGACTTCTTAAACTCTTGACATGCCATGTCTAATTAAAATGTGATCACTAATTAATATAAAAGAGAAATGTAAAAGTAAAACAGGAGTGAAAAAGCATGTTTATAAAGCTCTGTTGCTATTTGTATCATTTAACTGAGATCAGAAGGTCTCTGCCCTGGGTAGATTTTGAAAGTCCTAACGCCTGGACCACAGTAGAGATTAAATTGCTTAGGTAGGGCCCAGGCATAGGTAATGTCATTGGTGCATCAGTGAGTGATTAATGATCTTCATAATAAAATCCTTCTAGTTCTTGTTAGTTTTGCAAAGCCTTTTTACATACTTCATTTGATTTCTAGATTTGGCCTATAGTAGTTGGGGGGTACGGAGACCATGAACTCTAGGAACAGGAAGTCCTGAATTTAAGTCCCGGCTCTGCCATTTAGCTAAATGTCTAACTTGACCTTGAGCAAGACACTTAACTTTTCTGGACCTTGGGTTTTTTGTCTTTAGAGTGGAGATAATTTCATCTTCTCACAATGAATGTAAATAATAATGCATATAGAAGAACTTTGTAAGCTGCAAAGCACACTGTACAGTTGTGAGATATTTTGATAAGCGTAATTCTCTATATACGTTACTAATACATTCCTAATGGTTATCTATATCCTGATAATGTTGAAGCCTTGTCCCTGTTACATGTATGGAAGGTGAGGAGGGAGATAGATTTTATCTTGCATTAAATATGTGTTCAAACAAGTGATTCTTCATGATCTGCAGCCCATATTGCGCCTTAAGGCTTCTCCAGGTGGCCCTGGAACAGATCTAAAAATGCCAGTCCTTTGTTCTGAATAGTCAGTTTGCCCACTTCCTTAAACTTTCATTTGTTCATATATCTAAGAACTTGGTACTAATAAATAAGTTAGGAGTTACTAAAATTTGATATTCAGAACTAAAATTAACATATAAAGAAGTTTACTGAGGACTCTAATTCAGTATTCTATGATGTTACAAATCTTCCACTATTCATATGTACCTGGATATAATTGGAATTTTAGCCATTTTCCAGAAAAAATTTTATCCTAGAATTATGTCAAGTTGGCTGCAATTTCCCCTTACTTCCTTGCTTGCTTTCTTTTTTTTTCATTATTTTTCTAGTTTTTAATTACTGCTATTCCATTATTATTAGGTCATTAAATATGAAATGTCCGATTTTGAATCAAAAGTGTTGTTTATCATATCTCAAACAAGAAGCAAACAATTAATCAAAGTATGTGCCTAAACTGTCGATACAGTTTTGCCATCTTAACAGTAGCTTGTTTATGCCAGCAGTGAAGAAAGCCTGGAGAGCAGCAAGTGGCGGTGCAATTGCGAAAGGCTTTTTCCACAGCTTGTTGAGAATTGAATATTTTTCCTTGCAAGAAATGGTCCCAAGCCTGGAAGAAGGTGGTAGTCAGTTGGCCCAAGATCTGGTGAATACAGTGGATAACAGAGAGTTCCCAAGTCCAGCTGCTGTAGTTCGAGCAGCATTGTTTGTGTGACATGTGGTCAAATGTTGTCTTGCAAGAGGATTGGCTTGTCTCCAGTGACCAATCTCAGCTGCTTAATCTCAAGCATCCTCATCATTTCGTCCAGTTGGTTGCAGTAGACATCCACTGTAATCGATTGACCAGGTTTCATGAAGCTGCAGTGGATAATACCAGCGCTGGACCACCAAACAGATACCATTAGCTTTTTTTGTTGTTGTTGTTTTGATCAATATTCGATCTTGGACTGTGCTGTGGCACTTCGTCTTTATCCAACCATTGTGCTGAATGCTTGTGATTGTCAAAAAGAATCCAATTTTTGTCACACGTAACAGTACAGTTAGACATGGTTCACCTTTATGTCATGACATCAAAGAAAGGCAAGCTTCGAGACGATTTGTCTTCTGATGCTCATTTAATTCATGTGGAACCCATCTATCCAGCTTCTTTACCTTGCCAGTTTGTTTCAGATGGTCCAGTATTATTGGAATAGTAATGTCAAATGTTGCTGCTAATTCACACGTAGGTTGAGATGGATTCGCTTCCACTACAGCTTTTAGCTCATCATTATCCACTTTGGTCTCAGGTCGCCCATGTGACTCATGTTCAAGATGAAAATCACCAGAAGAGAATTTCTCAAACCACTGATGCACTGTGCTTTCATTAAATGCCTTCGTTAATATTTCAAGCTGTCTGCACTGCACTGGTTCCACGATGGAACTCATATTCAAAATAACATGAATTTTTGACTTATCCATGGTTTCACAAAAATTGCTCCAAAAAAAAACTTTGGAAGATAATCCCAAGCCAAAACATGCATTTGAAAGACTGAGGATGTGCCTTTACAGTAAACATAAAACAAAGTGTCAAAGTGAACGTCAGAGATACCAGCTGTCAAACTTAGCACTTAAGGAAATCAGACATTTCATACTTAATAACCTAATATTATTAATATTACACTGTTCGTCAATTTAGTACATGATACATTGTCCGGTTAGCCTGATAGTGTGATTCTGCATATTTGCATCAGCATTAATTTTGGCTTATAATAATTTCTAATAGTTAAAGCTTTAAGATTTGTTTGTGGTATAGTTTAAATATGAACCACCCACCGAAGACTTATCCTAAAGCCAGATCTATCCAAGTTAAATAACTTGGTAAGTATAATATTTTCATTTTATAGAGCATTGTCTAAAATTGTGTGTATAAGTTCATATTCTTCTCTTATATTGTAAATTAGAAGCATTCTGTGTACATTTGTTACATACTCTTTTTCACCGAGTTCTTTTTCCATGGAAAAATGACAGCAAGGTAGAGAGTCCAGGCAACTTTGGCAGCCCCATTTGGAATAGTTGTTCTTGCAGCCTTTTTTCTTCTCAGCAACATTCACAATTGTATCACACTTGCCTCGGAACACTTCTCAGATAGTGATTTCAAGCCCTGAAGCCACAGAAGCTAACATTCACTTTAAGGAACTTATGCCATCAACAATATGTAATCTGTTTTTACTGCCACTATGAAAAAAGGTAGACTGGCTAATTCACACAGTGTTTGAACACACATGTTAAACTAGTGTCAATTTAACAATATTCAGGCTTGCCCACTGCGTCATGTACTTTTAGTAAATGTATGTAGGTAAATCTGGGTTACTGCATGTTTGCAGATTGTATTATTTTCAAAGATGGGTGTCTTCATTTTTCCTTTGTAGTTTTCCAGCCACTGAGTTAATAAATGTTAGATTCTAGTGAGGGATTTATTTTTCTCTGTTGTTTTTATACTTTTTAAGTTCTTTGTTTTTTTGTTTTAAGAGATGGGGGTCTCACTGTTGCCCAGGCTAGACTTAAACTCCTCGGCTAGTCCTCCCTCCTCAGCTTCCTCATTAGCTAGGACTACAGGGACATGCCACTGCACCCAGCTGTATGCTTTTTGACCTCTAACTACTATTTCCGATATACTATTCTCTTCATAAGCGTCTTTTAGGTCTGCTTTTAAAGAACTCTGTAATGTGTATCTGTAATGGTTTTGAAAACAGGAGGAATAACAAAAATGTTAGTCTGCTTACTAGTTTTATAAAGTCATTTTTAGTTTCAGTTTGCTTATATATCGGGTAATCTTGCTGGGCCATGTTTTATTAAATCTGACTCTGTCATTAAGAAGCAAGCATAGCTCATTAAAAAAAAATGTTTGCCTGTTGAAAAATACTGGAATTTATTAAGATATGCCAGTATACCAAGTGTAACCCAACTAAAGCTACTAGTGTTCTTTTTCAGTCTTTGGAGTAGATAGACACAAAGAAGGAAGTATGAGTAATGGTTAGGAGCATGATGAAGCTAGACTGCATGGATTCAAATGCTAGCTTCAACCCTGACTAACTGTGTGATGAATCACTGAACTTCTCTGTGTCTTAGTTTCCCCATTTGTAAAATGGAAATTATAATAGTACCTTATAAGGGTTGTAGGGAGAATTAAACAAGTTAACATGTTAAAGCACTTTGTCTTGATCAGGAAGATCACTTGAGGCCAGGAGTTCTAGACCACCCTGGGTAACATAGCAAGACTCTGTCTCTACAGAACTTTTTTTTTTTTTTTTTTTTTAAATAGCTCAGCTGGTGTGAGGCTGGTAATACTTCCCTGTAGTGCCAGCTACTCAGGGAGGCTGAGGTGGGAAGATCACTTCAGCCTAGGAGTTGGAGGCTGCAGTGAGCTATGATCATGCCACTGCACTCCTGCCTGGGTGACAGAGCGATATCCTGCATTGGGGTGGGGTGTTGGGGGTGTAGGAGGTGGGAACCAAATAAAATAAATAATAAAAACACATAGAAGAACTTAGAATAAAGCATGGCTCATGGTAAGGACTCTGTGTTTGCCATTATTGTGTGTGCTGCTAAATAGTTTTTTCGTTTGCTTTGTTTTTGGGGTGTGGGGAATGTGTTCTGTTTGTTTACCCCCTCCCCCCAAAAAAACGCACATAAGAAATAATTAAAGCTTAAAAATTGAATGGTAGGTTCTGGCTGGGTGTCTTTTGCAGGACTTAATTGTAGGTGACTTCTGAGAATAACTGCTAATATTTGCATGTAGAATATGCTGAGCACTGTCCTAAGTGTTTTACCTGTATTAACTCACTTAATCACTACTACTTCATGAGGTAAGTTCTATTCTTAAGGAAAAGGGAGCCAAGGAGATTAAGTAAACTGCTCAAGGTCCCCTAACTCATAAGTGATGGGTACTTGGCTTGTCATGCTGTGGTAGGTGTAGTTATCGTTGAGTCAAGTGTTAATGACCTGTAAATGAGAATGTGTTTGTCATCGTTCAGATGATAGAGAATGTTTGGGAAGCAGTGTGCTAGGATCACCGTTGTCTGTTAGTTAACATAGGAATCTATGGTCATTAGATACTAGAGTGTGCTTCCCTTGCTCGGTATGTCAGGCACTGTTCAATGCACTGTGAATACACTATTGAGCCAAGTGAAATTCCTGCTTTCGTGTAATTGACATACTGGTGGGGAACAGCAGTAAACAAATATATAATGTCATGTCAGTGCTATGAAGAAAAATAAAGCAGGGGGTATTAACTGTTTTCTTATTTTCTGTAGTCTTAGTGCTCTGGCATCTGGGGCCTTGCTGGTCCCTCTCAGGGTGAGCTAATTCTTAGAAATAACACACTACTCCCTTGTGAGATTGCCTTTCAGATGCAAAACAGCCAATTCAGTGTCCTACTCCAAACCACCTCCTCTGTCTGGCTCTTACATTCGAGGAGGCTGTGTTTTTCTGCCCTGATCACCCCAGGGCCAGGTATCAGACAACTAGAGCCAGCTCCTATACCCTAGAGCCTATTGAAATTATTCAAGCAAGCCAGTCCTAAGCCTCCTGACCCTGCCTGCCTCTCCCACAATCATGATAGAAGCTTTGCCAGTGCTTTCCCCTGGCTCCTTCTGCCCCTGACCCACCCAGGTGCTTCCTTGTGTGGTGTGTGGCTGGTCCTCTCCTCTTGGGAACTGTAACAAGTCATTATTTCAGTGGCAGTCATCTCACGATCTGTTGGCCTCGCCATGCCTGAGGAATAATAAAACCAACGTTTTAAAACACAGGGTGAAGAGATAGTATTACAAAGAACGTGTCAATTCCAAATGAAAAGTAGGGGCATCCTCTTAGTAATTCATTTTAAAAACATCCTTATTCTTCTGAACCAAGATTTGTGATGTCTCTAATGAGTCAGATAAGTGCTGTTGACTTTGAGTCAACCCACGTGGTGTGCAGTGGAATTTTACCTAGGCCTTGAAGGATCTAAAGGAGTGGTCCGCAATCTTTTTGGCACCAGGGACTGATTTTCATGGAAGACAATTTTTCCACGGACCAGGGTGGGGGAGGGGTGCTGAGCTCAGGCAGCGGTACAGCCCGGTTCCTAAGTTTCATGGAAGATAATTATTCTGCGGCGGCATGGGGTGGGTGGGAGGTTTGGGGGGGTGCTGAGTTCAGGAAGCTGTGCAGCCAGGTTCCTAACAGGCCATGGACCTGACTGGTACCGTTGGGCACTGTAGATCTAAAGGATCTCTAAAGAGTTTTCAAGTTTCCAAGTGAAAAGAAGAGGAAAGACTCTTGCAGAGCTCATTGCAGTGCTCCAATGCTTTCCATTAAGTGTCGGTGGGAGGATGACACACAGCAGCTGCAGGCTGCAGAGGCCCTGATTCAGTCTTCTCGGTGGCAGAAACTCAATTGTTACCATATTGTACTACAGCCAATATAAACAGTACTATCTTTTTCTTAAAGTGAAACTACTTGATTAAAAATGAGAAATTTGTAACATGTAATGAAATAATTGATTTTTTTAAAAATGTATTTATGATAGCTGGTTAGTCAGCCAGCCTTAAGCACATTCAGGGGTGGAGGCACACTCCTTCCCACAGCATCTTGTTCCAGTGTTCAGTGGCTTTGTTAGTAGAGCATTTTCCTTACTTTGGAGTAGCATCTGTCATAGAATCTTCTATGACACTGTTCTTTATTTTGCCATATGGAGCTATAGAGGTTAAGTCTATCACTCCAAACATAGACAGCCCTTAGAGGTTGCTATTTTGGGTCTTCTTGATTTTTTTGTCTCTGGAGTAAATAATCTCAGCCTCTTTGGCCACCCACAGGAGTTGCCCTCAACAGAGGTCTAGTTTATTCCATCCTCAGAATTGCTTTTTTTCCCCCCTTACCTGAATTTGTTTAATTCCTGCTAAAATTCATTTAATTGGTTTTCTGCCATAATTCAAGTCTGGGCATTTTTAAATAACGAATCTTTTGTATTAGCTGTCACTTCTAGTTTGGTGCTAAATTGGATATGGATGTCTTCATCCAATTAAAATATTCAACAAGGCAGGAATAAGATCCTACAATGGAGAATCCATCCTTCTGAGTTGGTGCTGCTGGTTGTGTGTGGTGGCTCACACCTGTAATCCCAGCACTTTGGAAAGCCAAGGCAAAAGGATCGCTTGAGGCCAGGAGTACTAGCCTGGGCAACATAGTGAGATCCCGTCTCTACAAAAAATTAAAAAATTAGCCAGGCATGGTAGCACACACCTACAGTCCCAACTACTCTGGAGGCTGAAGCAGGAGGATCCCCTGAGCCCAGGAGTTTGAGGCTGCAGTGAACCATGATGCCCCCCACTGTACTCCAGCCTTGGTAACAGAGACCCCATCTCTATTTTTTTTTTAAAAAAACAAGACAGGCTTGGGGGTGGGTGTGAGAGAGAGAGAAGGGGAGGGGAGAAAGGAAGTTGATGCCTAGGCTAGAGTGCAGTGGCATCATCATAGCTCACTGCCTGCTGCAATTCCTGGGCTCAAGCAATCCTCCCTCCTCAGCCTCCTGAGCAGCTGGGACTACAGGCATGCACCACCATGCTGGAGCCTTTTTTTTAATAGATGCCTTTATTAAGTTGAGGCACTTCCCTTATATTCCAATTTTCTGAGTGTGGTTTTTTTTTTTTTTTTTTTTTTATCGTATCTTATAGAGACGGGGCCTTTCTATTGCCCAGGCTGGTCTTGAACTCCTGGCCTCATGTGATTCTCCTGCCTCGGCCTCCCAAAGTGCTGGGATTATAGGCGTGAGCCACTGCACCTGGGCAGTAAAGCATTTTTTGAGTAAGATTCATCCACCATTTTTAAATCAGACTTTTATAGTAAGACAGAAAGGCAAAATCCTTGTTTTTTAAAAATTTAGTCAGATTTACTGAAGAAAAAAATACATATATGCAAAATACCAAGTAGGTTGCCAGATATTTATTTGAAGCATTATTGACTCTAGAACCCATTCATCAGGGTCTTTGTGGGGAAATACTGCTCACACCCACCTCAGTCTGCTTGCTTGCTTGCTTCATTCATTTCCCTCCCTCTCTCCCTCCCTCCCTCAAGCAACAGTTCATTCCATAAAATAGAATTAAGTGTCCAGTGAGCTGAGCAGTTAGTTGGCTTTAGTGACAGAGGCTGAAGAAGGCAGAAGCAAAGAACAGAGAGTATATTAGTCCTTTCAAAGTTACTTTTCTTGTAAGGCAGTGACAGGAAAACAGAACAGTGGAAAAATAACTGGTTAATTAGCATCAAGTTACTTTCAGCTACTTTTCTGTGTGTGAGGATTAAAATGGAGGGAACTTTGTTATCATGCCCCTTTAACTGGCCTATTTGGGAAATTGGCTGTTATCTCTCTCCTGATTTCTTAGACGGTCAGATAACAACTTAGTTTAGAATTCAGGATGTAGAACTTTAGCATGAGTGACTCCATTTTGATTTCTAGTCTAGTCTTTTGGGGCCTACTGCAGGAACTTAGTGTAAAACTATGGCCTCCTATAATTTTTGTTTAATGATTCTCCTAGTTTGGTCAGGCTCTCACCTGGGTGAGCGTAACTGAAACCTAGGGCATCAGCACAACTCTCAGTTACCATGGTTTTGGGCTTCCAGTCTCAGCATGCCTCTTATAGGTTAGGGTGCTCACATTATCGTGCGTTTCTTTGAGTTTTTATGGCTCGAGCCATAAAAAGACCATTACGAGACTATTATAACTGTCAGGGGGATAATACCAAGAGTTTGGCATATGCTCCTTAGCTAGGGTCTCCATGAGCCAAACCAACTAAAATCAAATAGTCAGATGAGGAGTCTACCCATTTTAAGCAGGTAGTCTACTACACAATACCTGATGTATTTATCAGTGTGCAACAAGAAGTGTCATCAACTGCACAGATTCTTCCCTAAACAGTAGGAAAGTTAGTAGATAATCTAGCATCCCATGGCCGGGTTAAGTTAAAGTGGGAGAGCAAGTTACCCATAGAAGCTACCAATTGTGAAATTTTCTCTATAGCATTATCCTGCCAAGTGAAGAGATAGACATAAAAAAGGAAGAATTAAGAGGGGTGAGTCTTACTGTGCTGGGGAGTCTTGCTCTGTTGGTTTTGGGAAAAGCTGTCCACAGCATGAAGTCAGCAACTTCGTGTCCGGTTGTGCAGTTTGACTGTCTCTGGTTGTGGCATTGGACATTCTGGTGAACTCTGTATGTGGCCCATGCATCAGGCATGAGACTTGTCCCTTGAAATTTACATCGAATTTTCAGCTTCTGCTTAAAGGGCTTTTAGGAAAGCAGTTTTCGTTGGAGAGTTGTAGCCAAATGACAGAGAAAACTAGAAGAATTCGAAATCCAGTCCAGTCAGGAATAATCATATCAGGTCTGTTTCTGGAAGTTATTTCTGTGAATTATTTCAATATCTTAGCAGCCTTTTTTGTTTCTGATTTCAAATCGGGTGGTATAGGGTTATTCATTGTGCCCCAGTGCCCCTAGAGCACCAGACACCTACCCAGGAAGAGGAAAGCTGCTTTCTTTTTAAAGCTGGTGTTTGTTTTGGAGCCAGTTAGTGCTTAGAGCTCTGTAGCAGTAATGGCCTTTTTTGGCATTCCAGGGAAGCTTAGTTATGGGACAAATCAGGGAACCTTATCATTTGAAGCCAGAGAGAACCGGTTCATGCTTTTCATTCGGTCTGTAGTCTAATTAATTTTATTGCAGCCACCACTGGGTTATTTAGGGCACTCTTGCTTCAGCCAACTTAAACCAGTAGCTTTCAGCCTTTGCTGTGTATTAGAATAATTTGTGGAGGTTTGTTTGTTTTTTAAAAAAGCACATTTCCTTCATAGCACTTTTCCTCCCTAGAGGCCCTGGCTTGGGTCTAGGGTGGGATGTGGTGATCCTAGTGAGAATGTATGCTAGACTTCCTTTAATTACACCCAAAGTTCTTAATTCCTGTCCTCTTCCATAAGGTAATTTATTTTAACGATGACTCCTTCCCCAGTGTTCTAAGTCTCATAGGCTGCTTCTACTGCCACTGGTGAGTATCTCCTCCTTCTCTGGAACTCTTTCCTGAGAATGCCTCAACACCCAGTTCCTGGCCTCCTTTACCCATTGGGTGAAGCACAAATCATTTTGGGAATTTTTTTTTTTTCTTTGAGACAGAGCCTCACTCTGTTGCCTGGGCTAGAGTGCCGTGGCGTCAGCCTAGCTCACAGCAACCTCAAACTCCTGGGCTCAAGGGATCCTCCTGCCT